>NC_134459.1:120914898-121250315 GCF_047948215.1 Lycorma delicatula
ATATTAATAACCTATATATTTGGTTTATCAAAATAATAATAATAATAATAAAAAAAAAAAAATTAAGAACTCATAATTCTATGTTTTACACTAAGATAGAAAAAATAAAAAAAATATGTTAAAAGCAAAGGAAAAAAAATTTCTTACAAGAAAAAAAAAACAGTTTTTGAAACGTAAAATGAAAATAATTTTAAGAAAACAATAATAGTAATCAGTATTAGAATTGGAGGCAGTAAAAATGATTTAAATCAAATAAGCAGTATTAAATAAGTAGAACAATACATAATAACATTGATCCATAGAAATAATTCTTCTTTATGTATGTAAAACATGGAAACTTACACAAATGTTGAAGTGTGGGATTATAAGAAATTGGGAAATATTAAATGGACAGAAAAGTGTGAAAAAATAAAATGTAATGAAGAGATGTATGAGAGTAGAAACTTAACAAGTACGATTCAGAACAAGAAAGTTAACTAGTTAGGTGGTATCATGAGAGAAAAAAGTAGTGCTAGAATCATCAACAGGAGATATACGAAAAGAAATAAGAAAAATTAACAATCATAAATAAAAATAGAATTATCAACAACTTTGAAAGTTTAGCTGGAAATAAAAAGAGTAAAAAGGAAGCTGCCATAAGACAGAATTTATTTGTGATATGGCAGAATATTGTCAGATTTTAATCAAAGCCATTTCATGGCTTGACAATTTAAAAATAAATATTATTTAATTAAAGAATTACACGTAAACTTTTTGCTTCATTGTTACATTTGTTAGATTCTTAGTTATAATAAAAACTTAATTACTTTCTAATAATACTGAATCACTGTATATAAACTTTTAAATTTATTTAATCGAATATATCCAGAGATTCAGAAATTTATAATGAGAAAAATTTACATAGTTATACTTGTATGTATATTTTAATATATACATTTTTAAAAATATTTTTTTCACTTAAGAATTATTTAATATAAGGGCGAATAAAAAGTAAAAAATTAGAAAATATAAAAGAGAATTTTTCAGTTACGTAAAACAGAAAACAAAATAATTTATAATATATATATTTAGGTTACAGTATTTGAGAATATAATTAGGAGTCTAGATATGCAATGAATATACATACACACATATATGTTTATATATATGTATATGTTTGTATATATTATCAGGTTACATGCATAAGAAAAATGAGAAAAAACAGAATAAAAAAAAAACGGTAACAATATTACAAACCAGCCCATTCATAAGTACATGCACACACAATGTTTAGGGTAAGAGAAAACTCATTATAGCTGCAGCAATAATAATATTTCATTTTTATAACCACTTTTTTGTATTTGTAATACATATAGACATACACAGACACACACTCACACACTCGAGCGCGCGTACACGTATATATATACTAACACTTTATATATAGGTATATCATATAGGTTAGTATATTTGGTAGGTATATTTTTTGTATTTTAGTGTGTGCGCACACACACACGCACACACACAAACACACAGCTATATAGCTTTTATAATGTTGTTTGACCTCTTAGCAAAAGGTAATTCTAAAAGAAAAATGTTCAACTTCCCTTTTGTAATGCGTAAATTTTTTCCTTAAAAAATCAAAGTAAGTCCATTTGAGTTAAAGCTGAAGTAAAGTTATTTTATCTAAGGACGATTGAGATAGCATAAAACTAATTGGAGTTTTTGGAAATTTCAAAAAAGAAAAAAAAAATCTTTTTTTGATTTTAACTATTCATAATTATATGAAATATTCATACGAAAGATAAATATTGTATTCATACATAGGAAAGTTTATTCATACTGAATGGCAAGTTAAAAATTTAGATCCGTTCGTAAGTTACATCAATCTATATATATATATATATATATATATATATATATATATATATATATATTTTTAATTCATAGAACGGATAAAGACGTTATTATCGTTTCAAGGGTGGTAACGGTTTTAAATGCTATCTCACCATTAATGTAGAACGTAGAACCTTTTTGTAAAAAAAATTGACATGTAAATCTAAAAATATCCTAGCCATATAGAGAGTTTGGAGAGTAGTAACTACTAGTGTGGGTGTTAGTAGACTTTTCAAGAGTCCTTCCGCAAGAGCGAGATGCTGCTACATCTTCAAACATAGCAAATGTTTTAACTATGTTTTTGTTTACCTAAGCTACATAATGTAATAATAATAATAATAATAATAATAATAATAATAATAATAATACACATGCGTAATACTTTGAGATGTTCCTCACCAGTCTTATATTTGGTAAAATTCTTATAAATAAAAACTAAGAAAAAGTGTGATATACATGCATTTTTTAAGAGCTTGATCTCTTTTTATGTATGGTTTAATCTATTATAAATATTATCTATTACATCGATTATAACTTTTGGTTTAATCTTTTTATTGGTATATAAATAAAAAAAAGCCAGTCGTTTTGTTCTACTTCATTATAAACTGACCAAAAAAAAAATTATATATATATATATATATAGAGAGAGAGAGAGAGAGAGATAGAGAGCGAGTGAGAGAGAGAATGTAAAATTATATCAGTCGTGAATGACGTAATAAGCTAAAAATAACTTAATCATTTAAGGCTATAAATGAATAAAAATAAAACATAATTTATTCATATTTATTTAAACATAATTTATTTATGATTCATAAATAAATCATAATTTATTCATAAATAGTAACAGAAATAAATCTTCAGGAAATAGGTCATTACATGTTTTCAGAAGGGCTTTCATAATGTAATATTGCTGAAGCACGCATCTCACCCTGCTGAGAATTTCTCTTTTTCGTACAACTGCATTCCTTGCAGCCGACTACTACTTAATATAACCATTCAAAATTCAAGGAACCATTCAAAATTCAAAGTTTATAGGTTCAAATATTCTTGAGATATAGTACACCAACACAATTTCTTGGGTTTAAACATTTTTGAGATATACCGACACAGTTACATAATATATAGTTCTCTTAATAGATATTCTTTATGTATAATGATTTTGAAGTAAAAGAATGAAAAAAATCGGAGAATGGAGTTAACACTTTATGAATGATATCAATAATATTTTTCTTTTGTTAGGCAAGTTCTATTATAGCAGGGAAAAAATAAATATTATCGAAGTTTACAAAATAGAACCCTTGAAATTATTTTAGAGTTCAAATATTCTGATCATACAAATCTATTTCATAGTAAAAAACTAATACAACTTCCAGGAAAAAAAGCTTATTCTTGAAAAGTGAACTTACCTTGAAATATGTTGAAATTATTATGATTTTTATTTTTAAATAGACTAATTTTGAATTACGGTTGTTTAAACAATATCTCACATTTAAAATTATTTAAGGTACGTTTCTTTTCTTTTTTCTTCTTATCCCCGGGCCGGATCCTGCAGTTAAGTATTACACAGCCCAGGGGAGTGTCCTTTACTCTAACGGGCCAGCCTCAAACTCCCGAGTAGGATCCACCAGGCCCGGCTATGCCGTTCCTGGGTCCCCACTCCGGGAGCCGGGACTCGGTCTTTATGGCAATGCCTCTAATGGGGACACCCAGAGTGGAGCATCCCCGCTTACACTCAGTCTTTTTCGCTCGGGAGTGAGAGAGTCTCCGTGCCTCATCTCTACCGCCCACTCATGCAAGCACGTGCGAACGGCAGGTCCGCAGAAAGCTGTCCCTCATTCCCGAGTCCCCCGATCCTTCTCCTGAAGAACCCTCGCCATGAACCCTGCAACGGTGTCAAAACTTTTGGGACCCCGCAACATGGTGGCGTTGATGTTAATTAAGGTATGTTTGAAAAACATTGCATTGTATACATTGCTGTATAATTGGAGAAAAAATGAAGCGACAAAAAAAAAATTAATTTCAATGATATTTTCATACGAAATACTAATACTAAAATACTTAGGTAATTATATAAATTTCTATAATCGATATATATATACCGAAAATGGTGAGCTGAATAAACATTTTAGGATTCTACATGTCAAAATGATCAAAAAAATGTCGATCTCCCCTTCGTTTACATTCTGTCCGTCATTTTGTGTTTATTAATGAAAAGTTTATATATCAAGATCGGATTGAAGAATCACAATAATATTTGGTGCACACATTTATACCAGTATTTCTAATAAATAAAAAAATACAGTGTAAACACATTCACAAATTTCAGAATGGCGGCCATACAAATTTTTCATTCCTTTATAACCCGGTAATCCTTAGTCTCATATAATGTTTTTGCAACAAAAAAAAATGTTAAGCATTTTATTATGAACAAAATGACAAATAAGTTTTGAAAATCGGTTGACAAATAACCAGCTTATTACAGAAAATTTTTGACAATTTTCTGCCAAATTTCATCAATTCCTCTTTTAAATCAGGTACTTAATTTATATTATGCATATATACGTATATTAGATGATTATAAAGCATGACAACTATTAAATAATATTTTAACAGTTAAAACATAAAAAAATGAAATTTAGCATTTGCTTTTACCTTAAAACGATCTATTGTTTTAGTATGAACCACCACCACACACCAAGCTCTCAAGAGGCTCTCAGGGGAATGTTTTAAAAATTTTAAATGGAAAGAATAGGACGGGAACACATCATTTTAAAGACATTAGACAAATATTTTACATTACAAATTTCGCTAATAACAATCGTAACTATAATGGTGCAATTTAATATTTTTTACAACTAGTTTCAAAGATCTCTTAAATAATTGTTCACTAAAAAAAAATAAATATAGCAAATTTTCATTCTTATTTTTCGGTATGAGAACACTATTTGGGGTTTAGACTCTCTCTCTCTCTCTCTCTCTTTCTCTCTTTATATATATATATATATATATATATATATATATATATATATATATATATATATATATTTAAATACACATTTTACTTTTATTAAATTCTTTTAAAACAAACATAGTCTACGCTACTTAAATTTACGCATAACTGTACACATGATTATACATGTAAATGGAAAAGTCTACCTACAGTCAGAAATAACCTATTTATTAACAGCAAACAAATAGGCATTTTACCCGAGCGATTCTAAATTATATTTAAATAAATGCTTTGTATCAACATACAGTAAAACAACATAAAAATATGTACACTAACATATAAAGCGATGAATTTTAAAATAGCAGTAAAGTAAATAAAACTCCGGAAAAACAGTAGAATAAACAATGTTACTATCTAAATAACGAGAATGCATAAAAAAAAGTTTTTAAATTTATCAAAGAGTAAAAGCAATAAATGAAGTATTAAAACAAATAAAATATAAAACGGATGTAATTTTGATTGAAACAGATTTATCGGTCTCATATATTTTATTATTAATAATATTTTTTAAGGTTTAAAATCTAAATCTAAACGTAGCCAGATTGCAACAAACAATACCTATGTTTAACTAGTATATTTTCAGTATTTCCTAAAATGTATGGTAAACGAATTAAGATATGTAGGAAATTTAAATTTGTGATCACAAACGCAAACTAATGTTTGCGATTAATTAGTATAAAACATTTATCAACATTTTATTGGTACTTATTGCCAATTAAAAAAAATATCATAAATTTCAAATGTAATAATTTCATAAATAATTTACTATTTATTATATTATATATAAAGTATCCCTCAAAGAAACGGAGAAACTTTCAAGACATGTATTAGTGAAAATAATGAAAAACGTTCATATAAATATAGGACTTCTTTCTTTTTCCGTTTTGCCTTCAGAAGATAAATGAGGATGATACGTATGAATGTATATAAAGTGTAGTCTTGTACGGCCTCAAGTCGACCATTTCTAAGATGTGTTGGGTAATTGAAACCCAAACGTAGGTCTGGAAAGCATTGCTTTCGAGTTACGGGTAGCAAAAGATTTCGCCTGGATTTCAGCTCTTCTAATAAAAAGAACCCCTACTGTAATTATTAAGACCCAAATTAACAAGTAAAGTTGGTGGTGTTTTGTGAAATTTGAGCTGGGAAATAGGATAAAATTGATCCCAGAACTGTAATTTCAATAATATTGAAAATCGCCCGACGTAAAACACAAAGCAGGTGTCGAAAAACAAATTTTGCTTAGGTTTGTAGTACATTAATTTTGACTAATAAATGCGGAAGATTTAGTAAAAAACTAGTAGAGAAATAATAAATAAATAAAACCTTTTAAAAATCGTTTTTAATTGAATCAAAATAGACAGAAAATCGTATTATTCTTTCTGTACCTACGAGTAATAAACATTTTTTGAAAAAGAATTCTTTTTAAAGATGCTTCGATGTATCAGCATTTACGAACGAAAAGGCATTCAAACGTGTTTGCTTTCTGCTGAACGCCAAGTAAATCATCGTGCTAATGATGAACATCGTTGTGATTCAGCATATTCAAGCGTAGCCCAGGAACAAGCACAAGGTGAATTTCATGTCGCGATGGTTTATAAAAAAACAAACTCTGGCACATCCTACGGAAATAAAATCTTTATTCTTTCCGATTGCAGAGTGTTCAAAATTTCCAGCCAATAGATTACCCTCAGTGGCTAAACATCTGTCTTTGGTTTCTAGACAACGTTGATAAAGTAAATTCAATTTTATTTACTAATGAAGCCACTTTTACGAGAAACGGAGTCTTCAATTCTAAAAATAGTCATTTATGGAACGAAGACAATCCACATGGTACTGTAAAAATTAGTTTCTAACACAGTTTTCAGATTAATGCCTGATAAGGCATTATTTATGACAAAATTCTGGGACCATTTGTTTTCAATGAAAACCTTACGGAAGATGTATATGTTTATTTCTTGAAAAATAATTTGCAGTCGTTATTGAAGAATGTACCTTTACAAACTAAATTACAAGTGATTTTCCAGCACGATGGTGCAACGCCACATTTTTTTTTTTTAGTAGCTAGAAATCACTCGAACGCTAATTTTTTAATCTGGATTGGACGTGGTGGACAATCGATTGGCTACCACGATCACTTGACTTAACGCCTCTAGGTTACTTCGTTTGGGGCCATATGAAAAAGGAAAAAGATAGTATACTAACAGAAAGTTAATACTTAACTTATTCATTAAAATACGAAATGCAACTGACTTTATAAGAAACGATCCTGAGATGATACGGAATGCCTCCGGAAATATTTTACGTCGGGCAGAGTGCTGTGCATATAGTGAAGGACGGAATTTTGAAAAATTACTGTACCTGACGTTTTTTATTCTGTTACTATTTATTATTTCATGCATTTTATTTTTCAGTTTTTCTAATTTAAATATAATGTTTGTTAGGAACAGAAAGAATAATGCGATTTTTTGTCTTTTTTGCGTTTTTCAATAAAAAATGAATTTTAAAAGTTTTTAATTACTTTTTATTAGCTGTACTTTAATAAATTTTCTCAGAATTAAATTTTTTTTACAAGTTTTTTTACTAAATCTTTCGCATTTATTAGTCATTTAACAAAACTATTGTACTACAAAACTAAACAAAACTTGCTATTCGACACCTAATTTTGTGTTTTACGTTGATTACCTTAAACATTATTGAGTTATAGTTCTGGGACCTGTTTTATCCGATTTCTCAGCTTAAATTACATAAGAAACCACTTTACTCGCTAATTTGAGTCTCAAAAATTATAGTTGGGCTTCTTTTTATTAGAAGAGCTGAAATCCGGGCGAAATTTTGCTTGTCGTAACTCGAAAACAATGCGTTCCAGACCTATGTTTATATGAACGTTTTTCATTATTTTCACTAATATAACATGTCCTGAAAATTTCTTCTTTCTTCGGGGGCACTCTGTATAACTTCTACAAATGTGTAAAATATTAATTCAGACTAATATCTGTACCTATAAAACAACATCTTCTGACTGATTCATAATTATGAATTGTGAATTAATAATTCATAATTATTGGGCGTTAATAATAACTAACGCCCAGCAAAAGCTACTGAAGGTAGCTTTTGAAAATTGATGAAAATTTGTTTACGCATTTTTCTTACGGTGTAACTGCAAACTAAGAATGATTCTTTTTTAAATTTCGAGTTATAAGAGTTAAAATGGAGTAACAATAAAATTTACTATTTTTGTAATTTCTCTGTATCAAATGTAGATATCAAGTTGATGTTTGGTGTATATAATTTTCATGTAAATATTTAAAAACTAATTTCTAGATACGTCGAAATTCGACCTTGAAATGGATGAAAAGAGTGTATAAATTTTGAACAATGACTTCAAATTTTCCTCATTTCCGACTATACTAAAGAGATATTCATTATATCTGGTCTTTAAAAACTCTTCAGATAAATATTTAGAAACCATTTTTAGATTTTTTAGAATTTCGATTTTTTAAGGGGGGCAAAAATGTATGGCGCAGCAGCTCAACCAAAACAGCCACTACCAATATTACTGTATATGTGACTTGCTATACCTGGTTTCGGTACTTAAAAAAAAAAAAAAGCACTTAATACAAGAAATTATAAAAAAAGAGAAATGAAGTATAATCAAGAAATAACAATACACTAACAATTTTTATGAATTGAACAGGCTTTAATTTGTATTTATTATTATCACAAAAATGAGTTTAGTGAAAACAGGAAAGTTCAGGTAGCAGAACTCCTTGACTAGATGGACGGCGTGAAAGAAGAGAGCCCTGACCGGCTAGTTATACATTATAAAAACAATTCTATATTAACTGATTTGAATGAAATCCTTTAAATAAATGTTTTATTTATCAAAAATAATTCTGAAATGTAATTGAAAAACTTCAGAAAGATTACAAATAAATAAAAATTATGCAGGAATTTTAGTAGTTGCTGAAAACGATGTTTTTTATTGGAATTTAAAAAGTCAAGATGAGTGATCAAAAATAATCATTTACTGATGGAGATTGTATAAAACTACAAGTAATTTATGGATTAAAATTGGTTCAGAGTACTATTAAGGTAGTTGATTATGATTTTGACATTATACTCATAATTCAAAAATTCATGATTGGGGATCAAAAATTACTGAGATAAATTTAATGGATACCAATAATTAAAATACAGAATTAACGGATTTTTTTTAAAGCTCTTTGGATGTCTTTTTTCCATTAACTACAAAATTAATTTTCAATGAATCCAAACTTAACAATTAAATTACTTCAACGGTTACAAAATAATCTTCGTTCTTGTTTAAACCTCCTTTTCTCCCTTACATCATGTCTCTAAGTTAAATGGCGATCAAGGTATAAGCCCATATACTTTATCTTACTGGGATGAGGCATTTCAACACCGTTTAAATGATCTTCATGACAGTCTTCTCTTCTCATCGTATACGTTACGTGATTGGACTTTGCCGGATTTACCTGTATTATCAGTAATATTTCTCTAGCCGTAACTCAATAACAAAGCGTTTTCGGATATATGTTTGTATGAACGTTTTTCCTTATTTCAACTTCTAGAATCGGTTTCCAAAATATCTCCATTCCCCTTGAATCACTCTGTATATTTAATTTAATTTATTAAAAGTTTGAAATCGGACGAATAATAATTGTAATAGGAATTAATGATTGTAGGAATTAATAATAAATGGAATGTTTAATAAAAAAATAAACCGAAAATATAAAAACTAAAAAATTAATTATCTTTTAATTAAAGTGAAGTAGTTACTTTAGTAAAGTTTAAACAGTGAATGAATATCAATAAATTAATGTGTAATATATTTAATTGTTCAGACATTAATAATTAAAATCCATTTCGTATAAAGCTAAAATGATATAAAAGCAGATTGTATTTAATTTCTAGTTTATTACTCAACGTTTGTGTTCTATATACTCTGTAAGGTATGAATTAATAATTTAGAAACAAATTATAAGAGAAACCTGCTTAGTCGTTCACAACACATTGGATTGTTTATAGTTAATTTCATAGATATAAAATCATTATGATTGCCTTGCCGTACATGCTCGATTATCTAGTGTGAACCGGTTTAAAAAAAAAAAACGTAAAATTAATAAAAATTTGAAAATTTTTAATACTGCTACAAAATTGTATTTCTAGATTTATTATTTGAATAAAGCTAGGAAATAATAAAATTAAAATTTTGTTACCAATAGAATAAATATGATAATATAAAACTAAAATTGGAACCGAGTTGCAATTCCTAAAATAAAATTTGGAAATCCGGATAAAGCATTCAGCAAAATTCTGTTAAAATTTTATGCATTGGACTTGATAATATATGGAAGGTAGAACATAAAATTAGATAATAAGAAGGAAGGATGGATTAAAGGAAATTGAAGGCGTTTAAGGATGATTTTTGCGGATAATAAAAAGTATAACTTGGGTGTATATACAGAGGGATAAAGTGGTAGTGAAGTTAATAAACGGATAGAAAGAAATTCTTAATGTTGTAAGGAAACTAGAAGAGAAACTAAATAGTACAAAGGTTGATTAGAGTTGTTTACTAATATGTGCAGTGATGGATAATAAGATTAAAGAGGAGCAAAGAACGCAGAATTTGAAGGTAGTTGAAAACTATGTAAGTATAAAGGAAGTCAGTAAAGTCAAAGAATTTTGGAATTTCAAAAAGAGAGCTCTTTATAAGAATAAATTAGAGAAATGTCTGTTCCTTAAAAAAATAAGGAAAAAATCAAACAATGAAATAAATATAAATGGCTAAAATGCAACCATAAAGATATGATTAATATATTACTGCATAAACTTACTGCCCGGTTTTGTTGAAATCGAAACGTGTAGTAAAAAAAAAAAATTAATTAATTTTTCTATTGTAATAAATCTATAAGCAAATTTTATGTACATTTTTGTTAAACATCAGTCTTATTTTCATATGAGTGATGTTTAAAAAAAAATTATTTAAAAAAAATAATAACACCCTTATTTTTACATTTACAATATTCAGGATCTGCTTCATTTTATTTACGTTTTTATATTCACATTTAAGTTTAATGATAATTACTTTCATCATGATGAACATGTTTAAAATTATTTAAACATTTTCGATTTTTTAAATGGTTGTAAATAAAAATGAAAACACTTATGATTTCTAATTTTACAATCTTAGTAATATAATTCAAAACCAGCCAATCTTTTTCAATTATTTACCGTTTAAAAATGTAATTTGTTAATATAATTTAAATAAAAAACAAGAATAATATTGTAATTTATACTAAAAAAATTATTTTTATGTTTTAATAATGCCATTTTTGCAATTATTTTTGTATTTAATTATAAAAACAATTCAAAATAAGAATGTTTTATGCGTTATTATTATTTTTAGTCCTAGTCCTTTACTATTAAAATAGATTTATTTTAGAATATTTTATTTCTAAAAAAAAATCCCTCATATTATTAAAGTAAAATCCTGAAATCAGTTTCATTTGAAGAAAGTAACATTTTTTGATAAAGTTGTAACAGAAAACATCATGGGTGGATGTGATATTTCTATATATTAATTGATAAAAGAAAGGAAATTTTTTAAACTCCCTCACTTCCACTTAGCACATTCAAGATTAAAATAAAAGATGTGTTTTCTAAAAAATTAAATGTAGATAAACATTTTTAAAAAAGTATAAAATGGAATTTTAAACCCATACTCACATCGGTTATTGTAAATTATGTAACCGCAGAATTGAGTCCAGAATAATTTCTTCAAAATGAAAAGTAACCCATAATTTGCATAGTCATAATTTGCTAGATATCGAAAACGTGCTGTAAATACTAGATTAGCAGGTTAGCGTCAGTTTTACATCACTTTGATTCTTCACTAGAGTCTTTATATAATACCGTCTGAAGTTTTTGAATTGGTTAAACTGTGTTTTAACAATCAAAAATATTATATATTTTTTTTAAACTATCTGTTTTTAACCTTTCTTTAGCTAATATGCAGTCGTAATGCATTTTTTTATACGTTTATTATGAATACATAGCAATCTTAAAAAAAATGTTGCATTAATAAAGTGGCCAGCCATCTTGTTCAACGATTAGCAAACAAGCTTCCATTCAGCTGGTCTCGGGTTCGATTCCCGGCGAGAGTCTGTTATTTTAACACGTACCATTTTCTCTATGTTTGCTTTCCGAAGTCGTAAATAAAATTAACGTTTAAGAGATTGATAAAATGTTAATAGATGTTTTAAAAATCTAAAACAAAGCCATTCTACAAACTTACTCAGCGTAATATTTTATAACAGTTTTACAATTTTCAATTGGCTATGCAGGCTTCTAAAGAAAAAGTAATTCTGTAAAAGCTTTACAAATACGAGGTGTCACAATTTTATATATATTTTGTAATGGGAATATAATATTTTTAACAGCAATAATAGATTTTACTATAATAGGTTTACATTATATAATTTACTAAAACTGTTTTACTGTATCTACCATATTACACTGTTGTTTGCTATAATTTTAGTAAATTAAAAGATAGGTTATAAATTGTTCCAGAGCTATTTAGATTCATGTTACAGATAAAACGCTTCGTTTGTACCTTGTAATTTGCTTTGTCATGGGTTTATGATTGTTTTAGCTTGCAATTAAATCTCATTTAGGCAAAGGTAGACATAATTATTACAATGATTAAAGTTATAGTTTTGTTAATTGTAGAATTTAAAGTTATAGAATAGACTTTAAATTTTTAATTCTTAATTTGGAAATTAAAATATGATTTATTTGATGTAAAATTGATTATAACAAACGAAAGAAAATTTATCTTCGATAATTAATTACGTCTCATGAAATATTTGCACTTTTCTGTCATCTTAGCTCTACAGCTATACTGCAAGAAGGAAAGTATGGTAATAATTCAAAAAATAGATTATGGTTTTTTCCATTTCTCTATGTTCTATTACCCAGGAACTTCAAAAATAAAAAAGTAGGGGATAATGTTCGTACGAACGTATCTACGTGGGTTGGCATGTTTGAAGCTTAATAACTTTTAACTGGATCAACTGATTTCGATGACATCTGTCATCGAAATCAGTTGATCCAGTTAAAAAGTTAAAGTTTATGGAGAAATTGATAAAATATCGGGGTCAATATCTCCCGGCAGTAGTGAGGTTGGGGGTAAATTTTCTCAAAATTTTGCAAACATAAACCCACTTCATTAACCGACTTCAAAAAATGAGGAGGTTATCAGTTCAACTGTATTGTTTTTAATGTATGTTACGCAATATTTCCGACGTTAGTAAACCGACTTTGATATTTCTTTTTGATCGAAAGAACATACTTTGGGAATGTTCCCAGAAAAACTTTAGCCAAATCCAATTACACTCGTAAGAAAAATACCAAAAAACCGAATGGTTCGACATCCTTAGCCGCTGACCGCTCGCACCAGTACTGTGTTGCTCTGATCCCTGTAAGACTAGGATATTAATAACATATATTATCGTTGTTCATAACAAATATTATCGTCGTCTACATTATCGTTTTTCAGTTTCTGTGGAAATATTCATGCCATTTCTTTGTCTATATTTCTTCCTTATTTTTCATTCCTTTTTTTTCTTGACTACTTCTTCTAAACTCCCGTGAGAACATTGCTCTTGCGTTTCGTTTGACAAACGTTTGTGTATTAAACTGATACGACGACCATGTCTTTTTAGAATTTCATTCCGTAAGAATCAACTGTTGTAAGTTCTTATTTGTGAGAATCTACTATGTTTTTTCTTAAACATTAATTCCTTTCTTGGAATACGGAGACTTTCCTTTAAACGTCACCGTCTCATTTGAGCAGCACGTTTAGTAGGCCGACCCATTCTTTAATTATAATAATAATAATATATGTACATTAATTAAAACCGATTTCAACAAATATTAGCACTCAAAAGTTACAAATAATTATGTTTTTATTTATTAACCAAAATAAAAGTATTTACAATAAATAACTATTTTTGAAGTTGGTGCCAGCTAACATAAGTTAAACAAAAAAAAAAAACCTATGATCGGTGTAATACAAATCCTATTTTAAACAATGAAAAATTGGTAATAGAAGTTTTACTGCAATAAAATTGGATCTACAAAATATAATACAACAATAAAATACGACATACAAAAATACGATGTAAGAATACTTATAGATGCTTAGTTACATATATAATCACCAAGTATATCTGCCTTGCCGGCCTCCGTGGCGCGAGTGATAGCGTCTCGGCCTTTCATCCAGAGGTCCTGGGTTCAAATTCCAGTGAGGTATGGCATTTTCACACGCTAGTTGACATTCATCTCATCCTCTGAAGCAATACCTAAAGGTGGTTCCGGGGGTTAAAAGAAAAAAAAAGGTATGTATTCTTTATCGAACTCAAAATGAGGTATGATTGTGAGACGCTCTCTCTTACATGCTCTTGAGATCCCATTTTACATATGGGAATTCCGCTTCCCATATGGGAATTCCGCTTAGCTGCCTAGCGGTTGTTGAGATACTAGCTTTATGTTTAATTTGTGTTGGCTGGCACCGACTCCAAAAATAGTTAGTTGTTTTAAATACTTTTACTTCAGTTAATAAATAAAAATATAATTATCTGTAACTTCTAATACAATTATTTGTTGAAATCGGTTTTTGTTATCATTCTTTTATAAATTATTTTATATTAAGCTCAATTATTCATGCATACTTACAAAAAAAATTACCCCAAAATTTCCTCTTTTTCAAAAATCGAAATATTTTTTATATATCTTTTTATTTATTGCACGATTTTTAACTTCACTTTTTTAATATCTTCCTAGTCATAGTAGTAGCGCATGCGATTGAAAATATACTTTGGGGGCAATATTGGGGGGTGGGGGACCCGATAAAATTTTAAAAATAATTTTTTTTTTCTAATTTTTTTTAATTTTTTTAAACTTTTAATAATAATAAATTTTAAATAATATACTTTTAGTAATAATATTACAATAAAACTTCATCATAATCCCCATCACCAAAATGATATCTAAGGTTACTTTTTATTGGTTCTACATTTTTTCGTGGAATTATTTTATTTATTTTCTTCCATTTACACAAAGAAAAATTAAAAAAATTATTGGAAGGTGATTTTGGTGGAGAGAAGAAAAAAAATACAGATTTTTTTAATTTAAAAAAAAAATCATCATATTTTTACACGCATGTAACACTAATTGAACATCTAGCTTTAACAGGGCTTATGCCTCGCTTCCAAGTCACGAAACAGAAGTTGCTTCATCTTTAATCTCTTTTGTTCATTAAAAATCTTAATTTTCATTATTATCTTTTAAATTTGAACAGGATTTGAACCAAACCGTAATACTGATTAAGAAAGTTTTGAGTTATAGATATTAAGAATCAATAATAACTTTTTGTAGTACTGAAATTTTGATGATAATCTTAAACTTTTATTTACTAGCTAAATATTAAATTAATGAATGAAAAATTGAATTAAGGCCAATTTGCAATCTTCATTATCGCAAATAATATTATAATTTGCCACTATGGTGAAAATAGAACAATAACAATTGGAACGTATGAAATATTAACAACTTTAAAGTTATTAAAATTTTGTTTGAAGCTGAATCTTTTCCTAAGGAATTATTTAAAAAAAAAAAACGATATTAAACCAAAGATACTACAAAAAGTAAATAGTTTTCCTAAAACACAAGTCGACAACATATTCCCGAAATATCTGAAAACATTCTGCGGAATAAGTAAGAATCAGGACAAAGACAAATTCAACCAATGAATTCATTAAAAAAGAAGTTGTTCAGAAATGATTCAATCACTTACAGAGATTGATTTTTTTAAATACATATATTAATATTAGATATATTAATGTTGCTGTTAGCTGAAAAAAATAAATTTGTTAAATTGTTTAAAAATTAGGAATGAATAACATATAATTTTCTGGAGTAGTAAATATCTGAGTAGAATAAATTAATAGTTTTTAATGTGTTGGAAGGGATATGACTATTGTCTCCTGTTATGAGAGATTGTGTTGCTAATTTTAGTGAATGGAAAATATGGGACTGGGTAGAGGTATAACATTATACAGCCTATATAAATTTCCGAACTACTATATATTTATTACACAAATATATATATATATATATATATATATATATATTTTATTTATTACAAATATATTCCATTAGTTTTGTTGGAGAGAACGTTTGATAATACAGTTAATAGTACTGCCTTGGACTTTTCGTTATTCAGTATTTGGTTCAAATGAAATAGAAACAATATGTTCAGTTTTAACAACAGTGGTATTTAAAAATAAAAATAGAATGATGCTGTTTTTTATTCAATCATAATAGTATAAATTAGTAATAGTACGTAAACAAATTCCATGTTAAATTCCTATACATTCGAATTAATTTAGTTTTAGTCATGATGTTTTATTTCTATAGGATTAAAGGATAGTTAAAAAGGAAAAAAATAGTTTACTAAATGTTGTTAAAAAATAAACATGTCACTGAATACAATTAAATTAAAAAATAGCTAGGGAAAAGGGATTAGATTTAAAAGTGTATTATCCTAACAAGACTTTTAAAAAAAGGATTTTTTTTTAAATGAAAAAATTTACGCTATTTGTATTATATTTTATCCTAATTAATAGGGGAAATTTTTTTTATAATGGATCTTTCATGGCAGAGAAGGATATATGAAACTATTATTTTATATTAACTGCTTCAGTATTTTTGATATTTGTGATACATGCAAACCACCAAAGATGCAAGAGACACTATTCAGTTTAATATATAACTAATTCTAATAATAAACTAAGAGAAGATTAATTTGTGATGATGAGTTTCGATTAGTTTTCTATTGACTTTGCATGCTGATGTCTAACAATATATCTAGACTTACGAAGGGAAGATGAGAAACCACTTTGCTCCTCACTTTCCATACATTGTTTTTCATGAGATACTTTTTATTTTTTAGAATAGTTTGGATCTAAGTTACCTAGATCATTTTCAACTACAGCTCTTACGGTTATAGGAATTTACATAAATTTGTAATTTCAAGTGAAATACTGAAATAATTAAAAGGTTTTAACAGAAATATTATGCTTAATTTGTTTAATTTATATGAAGTTATCGCAAGATTATTTAAGATTCAGCCACGGTGACAAAGAGAAATTTGTGGTAGATTATTATAAAAAAGAACACGTGTCTAGGGACACATTAGTTCAAAATGTGAACATTAGTTCAGAATAATAATCAAATAATCTATAGAAGGAAAATTTAGAGAGTGAAAAATACAAAAGAAGCAAAAGAGTGGAACATATTTTTTTAAATCATCAATCGCTAGATTGACTCCATACATGTTCTACTCCATTCTATTCAGGAATTACGTTATAATCTTAATATATTTAGTATATATTTTTCCTACGCTATTAAGTTAATTAACTTACCTTGAGTTACTAGATAAATAACTTACTAAATTACAATTTTTTTTTTCTAAATATTTAGCGAAACTTTTTTTCTGTGATTCATTTCATAAATTTCACTTTAATTCAAACTTAATCGACTATATTAATTTTCAGCATTTTACTTTAAAAATACTTTTAAAAAGTGTTAAACATTTACTTTTGTTTTGCTTTCTTATTATTATTCACGTTTCGTTACCATAAAGCAAAAAAAGTTTTATTGCTATTAAAATTGTTTATTGTCACCAATTTTTAAAATTTCATCGGTTTCGCAACAGAAAAATTCTTTGCCATATTCTAGTTTACTGGGCGAAAGAAATTACAGTGTTTGATCAGTTCTGCTTAAAATCTAAACGGATATCATTTTTTATTTAAAGAATTAGCTACAGCCAGAATCACTTGTTAGTTCTAACTCCGTACAGGTAAATGTTTTCTGATACACTTAAATTAAAATCATTACAGAATTTGTGCAGAACCAAATAACAAGTTTAAAAATAATAACATATTTATTTCATTTTTTTTCATAAATTGTACAGTATTTGGTCCAATAAGGAATAAGTCTTATCAGCTGGTTCCCGAATTAACATTATTTAAATACAAGTTATTCACACAGTAAAACATAAAAAGCAACGAAAAATATACTTACATCTTTAGATAATACTTAAAATGTTATAAAATGCTGTATTTAACTAAGGTAGCATCAAAAGTAAGACAAAATAGTGAATACACATTAATTAATATAAATATAGATTAAAAAATTAAATAGGTTTCAAAAAAGAAATTAGAGTAAAAGTAAATAAAGGCAATTTTTGAATACAAGAGTCCTGTAGGTGAAAAGAAAAAAACAGGGAAGAATGGAGTGAAGAAGGAAAAGCTAAACAGCCCGAAAATAAAAACAACTTCTGGAAGAAAAGGACAGAAACTGTCATGAAATGGTATTTGTGCGGTCCTAGAAGGCCTTTCCGCGGAGGAAAAAAGGCAATTTTTAATAAATTCATACATTTAAATTAGGCTGAACTTGGATATTACAGATTTAACTTTATAACATACAAAATACATAGAATAATAATTAAAAAAAACATAAAACTTAACACATTTTATAATAAAAGGAAAATAACGATTAAGAAATAATAATAAAAAAATAATTCTATCGAAAAATGGTTAATGTTACATAAAATTTGAATTATAAATTAAACTTACAGTTCATATCGACGTGGACGGTACTAGTTAATGGAAGAGTTCTATTATTATTGGATGCCTGACATGTTAACTCCGAATGTAAATCAATTCTTCCAAGAGATGAAATTTTTAGTTCACTAAGTGTATATCCCCCTCTTGAAGCTGGTAAAACTGTTACATTTTTTGTTAATAATTCTTCATTTCTTAACCAAAAAACTGTTGGTCTTGGCTTGCCTGTAACAAAATAAATTAAAAAACATCAAAGATTTGTACCATTTATAATTTTTCTAAAACTAAAATATTTATCTTTACTGCACGTTTTAGTTTTATAAAAGAAAACAAATAAAAACCAATAAAATTATATTTTTTCGTAACGGTTACACCACACATTTTTATAATCCTTTATTTTTCTCAAATCCAATTAGGTGTTGGTTGTATAAGCATTTGGTGTCACAGATAAATGGCCTTTCGGTAAAAAAAAACAATGAAATTCTCTCGGTCTCTATAAAGCTCTTCATTAGAACTTTAGTCTATGCTGAGAACGCATAGATAATTCATGGTGTACTGAAGACTAAAAAATGTAATTTTTCTTTACTTTTTTAAATGAAACGATATCACTATTTTTATAATTTTCAAAATTTTCTCATTACAATGATCGTTTTGATTATAATAGTTATCTTTTATTTTAATTTCAAAGTAGCTAGGGAGGTGAAGTTTTTGAATTCATGGTATTATTGCATTTCTTTAATCTTTTCATGGTGTTTCTTTAATCTCTTAGTAAGATTAAATAAAATTTAGTTCTCATGAACAGTATGTTTAAAAACCATTAATAATCTGCTCATTTTTTCATACGTTAAGGGACTAAAAGTTCTTTACTTTAGCGTTACTCCGTACTTTAAAATAACAGGCAAAGCCTATTAAAATAACAAAGTGAACAAAGCCTTAAATACATTAGAGCTGACAAAAAAAAAAAAAATAAATAAAAAGCGTAGATTATTAATTATAATTACAACAGAATTATATAATAAATAAATATTTTATGTAATTTCAATAAAATCTGATTTTAAAAATAATTATAAGACCGCCCTCTAAATAAAAGTTCTATTTTTGACCCGGAAACAGTATTACATCACGTATAGTAATGGTATGATGTGGCCAGAATTTTGGAGTTAGCACCTTCATCAACAAAGATATTCATTGCAGTATTAAAGCAAATTGGCTGACTCCAATCTATAAATTAGACTGATACCAAAAATTTTAAATCCGGCTTCTAGTGTATATTAAACGTATTGTATTTACAGATATACTTGATTAGTACTTTTTCTAATCTTAACTTTCACTAAAGTTTAATAATTTTAATTTTAAGTAATAAAAAAAGTAACGTTGTTAATTACATTATTAAGAAAAGCGATGTAACAATCATTATTGTAAAATTGGATGACAATGTATCTAAAAAAAGATAATCACAATTTTATTGTTTTTTTTTATAGCGGGGTTTTACATCCCTTCCCTCTAGTGCAACGAAAATACCATTGATATTTATAAAATATATCTTTATCTCACAAAATATATACCTTTAGAACTCACTTTTCTACTGATGCCGTAACTTTTTTTTACTCTTTTTCTGGAACCTACGACCAATTAAATCCTCTGAAATATCATATTCTCATACATTCATCACAGGTACCACACCAGGTTAAATATCATTCACTAATTTTATTAATCATGGAATATTTCTGTCCAGTTTCTATAATACATCATTTATATTGAATGTTGCCAGTTGAAAAGAAATTCTTTAAAAATTCATCTTCATAATGGTTAATCTGTTTTTAAGTTCTGTTTGTTGAGTTCTTAAAGAGAAAAGCGATTCATCTAAATGAGTTGTACGAGTCTTTGGTGAGTTTGTAAAGAATGATTCATTAAATCCACCAACCTTTTCCAAAATATCTGGTGTTCTCTTTGAGGGTCAAATTGTTCTATGGCATTCTCGAACAACTTTAATGGCTCCTTTCTCTAAGATAATATCTAGTTCCCTACCTCAATGACAGTGTATTCGTTTTCTCAATATTAATTTATAATCTTTACTTATAATACTCATTAATCTACATCTAAGCCACTCTTTTTTGTTTCTTTCTCGTAAAAAGCTGGTCATCTCAAAAAAGAAGAGAACATAAATTCTTACCCCAAATTTTACATCTATTTTAATATGTTTTAATCCAGTTTCAAGAATTTAATCCACACATTTAAAAAAAAAAATAGCTGGTGTTGTGGTCATCCTTGATTCACATTTATTTTTAATAAAAAAAAATCATAGAATTTAATATCTTAACACAACATTTTGAATCTTGTACAAACTCTTATAAAATTTACTATTAAGTTATCAACCTATTGATCTAGGAATTTTGATAATATTGCCTAATATTACGCTCATTATTTTTTTATTTAGGGGTCAAAATTGGGTTCAAAATTAGGGCTCGGTTTTTCTTTTGATTACTGCCAAAGAGACGTAAACAATCCAGAAAAAGGATAAATAAATAACTGGTTTAAACACAAAAAAAATAATGATGGAACACTTTTCATATAAATCAATGGAAACTAACATGGATTATATTATTATTATTTTAAACAATCCAAATATTTACTTCAGTTTGTATCTATCGGAAATAAATATTTTTACGTACATAAAAGTATTCGAAATGTTGACATTTGCGTTCAGATTTTGATTTATTTGTTGTTTATCTTCTGCATGAAATCCTAAAAGTTGTGAATTTTTATTTTTTTTAGTTATAATTGCAAACTAGAAGAGCAAGATAAAAACTTAATATTTTATTCTAGTTCTAGAAGAGCTATTTTTTTTCGTTTAGCTGTTAAAAAAATTGAAAGATCAGTATATTTTAAATTAAAAAAAATAAATAAATAAAAAATTAACTGAAATTATATGTAATAAATAAATTTGGCGTTTTATCTAAATTTATTTCTATAATAAGCAGTAAGTTGAAAGAGTTTTGTTGTTAACAGAATTATTATGTATATATTATTAAAGATAACAATGAAGCGCAATTTCTTCCGAATTAAAAAAATTACAATTAAAAAACACAATTATATCATAAACCTATAATAAATATAGAAAATATGGCACTTACGTATTAACGCCACCACAGCTACAGCTTTATTTAAAAACAAAGTAGTCAATCAGATTTCAGTGGAAAATGAACAGTCGCTTTATTAATTTTAATAAATGGTTATTTATATTTATTTATTTTATAAATATAATTTAACCAAACATAACCTACACTCGCTTCGCTCGCTAACCTTGACTAATTAACACCGTAATTTTTTGAGTATTTATTTAATAAATTCAGTAATTATTGCAATTATTTATTATTTAAATAATCAAAACACTCCTGTTAATTATTCAAGGTTAGCGAGGGAAGCGAGCGTAGGTTAAGTTTGGTTAAATTATATTTACAAAATAAATAAATATAAATAACCATTTATTAAAATTAATAAAGAGACTGTTTAGAATCTATGCTAAACTCTATATCGGCCCATTTTCCACCGAAATCCGATTGACTTCTTTGTTTTTAAATAAAGCTGTTGCTTCGGTGGCGTTAATACGTAAGTACCGAAAATATTAATCTACATGGTTATTTATAATTGCTCTCTTTTTTATATTTAGCCTCCGAAACCACTGTACGGTATTACTTGAGAGGATGAATGATAATGATAGTATGAATGTAAAAAATATTGTTGTCTTGTACAGTCTCAGTTCGACTATTACTGAGATGTGTAGTTAATTGAAACCCAACCACCAAAGAACACTGGTATCCACGATCTAGTATTAAAATCCGTGTAAAAATAACTGACTTTACTGTGACGAACGCTGGAACTCTCGGCTTCCAAATCAGCTGATTTGCGAAGAAGCGTTCACCACTAGACCAACCCGGTGGGTCCATTTAATAGTATCTAGTTTAATATAAACTCACTAGAAATTAAATCGTAACTTTACAAAGTAATTTTTTTAACAGACTTCAAAAAAGGACGTTATGTATTCGACTCGTATATTGGTTTTTATGTTTGTTCACGCATAACGTTTTTCCTATTAATCCGATTGAAATAGAGATTGCAATAGATGCGGCTGCTTTTAGCGGTGGTACCATGATGTTGACAGCTGGAATCCTGATATTCTACACGTATGCGTCACGGTAATTGCTATTATATGGACTTCTGCTAGGACAGATAATGTGAGTTTCTCCACAAGACATGCAGCACCGTTAATAAAATCATAAAAAGTGAAGATATCTTGTCTTAATCTTATCTTATCTTTCTTATCTTATCTTATCGTATCTTATCTTATCTTGTCTTATTATCTAATCTTATCTTATCTCGTCTTTCAGTCCCAATATACATTATATATAATATACAGCATCGGTAGAACAGTGGGAATCATGTAATCCTTTATACGTGCATCACATATATGGTCTTGATATTGATTCCATTTAAAAAAAATATATAATTATTTCACATAGATTAAATTGTTTTTGATATAACCAGTTTCTAAATGGTTTCAGAAATCATAAAAAATTGTAATGTTCATAATTAAAACTAGCTAAATAATACTAATGCTTTAAAATTAAGATAATTGATTTTACTGTTATTGTTATAATTAATTTAATAAGATAAATTACTTTGACATTTTTATTTTAGTCATTTAAAAAGACTGACTAAATTTAATTGCAATGATGACGGAATCGTACGGATCGAAACGGTGTCAGGGGGATATTTTATCCCCCTATTAATCGCAGAGCTTGGAAATCGGTCCCATGCTGCTGTTTCTTTCTAATTATCGGGAGCTTTTTTAATTTTTAATGACGGTTATATAATATTTAAGATGGAATTGCGTTTTGGTTCTTTTAGGTAGATTTCATAAGAAAAACCCACCGGGTTGGTCTAGTGGTGAACGCGTCTTCCCAAATCAGCTGATTTGGAAGTCGAGAGTTCCAGAGTTTAAAATTGATACGTAAAATATAACGACCTAAAATCTCAGTCGAGTTTGTTAATCAAAATCGGACCATGCAGGTGGAAAAGGAGCGCTTTTTCGAAAAAAAACTGTATAATCCAGACGCTGTTGAATTTAGATGGACAGTGTCAGTATACGTTTATTATTTTTTGTTAATAATTTTTTTTATTTTCTAACGTTTATTTTTAATATTGCATGCAGAAAACGTATTAACGTTATTGTATTTGCATTTATGAATATGTTTTTAAAAAAGGAATAAAGGAACAGATAATTTTCGGAAAATCTAAAAAGTGGACTAATCTAATAGTTTTAGTTAAACTAGAACCGAGATTAGGAAATTCAGACTCAAAGTTGAGAAGAGAGATATTTAAAGTTAGGTCAAGCGGACTGTATTTAAATGCAAATGTATCGGAGTAACGTCAACTGACAAGCAATAAGTGAACGAACATCGGATGTGGGGGCGTGAATAGAGAACGAAATCAGGGGTGTAGTGTGTTAAAAGGAGGGTGGAAGCGAATTACGATGTGGTTTAGAGAAGCTATGAATATGAAATTCCGTGCATAATAATTCAAACAGCAGTTTTCCTTGATCGTTCTAAAAGCCTGTTAGATTTTGAGAGACTGGTGTTTCACAGAAAGCAAAATAATCATCTAAGCTAATCACCTGTTGTGATGTGAACTACTAAATGGGCATGGCGCAATGGACTAAATACAGTACACATACTGACTGAACAGTATTTCAAGCACGTCCGGTGGACTTCATTATACACTACGACACAGCTCGTGTTGTCTGGACAATCTTGTTAACCGAAATTACTTTTTAATAATCCCTCAGCAGAATTCAAAAGATTAACTCATCCTCTTATCTACAATGCTTGTTAATGGGGCTAGTGCAAATAATTTGATAATGCGTATATTAAAAAAACTCTTTCGATAGACTATACGAACTTTAATATAAATTATGGAAACAGTTCAAAATTAAAAAAAACAAGTATGTTAATTGAAACAAATACCTTACATAGATTTATATAATTATATATTTTGTATAATATAAAATCCAAAGTACCTAAATAAACATTTATGAATTTTTTAATAATATTTAGTAGATTAAGAAGATACGTTTAGGGGTAGTTGTGAGGAAGATAAGAATAAGTTACGGTAGGAAATGAATGGTTAGTTATTAAAAAAAAATTCCTAAAAAAATATCAGATTTGAATTTAATTGCTCAATGAAATGTTGAAAAGCTGTTCTGAAATTTTTGATTGCAATGTAGTAACAATGAGTAAGTTTACTTAATGTCTACATTAAATGTGGAATATATATTTTAAACGAGACTTAAGAAAACAAAAAATTATAAATTCGACGGGTAATGTATTTTTCTTTGTATATTTAATCTTTAGTCTACTTTAGCATAGATTTTTATGATTCGTTCTTATTTTGAAAAGAAGGTTCCAATGGTGGTTTTCTAATAAGTTTCTTCCACATAACATCAACAGATATTACAAAGACTAATTAAAAGATTTAAGTTTATCCCCCCCCCCCCCCACACACACACACATAATATATATATATAAACGATATTCGTAGTTGAAAGGAATTTTAAATCAAAATATTAAAAGAAGCAATAATTACTGCTGATAAGTTAATAAATCACGTTATTAAAGCAGAAAAATTCCAAATTTATTTACTATAAACTATTGCTGAGCTGATATTCAACTGTATTGTCAATAGCTTTTTTAATGATATATGATTCAGGTTCAAATGTGAATAAAACGAGTATTTCATTTTTACTTGATTTGCAAAAAAAATAATACTTGCGTACATTGAATGTTAGGATTTAATAATACTACTCATGACTGGTCTGTCTTATTCAGGGAAAGATCAGCTGATTTAATTATTTTCGCTACTAGCCTGCTGTAGAGTATATAACAGAAACGAAAAATAAATGACGAAACATTAGACTTACAACTGAGAGTTTTCTGGTTTTCAAAATTTCAAGAATCATGTATTTTAAATAAATCAAAAGGTGAATGTTGAAACGAAATATAAAATAACTAATTATTAATTAAAACTGTAATAATTGTCAAATAAAATGGCAAAAAAATTAATTAACTTTAGATAAAAAAGATTGAATACTACGTGGTATTGAATTTCAATCCGGAATGCGTAAACCAATTATTTGATTAGTTTAATATCATGGACACCATTTTCCACAAATACCTTAGAGAGATTAATATTTCATTTGTACAGTATGACTAGACTCATAAATTGACTGATATAATCAAAGAAAATTCCGTTTATGTTCAAAATCGGCCAAAATTCAGATGAATCAATTAATGTAACATTTTTTATTAAAACTGTTAAATTTTAACAATGCTTAAAATTAACATGTATTGATTAATGTAACTTGTATTTAGAATTAACATCATGGAAATTTATCAATACTCGTTAATACAATTCATATATAAAAAAATACAAAGTGTACGTAAAATGTCGATAACTGGTTACACATTTTCCAAACTAAGTTGTCATATTCTTCACGATAGCATGATTAAAAATTTTTCAAAAAATGTAACATGATAAAAGGAAGGATTACCGAAATTTAAAAGATTGAAAAATTGACATGGCCGCCATTTGGAATTTGTGAATGTGTTTACACTTCAACTTTTTGTTTATTAGACAACGTTGGCATAAATGTGTGTACCAAATGATAAATGCGTGTCGTTTTTTTGACAGAAAGAAAACGAAGGGAAATCGGCATTTTTTTGGAAAACATTTTTTGTTCATTTTGACACGTAGAATCCAAAAAATGTATATCCAATCTACGGTTTAGGTACACTATTTATAAATCATACACGTTTTATATATAATATTCTTTGATACTAAACTGGATATGATTGAATTTATTTACACTGATGTTCACTTTAAACTGAAGAGCCTCTAGGCCAATCTGAATTCTTTTACATTCAAATTTCGTGTTTCCTTGAACTTTGAGAATATTTTATAATAAATTTGTCCAGTTAAATTCATTATTAGATGTAAAGTCAAAGTTTGTGTGTTTGGGGCTTAATATACAGCGTCAATTTTCGTGCATAATTACTTTGTGTCGCTGACTAATTACATCCTGTAAAAGATATATTATGATTTCTGAAAACTAAACCAAGAAAAATTGAATTTTAATTTGGTAAAACAGTTACCATAAATTATTTTCATTAATATATATATATATGTGTAAATATATATATATATATATAAAGCAATAGATTAATAAAAAGTTACAATAAACGATTTTATTGCTTTTTTAACTTTTCTCAATATTTTATTGAGCTTAAGTGGAACAGCTTGACAATATATTTTTATGAAAATGTATCTTTTGTCACAGTAAGATACCAGCAGCACATATAAATGAATGATTAGCATTCACTTATAATGCTACGAGTTACAGAACGTCGGTATTATTAATGCAGGTACTTTAAAAAAAAATTATTTTTAACCACTTCAATTAGACACTTGCATTTAAGTAAATGAAACATAAATTAGGTAGCAAGTAGCAAATTTTTCAATTAAGAGAAATACCAGTAACTGTGATTCAATACAGTTTGTGTAGTTTGACAAAGCTATATAATCTTGCAACATGGGGATACAACATGGAAACATGTCTTATATATGATGCTACTCAATTGAAGATTCAACCTGAATTATACAATAGGCTAAGTACTACTCCCTGAATATTAATAGATCAATATGACGCCTAAATAATTAAAACCGGTCAGTTTCAATTTTTATTTTCATAATAATTTGATTTAAGGAGTTGTCTAAAATTTTACAATATCAAATAAAGTTTCCTTAAAACAAAACAAAAATACTCAAAAACTGATCATTTACTGGATATTTTTTTACAAGTTTACAATGTCACTTTATTTATATACAGACTATAAAAACACGACTATTCACTTCTAATTTATATCAAAATAACTTATTCTGAAATAAAATATGTTAGAAGTTTTCAACGCGTAAAAGGTTAAATTAAAAAGAATCAATCTCCTTACGCTTTTAAAAATTCTGAGAATTTTTTTTCAACGAATAGGAAACAACAAAACTCAATTTAAATTGCAGAGCTGTCAAAAATAATTTAATAGGAAGAAACATAAACCTTAAAAGAAATAAATTTAGAAATAAAGCAAAAGTACACAAAATTTCACTTAATATCAGAGTGTACTACTCGAATATTAATGTTGAATTTAGATTTTTTGACATTTAGAGATTTATTTATAATAAATATCAATCTACGTAAAAATAATCCATTTACTTTATTCAGTAAATTAAAAATATTATGTAATACAAGAATTTCATTAATAAAGTTTTAATAAATTTTGCTTATTTTTCAATATCGATTAATGGAAAGTTATGTATGTTATCACGGATTATACTGATTTGCATATAAAATTTTTGAGAGTTAAGACGTGGTCTATGTTTAAAAAGTTTTTTAATAATACTGAAGCGTAAAACTCATATGGTTTTGTGTACTTATACGTCATTAACTCTCAATAAAAGTATACAAATGAAGATAATTCAATATTAATTATATCAGAATTTAAATCTGCAAACTAGAGAAATTGGCTTTTAACTCACCATATACTTTTCAAGATTATGTGTATGCCTCAGAAGGTGATATGAAAAGTATGTTTAATATTAAAAATTAGGCTGAAGATAATGATGATAACTTTATGGTTACTTAAAGTTATGTGGGTAACAAATAGATGTTACCCTCTTGTAGATTGCAAGAAGATATTTAATGGTATTGGATAGAAAGAAATGTTAAAAATTTAATAGAAATTAGGGTTAAAATACAAACAAAGAAGAGTCATTTACAGTCTGTCCTAGAATTAGATAGCTGAGAAATAAGAATATACTTTATCGCTACTGCTTTTTAAGCTTAACATAAAAACGTAATAAAGATTTTGAAAGATTTGAGAACAAAAGGAAAACTAAATGGAAAAAGAACAAAGATTCTATCTCGTTGATAATATTTCTGTTTTAGTGGAAAACAAAAAAAAGTTTCGTATTACTTTTACCAATGAATCCATGGCTAGTAAAAAAAATTAATATTAATTGACACTCAAAGCAAATAAAAATAAGTATTAAGGTAGGATCATAAGATACTAAGTTGTGTAGGAAAAAATAAAGTAATAGCTGAAGTCGTCCGAGATGCGTAAATAATGAAATCACCGCAATATGAAAATTTACTAAAGAAACTGACTATAAAACTGAGTTCGAGACAGTAAAAGATTAACTGGTGAAAGTACTGCTGTAGAAACTAAACACCAAAAATACAGTAAGAATAAATAAATAATACTTGAACTATTATGGTTTTAGTTGATTTATTTGTGATAGTTTTATAAAATAAAGGTAGAAAAGAAAACAAAAACTGAAACGGTATACATGTACCATCATAAAACAATCTCCCCTAAGGTAGGTCCCTCGCAGCCTGTGAATCTGAATTATATTTTATTTTTAGCTAAACTTTTAAGTTCTGCATAATTAGATATTTATGATATTAAAGTTGTCTTATTTTAATATACGTATGTGAAGTATAACTATAACTTGATTTAATCGTAAAACCTAAATATCACTTGTGGAATTTGCTAGTACAATACGTCAATATAATTTTTATATTTAGTTCAATAGTGTCATAGAAGTGAGAAATATAGGAAGTAAGGTTGGGAAATCAAAATGATTGAAGTTCATTTCAAAAGGAAAAACACATAATACTGTACTGGTAGTACATGGAAGAAGTTAGAACCCTAAATTAGGACCTATGTAAAAATATTGACCAGTGTAAATAAATAAATGTGAATGTTGTTCGATTGTATTGCTGAAGTCCATTCCAAAAAATTTTAAACTGTAACTGAAACACTGTGTTTTAAAATTGTAATCGAATCTATATTACATTTTCAGAATGATTTTTTGAGGGTTTAAAAAATCAATTTAAACCGAAGCGTTCAATAATTTATCCATAGGTATAATAAATTAAATGATTGATCGGTTGCAAAAGAAAAATAACTTAAAAATAAAAAAAGGTTTGGTTTTTATATAAATATATATCATTTTTACAAATTATAAGTATAAAATTAACTGAATATAATAAAAAAAAAAAATAATAATACATATAGTTTGAAATTTAAAAAAAAAATAGAGAATAATTAGAAAAAAAGCTGACAACACATTTGTAGGACTTTCCCATCATGCGATGTTTTCTTGATGAACGGTTTACACGCACAATCGAATTAAAAATATTAATCATTTTATTTAAATGCAGAGTGATTACAAATGAAATATACACTTTCGATAGCTTATAAAAAATTAGACTGGTGTATGTGAATACAATAAATGATATGGTTTTACAAGGAATTTTTTAAAGTTTATGTTGATATATCTGCTCTGCTGCTAATGTCACTGATTGATGTGTCATTTTACCAGTCTGCCAAGATGGCCACTACTGCAACAAAGAAAAAATCTTTTTGTGTGCTCGAATTTGCCAAAACAAACTCTGTTACTGTCGTGTAGCGACGTTTCAGAACGAAATATTATAAATCATCACCAACAAGAAATCAATCTATGACTGGAATAAACAGTTAAAAACATAGGGTGTCTGTGTATAAAGAAAAGTTTTGGTAGACATGTTTCAGAAGAAAAAATTGTTGTTCATGATATGTATCAACGTAGCCCAGGCAAATCGACTAGATCAGCAAGTTTAGAATTAAAAATTTCTCAACCAACTGTGTGGGAAATTCTGCGGAAACGTTTGAAAATGACTCCTTATAAATTACAGTTAGTGCAAAGTTTATTATTATCGATTAAGTCTTACGAAATTTTTGTGTGGCGTTGCAGGAACGTGTTGAAAATGACGATGGATTTTTCATCGCCTAATTTTCCGCGATGAATGTACGTTTCACATTAATGGAAAAGTTAATAGATATAATTTATGAATATGGGGTACAGAAAAATCAAAGAGAGAATTTACAACATATACGCGATTTCCCTAAAATAAACGTATTTTGCGCTGTATCTCGTGAAAGAGTGTACGGACTGTTCTTTTTTCACAAAGTGACAGTAATCAGAGCAGTTTATCTGGACATGTTAAGTGAATGGCTAACGCTTTAACTCGAGGAAGATAGTGACAATTTCGTTTTTGTACACGTTTTTGCCAGTGAGCTCCGCCTCACTGGCACTTACGGGTCAGACATTATCTAGATGAACGCCTTTTCAGACGATGGATTGGCCGTGCAAATGAGGAAGACATGGTGTTTATGCGTTAGCCACCACACAGTCCAGACTTAATGCCTTGCAAATACCTTTTATGGGGTTATGTAAACGTTTCTGTACTGCCCCTTTCTATTGATATCAACGATTAAACAACGCATCACAAATGCTGTTGCTACCGTTGACCGGCTTGCACTATTTGGGACGAATTCGACTACCCTGTTGATAACTGTCGTATTATAAACGGTGCACACATTGAAAATTTATAAATAAAAACTTAAAGAATTCTTCTACCTAAGCATGTACAATAATCTCAATTCTTAAAAAGGAAATTTTTAATAAGTTATCGAAAGCGTATATTTCATTTTTAACACTCTATGTAATATTTATTGTTTATTTAATTCAATGATTCTAACTAAAGCGCACGCACATACCGTATTTCATTAGCAGATACCGTATTTCATTAGAGTGTGGCGGTACTAGCGGCTACTTTAAATACTTTTTTACATTATAAATATTGTTTATTATTTCATTCTACCGCTCACGTTACAACATAGGCAGACGACTACAACCCACCGGGTTGGTCTAATGGTTAAACTCGTCATTGCAAATCAGCTGATTTTGAAGTCGAGAGTTCTAACGTTCAAATCCTAGTAAAGGTAGGATTCTTTCAAACGAATCTGAATACTAGATCGTGAATATCGGTGTTTTTCCCTACATCCCCTGGGCCGGACCCACAATTAATAATAACATAGCCCAGGGGAACGTCCAATACTCTAAGGGGCCTATCCGTCTACCGGCTGAACGTCCGGTATGACAGGTCGGCCCGCCAGTCGATCTTTTCTTCATGCCCTGTCAGTAACCTCCAGAGCGGGGTAACCAGGCCCAACTATGTCGTTCCTGTACACACAAATGAACACTCTTTTCGAGTAGCCAGTCTTCAACCAACCGAATGGTCTCATTACTATCCGAATGGATTACCAATCGAATGGTCTCTCTGCCACTACCGACCTGTCTGACACCACCAGGGCCAGGTCGTCCGCAAAGGCCACTGCAGTTGCAGAAGGGAAGACTCCTTATGGGTAGCGTAACCTCAGCAACCCGTCAAACACTAAGTTCCATAAATGAGGCCTTAAGACCGAGCCCTGGAGCACTGCGCATGTAACTTTGAACTCGGCCTTTGACCCTCCCTGATGACAAACGAGGAGTCTATCTTGAAAATAGCGTTGTACTATCCTCCTGAGATACCCTGCCACCTTTTTCTCCGTCAGTGTCTGAAAGATTGCGTCCAAGCATAGGGAATTGAAAGCGTTGGGAACGTCCACTAGGATCAACTCCGCTATATTCCTGGTACGCCAGGTACCAGAAGCTGCCTCGTCCACCAGCCGCAGGATCTGCCCGGCTGCATCGGCTGTCGAGCGTTCTTTGCGGAACTCATAATGGATACCCATAACCCTCATAATGGCTAATGGATAACCCTCCATTGATCTCTATGTCATCCCTAACCCGTTCCTCTAGCATTGGCTCAAAGAACTTACTGATGTTATTTAGCATACAGATCGGCTGGTATGTATCTGGTGAGTCCCCAGAACCAAGTTTCTCGAGAAGGACTAATCTGAATTCCTTCCATTGTGTCGGTATATACTCATCACGTATCATTCTGTTCATTATGGTCAAAATTTCTGTTGGTAATTTTTCCACTAATAAACTGACGATTTCGACCGGAATGCCGTCTGGTCCCGGACTCTTATAGAGTTTCATTCTCCATCCTGCTTGTATTAGTTCACTAAGCCTAAAAGGTTCGAACTCCTTTGCTGCGATCTTCTCTCGGTAAAGGCTGCTCGTCGTACGAACAGCTCCTTTACTGTTCATCGAACCTGCTCCTTCTTTGCTGGTTTGATTTCAATTAACAAAAATTATTAATTAAAATATTAATTAATAATTTAAAAAAAAATATTATTTTTAATATGGACGTTGCAATCTAGCTCAACTAGTGAACAATAAACAGCCCCTCCCCCAAATGACCCAATGAGAAAAGAATGATCTGTATGAGATACAAATGAGGAGTAGTGTTGTACAGACTCGGGCCATCCATTCCTGAGATGTTTGATTAATTGAACCCCCAATTACCAAAGTACACCGGTATCCACTATCTAGTATTCAAATAAAACTATTAAAGAGAAATGCTTAAGAATCATTTACAGATAATTATATAGCTACTTCGATTGTTAAACATAATGAGAATTCTAAAAAATAAAAAGTAAAATGGAAAGATTAACTTGAGAAACAATACTTGCATTACTACGAATCTATGAACAATTATATCTCGTTAGTATCTATTTAAAATCCAATTTCAGCAATTAATATGATATAAAAGTGGTTTTCTTTCAACCTGGACTATTCACAGTAAATTGTCGTCATTTTTATTTTTTAAACTTTTCTTTTTGTTAAAATAAAGTAAAACGAAACAAAACATTACACCTAACCAAACTCGAAAAATTTCTCAAGATCGAAAGAAGCTGACTACGGAAAATCCATGGTTTAAAGATAATAGAGGAAGGATATAAACTGAAATTTAACAAGGAGATCAAACAAATCAAGAAAACTTAGAAACAAATATATGAAAAAGAACGTTAAATCTCTTAGGCATATGATCAGGATGGACCCAAACAGATTAAATAAACAAATCTTTGATAACCTGTAAAACATGCTAACCAAATTACCTAAAACAGATGAAAGAGGATCTTCAAAGTATAGGCTTGAAAAAAGAGGACTGTTGCTATAAAGATAACTTCCGAAGTATAATTTATAAGCTCTTGTGGCAGAAAAAAGGACAGAAAAAATAAGACAGATGAGCAAAAACAAAGCCATGCCGAAAAAATAATAAAGGCAATAATAAAGAAAAGAGAAGCTGAAAAGAAATGATACTTGCGCGGTTCTAAGTTGGCCTTTTCATACAAAAAAAAGTTTAAAAAAAATATAAATAAAGTTTTTAGGATTTTCTAAATAGATTTAGTTTATTGATTTGTTTTTAGTTTAATGATTAATTGTTGTTTTTGTTTACCGTTTATTTATTTACTTTTTGATTTGTATTTCAGTTTACTAGATTTTCTTAAATTAATATCTTAACATATACTGATTAAGATTGTATAACAACTGAAACACTCGTTTCAATTTACAAATTTAAATATATTTTTGAGGATTTTTTCAATACAGCTTATATTTGATATGGGTCAAATCAGATAAAAAACGGATAAACGACAAACCAGTTAAGTTGAATCTGGCAAGTAAACGGAAATAGAGAACTTGAAATATAGTAGCTGAAAGAGGAAGGAAGAATACAATACAGTATATCATGTTTGTTTAGTGATTAAAATTCAAGCATACTAGTATGATCGTGAAAACAACTTAAAGACTAAATTCTAACGGAATTGTTAACAAGTCTATTTGGATAGTAAATGAGGTTTGAATTGTTTATATAAGTCGTAGTATAATTAAATATTTTATAATTAAGTTATACTATACATTATTTTCATATAACATATACTAAATATGATGGATACAGTTGTATTTTACATCTGCATCTATAACTTATGTAATTACATAAGAACAATACATAATAACAAAATGAATAAATTCAAGATTACAATTACAGATATATTTATTACACGTACTAGCTTAGCTTAAATGTAGAACGCTATTCGATATGTTAAGTTTTGAAATAATGGAGTATGGTGTTGCATACAGTAGACTGTTCTGAAAATCACGTTTCACGTACACAATACCACAGCAAACTCACTCACCTCGGGTTTCAAGTTTCCTTACCACAATCCAATTAATAGTTCCTTCAAAGTGTACAAGATACAAACTCGGTGAGACGTATCATTTTGTTTCAAAACTGTCGTGCAGGCGTGAAAAACAATTAACAATTTAATACCGACTATATAATAGACAATCTTATTCAGATACGTTAATTGTCGTCGATTTTGATTAATCGTATTGAAGTAAATATTACTGTAGCAAACAGAATACTCACTGAATCTTAAGATAGAAAGTTAAGAATAAAAATTTGTAATAATGTGTAAGTAATGCTATTTAAATTAATTCGTCTCTTTGTTTGTTTTAGGTAGATTATATTTTTTAAGAAAAATGTTATGTTCAGAAATTAAATACTAGGCGGAGCACTCAATTTAAAAAGGAAATTATATTTTTTTTAACTGAAAGATTTTTGAAAGTTTTCTACCTTTTAACCCATACTATAAATATTTGATCACTATATATCACTATCATTAAAAATTCTAAACCAAAAAATTATACTATCATTGGATTGATAATAATCTAGAAAAAAGCCATGCAGAATCAAAATTATAAGACCTCTTCAACTATAATTTATTGTAACATAACAGAGAGAGAAATAGTAGTATGTGCATGAAAGAAATTACAAACATTAAGAAGTAGGTTATCAAAGAAGTAAAAAAAAATGTCTATTTCAACCTTTGGTTTATGCTTCATTACTTCAGTTTTTCTATATTAAATACAATCAAGATTTGGAACAGATTTATGTTTAATTTTTTAGGTATTTTTTTAAGACCTTTTGTAAATTAATATTAGTACAAATTCAAACAGATTGTCTAAAAGTTACGAACGATACTGTTGTTGTCTGCTACATGTTGTGATTACCAGCTTGGGTATAGAAAATTTATAACAAATCAACTTCAAACTAATGGCTACGAGCCTTAATAATTGATCGGATTTAAAAATAATGTAAAAACTTTCTTGCGCATTCCGACTTTTTGTTTCCGACGCCATCACTATTTTTCAGTCAGAAACGCACTCTATACGTTCAATTAAATACATTAAATATATAAATACATAAAATATATCCGATTTTGTCTATTTTTTGGGGGAAGAAATTTACAAGACATAAATAAATGAGGAAATTAAAAGTGGTACGATTCTTTTTTTATTTAATATTAAAATATGTTTTATTTTTATAAGAGAATTAAATTATTATAACCGTAATTTAAATAAGTAGACCCTAAACACAAACATGAAGTTTAAATTCACTCAACACTGTGACTTACAAACGATGCTCACATTCGGCTCGTCTCCCAAAGATCAGCCTGATTTTTTGGGGGAAGACACCCTCCAACCAATCTCACCGAAACCCATGAGGCGTCTCGCAAACTTCTAATATCTAGGAAGAGACTGCTGATATTGCCCATCAATAGTCTCATCCGATCTAGTCTACCATATATCATAACCATATTGCTTGATTTGCCAAATATTTTCTGAAATCAACTCACCCAACTTCCTAGCAACATACCGCTCCTGTCTCTCAAGAGCTACAATATCAATCGGTTTCACTCTCGCAATCACCAAGACCCGCCTCCCGTATAACCGTCCGGTAATTACCCGTTACCGTCAACAGTAACAGTCGTTGGGCCCTCAATAATATATCTCTATAACTATGTAATTTCATCTTATCCGTCCAAACTGGCGCAGCATACAACATAATTGTTGCTCACACGTCCTTGTACTGGATGGTTAGGGTCCTAAAATTGAGACCCCAATCCGAATTGACCACACGTCGGATCTCAAAATAGACACTATAAGCATTTTCTGCAACGTACTGAAGGTGCCTCTTCAACTGAAATTTTTCAAGATAAATCCCGAGGTACTTCTGAACCGGAGTGTACATTATTCGATGGCCTGACATTGATGCTCGAACTCGCCGACTCTCCGCCAAACGGCCTTCGCCAAAGGCCAGCCCCGGTCAACAATTTTTCCCCGGTCTAAAGGATCGGAACGCAGCTAATAATTCCGTCTAATAAATAAAAAAACGGTAATTATAACTGCCACTAAATATATAATTATCTTCCTGATAAAAGAAAGATACAACAGCAAGGAAGTTTTGTCCTGGTTCTGCGATTAGTAGTGGGATGTTTATCCTCCCGCTATCCTTGCGTTCTGTTCTGTTCCAACTCACTGCAGAAGTGCATGTGAAAAGTAGACCAATAAAAAGTCAACATAACCTCAAATTGAGGTAATGTTGTCTGTTTTTGGCATTAAATTGAGCGTACTGGAGAACGACTCAACCAATCTTCATCAAATTTTTACAGGCCCAACTTCAGATACAGTACTACAGCATATTTAATTGTCAATGAAATTGATTAATTAGTTTGAGATTTTCAAGTCACAAATTTTATACATACAGGTTCTACACATATATATGTATGGAAATTACATTTTAAATAATTGGTATTTTCTTACTCCTCATACCTCAAAACGAACGTAAAACTATTCATTTTCACCTTAAATTCCACTGTGCGACCGAATGTAATACTGTACTTTTCTTTGAAAAGTCGATAAAAAACAATTAACCTTAAATAAAATTTTATAAACCACATTATTTTTTTAACAAATGACATGTTAAATTGAAAAAACCTAATAACTTACATTGCAATTAATTCTTACTAATTTACATCATCAAATTTAATGAACAAATATATAAAAGTTTTAATAAATAGTGAAGCAGAGGAAGAAGAAAATCATTTGGTGTTCATCCGTTATTATCAGTACCGAAAATAAGACTTTGAGATTGCTTCAAGGTCCAAAATAAGGAGCTTCATGTAACATGGTATTTTTATGTTTTGCAGTAATTTATTTAAATTAATGTGTGGGCAATGCCACATGGAGGACTGAGACGGAAAGTTAAATCGCAAAAAAGAATCTTCTTAAAAATGGTTGAACATACCATAAACCGTACATATTTATTACTTATACCTATGAATTATGAAGTTCTCAATTCGTTTTACGAGTATATTAAAAAAAAAATTAATTCATGATCAATAGAAGAAATATAGATTTTGATAGTTATTTTTTTATTCTGTTTAAAAATTATCTCGTACAAAATTTTCCAAATAAAATTGCTTCCAGATAACTAAAGTGGAAAAAAAGAAAAACCTCTACACGTCTGCAGTGACAAGCTAAAGATATTTTCTATTTGTTTTTTGTCTTTCATTACTTCTCATTGGATTTTTATAGTTAATGATATTTAGTTAGATGTCATTTTTTATTAAAAGTATTTTCATGCGAAGCGTCAATATACATAAAATTGTAATTTAAATTTTCTCTTTCAAGAGAGCCTTATCCATACCCGTTTCTAATCTGTTAAGGTTTACCAATATTTGAAAAAAATATATAATAAATAGAATGATATAATTACATAGGTTAAAATGAAATGCCTTGAAAAAATTATTTAAAAAGTGCATTATTTTTTTAATTCTCTACTCATTTTTAAGGCCGGATTTATAATTTTTTACGTTAATTTTGTTAATACCAACAAGAAATAGTATTACATTATGCTAACTTATTCGAATGATAAAATGTTTTTTTTTTCTTTTTTCATTATACCAGTACCAACTAAATTTTTAAAAAAACTTGCATCTTCGACTCAACTACTTAAAACTTTCTTTTTATTCTTGTTAATTTTTAAATAAGCTTAAGATTATTGAATTATTATCCTTAATCTTTAATAAATTGTTTTAAAGAAATCGTATATGTGTATTAGAAAAGATTTATTTAAAGGTTTCTATTTACTACCTCACTTGATTAGTTATAAATAATTTTGGTTTTCCGTTTTTTCAAAAAAGTTATCTAAGGTTTTCATTTTATATTTTCAAGTTGTCAGAAATCATGTATACTTGTGTATGACTATGTCTGTTGCATATTTCTGTTATTGAATCAAATTATACCGTAAGTACTTCGCATATATTGAAGCAGTACTTTTGGAGCTACAGTGCTAAAATTAATTTATTTTTTCCATTGTAATGTAAAAAACGGATTTTTTTGTACTTATTAATTTTCAATTACTATAACTCGTGTAATATTAATTTTATTCAACTGTTTATAACAATATAAAATAGTGCATAACAATCCTTGAAAACTAATTACAAAATAACATTTATTAGGGACGAATGTTTAAAAATATGAATCACGTTTAAGCATCTAAAACATCTTATGTACGAAAATTCCTATTACTAGGAATAAATTCTTGTTATCCACTCTCTTTAGTTTTCTTTATGAGAAGGGTTAATATTATCTCTATTTTTTTTTGTGATTAATGCTATTTTATCTAGGCATATGGGTTAGCTTCGTGTCGTAATGGGGTATATATTTTTTACGATTTTTTACTTTACACGATTTGGTCAACAGTTGCTTTTACTTTTTGTTTTATATACTACTGGAAATGTTCCTTTTAAAGTGTTCCTAGGTCAATAAATATTATTAATTAATTGCATTCTTCAATATAGTTTCTTCATTCATTTATTATTGTTTATATATATACCGATTTAAATTGGTCGATTTAAATTGAGACAATATATCTCTATTTTCTATTTCAAGAAGAAAATACTTTCACAACATATTTTGTTTTTTATAAGGTCAAATTAATTTTTTTAAATAGGAACCTACATTTTTTATTGCAGAATCGAATTCTTTGTAAAAAAAATATTAAGACTTTTAATAAGTTTTTCAGACTTTTTTTTCTAAAATTGTTGTTCATCTTCAAAAATGCTGTAGTCCTATAAATTTTTTTTAGTTTCATTATTTCATTAGGTTTAGCCCAGCTGACGAGTTACATCCAGTTAATGTTAAATTTTAAATAAAATAAAACTAAAATTTAAATAAAAAACAACCAATGTTACAAATAATGAAAAGAAGCGAACCTTTTAAAATAGCCTAAAAGTGAAGTTCAAGTTGCAAATGACATTTGTCTAAGTGAAAATACTATCAGCATCTTCAATGAATTTTTTTATTACTTTGTTACTCACCATCTATTAATAAATATTCTATTAATTAGTTTTTATTTATTGGAAATTATGGAACGATTTATAATTAGAGAAAAAATTGAGGTAATTTTGCTGTGGGGGAATGTCACCGAATTGTTCATCAGAAATTTTGATCATACAGTAGTAGCTTGGTAGTTACTACTGTCTGATCAAAATTCCTAGAATCGTAGAACATACAAATGCTCTACGATTTCCCGGTGCAAATACTCCAAATCGTGCTTCTGTGTACAGAGTTGCAAAAGAGTTTAGTGATGCTGGAAGTATGGAGACCAAAATTAGGAACCGTCAAAATAATGTGACAACAGAAAAAAATGAAATAGCGATGGCTACGGCAGTCAATGTAGATTCTCATGTTAATTCAAAAATACTTTTGCGTGACTCCGGGAGATCAAAAACCAGTGTTCTGAGAATATTAAAACCCCTAAAATTATTCATACAATATTTCACTGCGTCAGGAATTGCATGGCAACTATTTTAAATTAAGAGTAGCATTTTTTCGATGGGCGCTGGAAAAAGTACAGGTAGATCAAAATTTTTTTAATGTTCTAGTTTCTGACGAATCAGGTTTTATTTATCATGAAGGAGTAAACAGACATAACATGCATTATTGGGCAGTGTAAAATCCAAGGTGGCATAGGGAAGTTGATCGAACATCAACATCCGTGGACTGACAATGCTTGGCACGGAATCACAGGCTGTACATTAATCGGAACGCATTTTTTCGAATGAAATTTGAATGAAGAAAAATACGCACATTTTTTAGAAAATAAGTTGCCTTTACTGCTTGATGAGGTATGTCCGGATAAGGCCCGCAGCGAAGGCAAGAAATGAGTTTATAAATCACTGATGTAAATGTCTACCGAGACATTTACATTAGTGGCATCCCAACGAGTCCTGGCTTATGACTATGAGATGTAAAAAGTTAGAGGGCGAAAGATGACTCCCGTCAAAGCCCGGGCTTGAATTGTGGGGGAGGGGGTGGCTACCGGAAGCGTCACAAGGCGGGTGTCTTCCCTTATAGCGGGGAAGAGAAGAACGATGTGGTGCGGAGAATGGCTATCCTGCACATTATTCAATTATAACCATAGTAATTTCTGACCCCGAATACAATGAATGTCGCCCTGGTTGAGCTGGTCCAGTTCATTGGCCTGCCCGTTTCCCCAGAAGACTTTTTATGGGGAAGTAAAGGTTTACCTAGAAATACCAACTACTCCTGAAAACATGAAAGCCTTTAACAAACGTCTGTAGAGATCAAGAGAGAGAGAAACTATTAAATGTTCATGGATCGTTCTTAAAACTTATCGAAAAATGCATAGAAGTAGAAGGACACCACTTCGAACATTTGTTGCTGTAATTTATTAGAATAAGTTTTTGTAACTATTTTAAATATAAAGCATTAAATAAAATTAAAGTAATTCATTAAACCAAATATTTTCATATAGTCGACAAACTTAACTGACCAAAGGGTGCAACACATGTAGGCTACGCACCATATCGGTATGTACTATTTGATTAAAAAAATGCATTAAAACAAAAGTGAATTTTATTTAGATTAATCCTTTAATTAATTGTTTTTTATTTAAAATTTAATTTTCATTTATTTAAAAGTTAACATCAGCTAGATGTAACCCGTCAGATGGGGCAGACCTAATGAAACTAAAAACACCAATTTATAGGACTACAGAATTTTTTAAGCTGAATAACTGAAAAACTATAAATTTTAGAAAAAAAAGTCTGAAATCAAATTTTAATTTTTTTTGCAAAGAATTCGATTTTGCAGTAAAAAATATAGGTTCCTATTTGAAAAAATTAAGTCGACCTTGAAATGACCTTTATTGAATTTATCAACATATTTAGTGAAGGTATTTCCCCCTTGAAATGGAAAAACCTTAATAGGAAATTTTTTTTTCCTAGAATGTGTAGTTTTTGACATATAGATGTGTCTCAATTTAAATCGACCACCCGGTCCATATACGCTTACACACACGTATTCTTCCTCATTATCTGGTGATGATTGTATATCATCGAAATAACCATCTAGTTTTAATTTAAATAATTTATTCAGATGAACCCAATTTATTTCCCTACCTCTCAATTTATTTCAATAACCGTTTAGCATAACTCTTTCTTTAGATTAGTAATAAAAAATAATTAAATTCAATTATTTTATTTTAGTGCGATTTATTAAGTCCGATTTATTATTATTATTTTTGTCTATCTATTACCATATACAACTGGTACTTCATAGGGGACCATAAGTAAATTTGAGTCATGATAATCAAGTGAAGAGAGGTCGCCAATGAAACCCCTCAATGAAGCATACAAAGGTTCAAATCTTCATATACAGGAAAAACACTTGTATAGGTGATCCAAGTAAAGTTCAATACTTAACATAGTACTAGAAATAAATCACAGGGGGGAAAAATAAAAGTAAAAACAATATCGTCAATTCAAACTTATGAAAACAACACTAAAGACAAAACAAATATTCGTCGATAAATAAAAATAAATATAATTCATAAACTATCAAAGTGACGTTACCTACGAGAGTTACCTATGAGACTCATCCTGTGTTTCCACTCCTAGGTTCCTTCTCCAGGACACTCCTCTAGTTATATCTACCAGGTCCAGCATATGGAAACGTTTCAATTTCCTGATGGTATCTTTATTGTCCAGTAGATTTCCTGTAAGACAATTTACATATTTGTCTAATCTCTGCTTTTACGGCGAGCTAATTTATTGGATCTCTTCGTAAACAGAAGGTAATCCATGGTAGTCATGAATTTTTAAACCCTTAACAAACCATTTTTTCTTAATAATCATTAAAATAACATATCCCGACTCTTGCGTTCTGTTCAGTAGAAGTAAAAAAAAAACAATAAATTGTCAACATTACACCGCTTGGAAACTAATAAAAATATTAATAAATAAACTTTTTTACATTGCTAAACATTTAATCAACAACAAATGTTTCTTAGAAAATTTTATTAAATTACTGAAATCCCTCCATGATGGTATGAACAGCTGGGAAAAAATTATGTCTTTAAAATACACGTCCGTAATGAATATATTTTAATAACAAAACATTAACTAAACATAAAGATTAAGTTTATACGTAGTCTTTTCGACTACTGAATAATTATAATATTATAATAATTTATTTTTTATAATTAATAGAAAAAAAGAGTTATGCTAAACGGTTATTTTTGATAACGATTAAAGACAGTTACGAAGTAATTACTGAAATAAAACTAGATGGTTATTTCTATGTTACACAATCATCACCAGATATTGAGGAAGTAACAGAAAAAATATTCGCACGCGCCTGTGCTTGAACAATAATATATAAAAGAAGGGAAAGTTTGCATTCTTGAATTAAACTATTTTAATGAATTACTTATAATCAAGTAATTGATAATTTGTTAAATGTTATTTCTATAATTTTAAATTTTAATTAAAAGTAGCTGAAAATGAAGCTAACGACGAAACAAATATTAGTTAAGGAAAGTGAAATAGATCTCTGATAGGAAATAATAAAAAAATAGCATTTTTAGAATTTAAAAAATTGTATTTGTTTTTAACTTAATTGTTATTAGTTAAATAATATTTACATATAATTGTTTTAACTAAAATGATTCTAAGTTTAAATAAACTTTTTTTTAAATTGTTTCAAACTGTAAAACTTTTTTTATGCCTCATTTTTAACATTATAGCAGAATTAATATTCGATCTTAATAACTATCTGCTACTAATATAATTAACGCAATATTAGACATTTAACATATATGTAGTATGTCATGTACATACAAATGTCAATTCGTATTATACATGTATGGACTAAGTAAATTCATTCCATTTGACTAGTTGTTACAATGTCACTTAACACCAACAAATATTATTTCAACTATAATTAATAACGATAATAAAACACTATACATGTTGTTAATTAAATTATGTCATTTATAAGCAATATTACTAGTATAATAAATAATAAGCTACTAATTTTAATAAAGAAAAAAAGTTCATTTGTTATTACTACATTATACGTTTAGTTGATCGTTAATTTAAAAACTTATATTAAGATCATGCAATATTTTAAGTTTTAATAGTAATTTATGAAATATAAGTAAATAAATACGATAAAAGTTTTTCAATTTTTTAAAATTAAATAAGTCTTACTTCATAGAGCATTAAAATGAATTCACGTAAAAGTAATTAAACTTTTTAATTAAAAAATGTTAATTTTTGAATATATTATAAATTCCATATAAAAAATATTAATGTAATGGGAAAAACGTATAAATTTTAAACATTTTATGTAAAATCGTAATCTTTATTAATTTTTAAAATAGATAAAAAATTTGATGTGGACATCATGTGATGTCCACTTTCTTGAACGCATATTAAATTACATACACACATTTTTTGAAAATGAAAAGTACATAAAATTTTATTTCATTAATAACGTCTGATATTTTTTCATATTTTTTTTTATAGTTATTATTGAATTGTTATTTATCGTAAAACATTTTCTACAATCAGAGATTAATAATTATTAATAAATTAATATATTAAAATTTAAAAAAAAGTTAAAAAAAGAAAGATATTTCATTAATTAAAATTTTATTTGGCTATAACTCTGGAACCAACGAAAATAAGTACAACTTATGATAAATCGTTGAAAAGCTCTCAATGAGGGCTAATTACAGCAGTTAAAAAAAAGTTCAAAATCCAATTTCTTTGGATTTGGGCTTTTTTGGACACTTTGGTCCAGTCGATTGCAATCATAACAAAAAGTGCACCACTAGATGCTACAACGGTCCTATAGCCAAAATTTCAACATCCTACTGCCAATCGTTTTTGAGTTATTTGAGATATATAAGTACCTATAAACGTCATGCCGAAACAGTCGAAATGGATTCAAGGATGATCAAAATGAATATTTTAGTTCAAATCTAAAAACCAAAATTTTTCGCGATCGCAATACTTTCTTTATTTTGTACAAGGAAGTAAAAATATTTTTTTTTATTCCCACAAAAATGTAAAAGGTGTTTAATTCAACATATTATGTTCCAGAAAAAATTATTTTTTTTTTAATGTTTCAGAAAAATAATCCTATTACATCGGTAAAAAAATAATTCAGGAAAGATCGGATAGATTTGAAATATTAAATTAATGTTAATGTCATTATATATATATTTCACACAAGGTTTTATATACAAACATATATATATATATATATATATAACCTTGTTCATTAAGAGTGTATGATATACACTATTAATAAAAAAAAGTTAAATTGCACTAGCGCTCAAGCATACGGATAAGGAAAAACAAAAAGATTTACAAATTTTTTTAAAATTAATTGATTATAAAGCACAAAAATTTATTTAAAATCGACATCAAAATGTTACTAGATAACAATATTCTCTTTCGTTGTAAGGAAAATGTAAAAATGTATCGTTTAAAGGTAATAATAATTGTAAACAACAAAATAATTAATTAATAATTCATTACGGATTACATTAATTATAAAGTAATACTCCTCAGATAATATTATTTAATAGTCCTTCGAATGAACGCTTTGTGTTACTAATCCTTCAAGATTTAGCAATTAGTCTTTGCAGAACAAACTTTAGCTCACTTTACTGAAAAAGGAAGCGGTTATGTTAAATAATTATTGTGGGAATAATTCGTTAACTATGATGAAAATTTAATGAAAAATTAACGCAGGTAATTTTACTTAATATCAAGGTAAATAATTTGACTACAGGTACTACAACAATCAAACGGCCGTCAAAGCGAAATCAGCATTATGTAAATTAATCGTCAGTGTAGTAAACATTTAATAACAATGTCAGAGCATAAATTACGCTGTTACTATAATTGCATACGTTAATCTCCTTATTGTGCTTGAATATCTACGTATACTAATTAGAATTTGCTTTTACTTTTAGAACTCTTCGTCATTCTTACGTTATTTAATTTCATGTTTTGAGAAAATTATTATTTTATGAAATACTTGTTATTTATGTACTAATTATAAAGAAATAAAAAATTACTTTCTATTTTGTAATTTACATTTTATATTAACATTTTATTTAAAAATAGGATTGTGCTGATACAAGTTTTATTACGATAGAAATAATAGTGTCACTAAACGATTATTTTATTACTAATTAATATTTATTATAACTACAAAAAAAAAATTCTTGTGCAGTTCTGCGACAGAAAACCGACTTTTAATTATTTTATTTTGTTTTCTTCTGTCCCCCTCAAGCACACACCCAGTTATCATGACCCTCAAAGTAGGTAATGCTACCTGAATATGCCGAAGAATATTGCTAAAAATTGGTATAGCAGATAAAAAAAGGTCAATGTTCCAACTTGCAGCATCATAACGAATCACGCTTTTAACTTGCCTCGAATTATTTCAACTTTAAATTGAGCGTAATTCAATAATTCAAGAACGACTAAACCAATCGAATAATGTTTTTTCATCCACAACTTCAGATACTCTACTATAGCATATCTAAATTTCAATGAAATTAATTAATTGGTTTTGGAGATTTTCGAGCCATAAAATGTTACACATAGGCATATGTATAAGGAAACTCCATTTTAAGTGAATGGTATTTTCCTACTTCTCATATCTCAAAACATAAATGAAGAAAATTCATTTTCACCTCCTTCCCGATTCACTACGTAACCAAAAGTAATAGATTTCTTCGAAAATTTGGTAAAAAAAGTGATTTATTTTTCAAGAAATATTAAAATTAAGCTGAAAATAACCATGGCAGCATAAATACTGATTTCATTTTTCCACTAGTCACATTTCCTTACATAAGTAACCGTTGAACCTCATAGAAATAAATTCATAAAAAATCATATGGAAAGAAAAATTTAATTAAACAACAAAGTATAATAAAAAAAAGTCTTAATTTTTAAACATTTGAAAATATACACATCCCGTTTACATTATTATGTCGTGTAATGTAGAAGCAAATGGATTCTGTTATTAATTCCTAGACAATTAGGATAATGAAGCCTACACGGTCAACTGGAACCGAAATGGGATAAATCTTAAAGAATTCTTTGCCAGACTTAAGACAAAAAACACTATATATTGTTTAAAGCAGATAGTAGTTCTACAACTACACATACTTGTACAATAAGCAGCAACTATGACTTACTGAAACATTTAACTAACAAATATTTATATTTTGTTATGAAGAATTAAACTTTTAGTGCATCATTTCTTATCCCCCCCCCCGCTGCCGGACACACAACTAAGTCTTAAAACAGCTCCAGGGGGTGCCTTCCCCTCAAACTACCTCGTCGAGAACTAATATTCCCCCAGGTAGCCAGGACTCGGTCTTTTGGTATGCCATGCCTCCAATGAGGGTACCCCAATAGGTCCCCTCACCGGGACTCCGGTCGTTACGCCTTGCCTCTAGTGAGGAACCCCTGAAGGGATACCCCACCGGGACTACGGGCTTATTTTACCCCCTCAAAATCCGAAGCCACTAGGGAGTCTCCCAATCAACGAGGGTGGGACACCATTCTTGGACGAGGCTGTCGCAACCCTAAATGCAATCCAAGATTGAAAACGACAGCATTCACTTCCGGGCGCCCTGCAGCCACGACCCTAAGAGCATGCCCGTGGGCATGCTCTTAGGGTTCGCTAGTCCCTTAGGTTCTTAGGCTCTTAGGGTTCGCTAGTCCCTTAGGTTTTTAGGCTCTTAGGGTTCACTAGGGACTCTTAGGTTCGCTAGTGCGAACACTTAGTCTCCGTTGGTCAGTCCTTACGGAGATGCCCCTCAGACTCACAATTGAAACATCGCTTTCTTCTCTCAGGACCGCCGCAGGTCCCCGCCTGGTGCCTTACATCCCAACATCGATAGCAACGTTCATTGTCGGACCTCCTGGGTAGTCGAAAAGACTCTAATTACCCACCCGACTCTAAATCAGCCAACCATCAATAATTCGGTCGCTAGCAGAAGAGGGACCACCATTGTTGCCATTTTTGTTTCGCCACAGACGCCCTTAGGGGGAGGACATCGATTATAACCGAATCACCTACATCTTGTCTGTCTTGCGCATCTCACGCCCAAATCCTTCTCTGTGGTAAGGGCGTCAACGTTCTTAATGAGTAAGTGTACCCGCCGTGACCAAGATGCCTTCAACCTTGTCCAATATTTGTTGCCTTAACATGGTAGCCACATCTCCTGTGTCTTGGACCCGTATGTGAAGGTCCTCTCTCTGACCTCTGCGTGCCGACAAGATGTTCACCTCACCCGTCGACACAGTGTCTCGAACCATTAAATGAAGAATTAAATTAGGCGCAATATTCCCAACAATAATAGCTCTGGAATTTTCCTTTGGAACTGGCTTAAAGGTTTTGTTTATGCTGAAAACTACTGCAGCTAACTCTGAGAAGAATATTATAAAAAATTAAGATCCTTCCAAAGAAAAAAATCTTAGATAATTTTTTTTTCATGTATAATTATTTTTCCATTCTATAAGAATAAATAACTAAAGCCAGGATAGTATTACAACTTTATTTTCAGTTTTTTATAAATACATTAAAATTTACGTTAACAGGATTTTTATCAGATTCATATCACGAGTATTATTCTCGTACAAAAAAATAATCAACTTTTTAATTCTGGTGTGATGTAAACTTATTAATTTCACAAGTGAATTACACAAGTAAGTGAATAGGATCGATTAATCGAATTTCTGATTAACGGTTCAAAAATTTAATGAATCAATTAATGTAGTTTAAATATAACGTCAATCTATGAGTATATTATTGTTGATATAAATAAAAATCGACTTTTAATTAAAATTTTATCTGAAAAATTTTATTATAATTCGTTATTAAAATATATATATATATATATATATATATATATATATATATATATTTAAAACATTATTCAAATATATACAATATCTTAGATATCTGAAAATGATGAATATTTCTCTAAATAATTTACAAATTGAAGCGAAATGCCGAAGAGAGAGAAAAAACTAGAATTGATGCTGAACTGGATTGACAGCTCATTTAATAATTTTAATAAGAAACAATCTTATTAAGTCAGTACTATAAAAGATTTAATATAAAAGTGATAATAAAAAATGAAAAAAAAAAATACAGAAAAAAGTAGCTTTTCTTTAATAAAATAAAATCATTTTGACATATAGAACTAAATTAAAAAGAATAAAAATGTGGCTAAAGTAAAATATGAATAGTGTATAATAAAACAAGACATTTTATTATTTGAATAAATTAAGCTTTCAAAGTTTAAATAAATATAATTTTGTTTCTAGAATCAATAAAACGTCATTGTGTAAATGCAAACCTTTTTTTTTATAATTATAGCTAAAACTGAAACTCCTGTACACGTAATATTTTTTTATTACTAAAATTTTAGAAATGTAATTAAGTGAGATTCGATAGTTCAAACCCTAGCTAATTAAACTGTTTATAAGGAAAATCGTTATTGTTTCAATGAAATACTAACTTAAAATTAACCAAAGTAATAACATATGAGCTTCTTTTGAGAGTTTAAAATGTATTATGCCAGTGTGCCTACTTAACATATTTTAATAAATATTTTCCTAATAATCATTAATTACTTATTAAAAAAAAAATATTTCTAATAATTGCTCGCTTATGATCTGAAAATACATATTTTCCTTCCTAACAGTAATGCTGTGGTATTATTTTTTTACAGAAATATATTTACTTTTCATTGAATTTAGTTGACATTAGTGAAAATAATAATAATTTTCTGATAAGAAAAATAATTTAATTTTTTTACTTAAAGAAATTGATAAATTTTAGCAAAACGAAATGTATTCTTTTTTCTACCTACACTAAACATTTTTTTTTTTTTTTTGAGTCAAACAGAAGCTAGCAGAAAACTGTTTCTATAAGTAAAATTTATTAAGAGTTGGATAGGTATAAAACTGTATTATTTGTTTTAGGATAAATAATTAGGTTTTACCTATCTCTCTTTTTTGGTTTAGCCCTGGAACCAAAGTAAGGTATTACTTCGGAGAATGAATGAGGATGATATATATGAATGTAAATGAAATGTAATCTTGTACAGTCTCAGGTCGACCATTCGTGAAATGTGTGGTTAATTGAAACCCAACCACCACTACCACACTAGCTTATTATGTAGTCATCGATAAGAAACAAAGGACCCGGTTCAGTCTAGCGGTAGTTCCGAAGCAGACTGATTACAATTGCACAGATTAAAAGTCCCGAAATCCTCTATATGAACATTTTAGGGTGAGAACTACAATGGTAAGGAAGGGATCAATGAGATGAAAAACCAATGAGAAATGAGAAAATATAGTTTACTCATGGCAAAACCAAGGGATCAATGAGATGAAAAACTTATGAGAAATGAGAAAATATAGTTTATTCATGGCAAAACCCATTGTAAAACAAAAAACCTATCCATAATAAAGTTTAGGTAAGGGGTGCCGTACCACCCATATCTCCTAAGATCCCGAAATCGAGTTCTACACAATCGCAGCATTGACTATTGGCTTTACGTTAATCAATTTTAATATTCAGTGTACGAAAAGGATTGTTTTCCTTCAAACATTTTATAGTGACTTGAAAATGAATTCGGAATCCTTAAGAAAGAATTTTGCCCACTCTCTAAATTATGTAAAACTGCAAGTATCAGTTTGAAATTCATATTTTTCATTTAGACTTTCTCAATGAAGCATGAAGTTTTAATTTTTTGCCATAAGGAAAATTGTATTTATCAGCAGGGTCTTGAGCGTTATATTATCAAACTACCCTGTTCCGTTCAATTTGAATTTAAGTATGGTATTTAATTTCTAAATTATGGTATTCTAATTCAAGATACCAAAATCATTACGAATAGGTAATTTAAGATTTTAATGAGAAATAAAGATTTAGGTTTTGAAGGTTTTGAAAATTAAATAAAGGTCGTAACAAGACGTATATTTACTGTAGCTTTTGATTTAACTTAATTGATATATTAATTTGATAAAACATAAATTCTATGGTAAAGCTTCTTCTGGATTGTTCTAGATTCAGGAAGATTACTTTTGCGCAGGAGCCAACGATTTTTTCTATATATAAAGAATTAAACAGATTCATAAAGGCTTTACTATTTACACGATTTGAACAATTCCAACGTCATATTAAATATGTCATAACATTGGATGAGCAAGAATACCAACAATTGAAAACTGGTTTGAACGTATGATCGGAGAATTATTACAAACGCTGTATTCAAGGTTAAATGAATTGAGGCGAGAATTTAATTGTATTTGCTTATAATTACTTAATTCTAAAATAATAACGTAAATTAAATTTTCAAAAGTCTATTATTTTTTTTAAATACATCTTTTTTATTTTAATTAAAAGCTATTAATTTCCAACTTTTTCTGTTAGATTGATCAACATTTAATAATACGTAATTTATTATTTACACTAAAGAATGATTTATAAATACGAGATATGATTCTATAAAAATAAATTTGTTTTGAATTTCATAACAGTATTCTAATATTTTTGTACAATTTTTGGTATTGCCAAACTTCTTATTACATTATAAATAACATTAGATATTTTTTGATTAAAGTTCCATGAATTGAAAAAAATTCTATGTGTAGTAAAATATAGAAATGAACTTTTATTCTTGTAACCAAGCTCTAATAAAATAAATTCCTTGAATTTAATTGTGTAGTTTATTATTAATAAAACTATATTTATTAAAAAATGAATAAAACTGTACGCTAAATTTATTCTATTTAAATAACTTCACACATTTAATTCCTAATATTTGAAAATATCTTTGCATATATTATTTTGAGCTTATGCACAACAATATTTAAATCAACAATGTGGGAGGTCACGCCTAGAGAGAAGCGTGCTGAAGTGGCGAGCAGGGACTACTCAAAAGAGCTGTTGGACCTGATTTCTTACAAGAGAAGGATCAGGAGACAGCAGCGCTACAGGAAGCTGGAGGACAGGGTAGCTCTAAACAGGCTGCTCAGAGGTTAAGAAGATTGCCGAGAAATATCAAGAACGAGTCATTCAGGGATTTAATTGGAAATCTGTCCCCTCTCAAGATAGACATCTTAGCATGGTATTCCCGCCCCATGATGAGCAAGGATCTCATGAGGAAGACACTTTTTATTTTTTTAGATAACCCTATCTCTCTCTTCTTTTCTGTTTAGCCTCCGGAACTTCCGTATGGTATTACTTCAGAGGATGAATGAAGATACTTATGAAAGAATGTAAATGAACTGTAGTCTCTTACAGTCTCAGGTCAACCATTCCTGAGATGTGTGGTTAATTGAAACCCAACCACCAAATAATACCAGTTTAGTTTTTAAATCTGTATAAGTGTAATCCGGAGCCTCAAAGTAGCTTCAGTTGGAGTTGGTTGCAATCAGTACGTGGCTGCAAAATTGGAAGATTAAGTCAATCCAGCGAAACCTACCTACGTTACCTTTACGACTAAGAGAGCAGACTACCTTTCAGTCTAATTTGTTGATAACGTTGAAATTTCTCAAACAATTACTGTGAGATATCTTGGATTAGATCTAGATCGACGTATGACGAGAAATCATGTACTGGAGAAAAAGAAACAAATTGACCAGAAATTCAAATGTATATATTGACTAACGGGTAGAGGTTTCTAACTGTATCTCTAACAAGGTCCTTCTACGTAAGTCTTTCTTGAAACCGATATGGATGTATGGGATTCAGCTCTAGGGGACGACTAGTGACAGGAATATTAAAGTTATCAAAAGGCCAAAGATATTGAGGAAAGTGATACAACCGCCTTGATTCGTCAGGATTTCTGAAATACATGAATACCTTGGAATGTCGTATGTTCGAGATGAAATTGTCTATTTTAGTTCAAAATACTTGGTTAGGCTACATAGACATGTAAATCCCCTTGCTTTGAAAATACTAGACAACGGTGATGTCACCGTTAGTGATGATTTTCGGAAATACTTTATTCCCTCGATATTATTTCTTGTTAATGCTTTTATCAATATTTGTTTACTATTATTTTAACGCATATTTTTGTTGTTTTAATGCTACTACTGTTTGTTTACTACTGTTTAACGGTCTTTCATTCGTTCATTTATCTACCTCTGTTTATCTTCTATTTGATAAAAGACATGTGGTCCACAGATTGGACAAGTTATAGAATCCAGAGGTGATAGTGGATCTTACTTGTGACTATAAGTATGTTTACCATGAACGTTTTTGTTGTTATAATCTCTTACTGTTTGTTTCAGTAAGTGATCATCACTGGATGGCTGTCTCTCATGTAATATTTTAACATATTATTTACTTATGGTTTCGTCAGCAGAAGCCGATAGTAAACTTTGGTTCAAAAAAAATATATATTATTTTAAAAGTTTAAATGAAAATAAAACCATTTTCAATGTTGGCTTTTTCATAAGTATTTGTTTCATTTGCTACTTGGAACGTAGCTGAAAGTTAAATGTTTTATCTAATACTTCATTAATGCCATCATCCGATCGTACTTTTCGTTAGAAAATTTCAAATTCAAATTAAATAAAACAATCTACTTACATATTCTTTAAGATAACTAAATACACAGGACTCAGTTATAGTTATGTAAAGTAAGATATGAACTGTTACAATAAATGCATAGCGTACAGTGATTACATAAATTTACAATTTATTTCCATAAGAAATGATCACAACAAAAGAAGAAATACTCCATTGCTATTGTCAGCAGATGACATTAAGACGTTACAAAATATAGGAAAGAAGATCAAAGGGGCAAGCGAAGACGGTTAGATTATTTTAAGAAAGAGGGAAAAGTAGTTGTGAGGGGAGAGGGTTGAAAGAGAGGATGCTATACGTCAAGTTTGCTGTTTCAATAGCGTATGTTTGATTACCTGGTCCATTTCTCTCACAGGATAAAGGAAAAGGGGTTTGAAGAGAAGAGAAAATCGAATGTGTCCAAACACTTTGTTCGCTAGGGTCTGATCATTTGTTTGGAATGCTAGGCAGACGGTTATCAAGATGAGTGTCAGACAGGGCTAAGCTATGAATTCTCGCGTAGTGCAACCCGTCTCTTCTCTGTTACAAATGACCCCAACATCCAGCCATTGATCACTCAGCAAAAACACTTTTCCCCCTCGACTATACCCCATATCCTTATCCCATCCCTCTTCCTTTACACCGTTTTTCTTTAAGCGACTTCTTTGAAAACTCTCACAAAATCCTCGCAAAGACTGTTAACAAGTCTAGAAATTTTGTTTTTACTCTAGTAACTGAAATCTAGATCTGCATTTCTTACAATTTAAATTAACGTTAAACAGAAGATTAAAACTAAACCATAATAACATGAAATAAATATATAATATACAAACGTTCGTCTTCATATATGGGCTACATATTTTTGTCTTACACTCTTAAAAGATTTTTTCAATTTAATTTAATTTTAGCCATTTATTGATACGTAAATAATTGTATAATACATAAATTTTATCTTTAAGATGAATAGAATATGTCTATTAATTTTTTTTTTAGGTAAAATAAGAAATATATGTATCGTACAATTTTCAGTACACGGAACTGTACGAATTTTAATGTATAGATATTTTGGTGAAAATAATTTGAACCATTCATATTTCATTAAATCTTCATGTGTTTAATTGTTATGTCTTGTCTACCTTTCCATACCCTATGTATGAACCAAAAAGTACGATTTCCATATCTAGAAAGTTGAAATTTGGTAAAGGATTTAATCAAAACTTATAAATATATATTAAACATAATATTAGTTTTTTATATTATTTAAAATTTAACTAGAAATTAAAAACAAATAATTTTTAGTTAACTAAAAAAACTTTAACAACAGTAAAAATACTTTTTAATTTTGAACCGAAAAATGTTATATTTGTTATAATCGATCTCTTTAGAAGTTTAAAATTATGTTTAAGAATTTTTAGTTTAATCAACTTCTAAAACTTCTAAACCGGTATTTATTTTACTTTTAAGTTATTTAAACTAAAATGAAATAAGAATCCAATTTGATAAAAAAAGGATTGAAAAATTGGTAGGATCCACTTAGAAATTAATTACATTTAAAAGGATTAAATCTTATTTAACAAATCCTTATTCTTCATAATCAAGTTAATTTTTAAAAAAATTATTATTCTTTTAATTTACAATATGAAAAATAAACTAAATCCAAAAATAAAAGATCTTTATTTTAATATTTTTGACTTTTTAAAAAATAAATAATAACCTAAACAAATGCATAACTAGAACAGATATAGTTGATTTCAAAGACTGAATTAAAAGAACCATAGTTACAGCTTTAACTAAAAGCAATATATATATATATATATATATTATTAGCTGCTCAGCCCTGCGAAACCAGGCTTCACAGCCAGGCATCGCTTCGCTCTGCACGTATAGTGACGGGAGGTAGCTCTCTTGCCTAGGCCATTTTGGTTCACCTGCATTCAAGAGCAGTGAGTCGGGGTGTGTCCGATGATGGCATGGGGGACCCTCAAGGGTGGAGTGAGGGCGCGAGGCTATGGGTGTACGCCGTGCATGCCTATGGCCTGATATAAGAAGGATTCAACTGCAGCGGCACCCTGGCACGACTGATATACTGCTCAACGGCGGTTCTGGTCGCCCCGAGAGTGCTTAAACAAACTATAAATGAGACATCGTAGAAGAAAGAAAGAAAGATATGGTATTGATAAGTTTAATTTTAATTTTAATTTCATGGTCTTTTGAGAACCTATCTCAAATTTTAATATTGGGGCCCTTTACACCCTGTAAGTGTTTGTGATTGTCGTTGTCTTTTATGTTTTAATGTTTATTGCGAAGTTTGTGTTTTTAAATAAAATGTAAGGACCCTTTACACCCTTACATATGACGATCCTGATGGAGATAATAATTTCTTTTAAAGAATGTGACGAGGGCTAATGACCTTAGCAGTCGATGCCCGTAAAAATTCAGTTAAAAAAAAAAAAAAAGATTATTTTCTTTTGCTTAATTTTTGTTGCATACAGAAGACATATATATTGTTTGAATGATAAAAAAAATATTATTTTTATTTCTAAAAATAATATTTTTTACTGAATTGGATATACAGGGGATAAATTCCAGAAAAAATATTTATTGTTTTTTTTTTTTTTAACAATTAATAAGATTTTTCTTTTAAGTGTTGTTTTGGTAAATTTAGGTTAAAATGGATTTTAGTTATTATATATCTTTATTTAATTATTTATTTTAAATTAATTTTGCAGTTGATTATTCAAAGATGAAATGTAATTAATAAATAAATTTCTCTAATAAATTCCTGTTAAAATTTAATCTCTACTTATCATTATACAAAAAAATGTTTAGATTTAATTAGACTTTTACAACTAAATGCGTTATTTTCTCTCGGATGTCGGATATAAATACCATTAAAATATTTTTAATCATTTAATTGGATTATCAGAAGCCACTCGGAGAGAAAAAGCCTAGGGAATAACAAAAGGGAATTTAATAACAGAAATTTTACCGTACATGTATATGTCATACTGTTTTTTATATAGTGGATTTTAATGAAGCGTAGAAGTTTAATAATCAGTGAAAAAGTAAACATTAGCCGATAACCCGATCAATGATATTACATTTTCAACTGCGGTATTATCTAAACGTACAAGTGTAAAATAAATAACCTACGTAGGCTACACATGTGAACCATTCTGTGAATTTTACCGCCGCTCTTGCAAATAAAATGAACAAAACTCAAAACCGACCGACTTCATACGAAATTACAAGAAATATAAATAAATACATGTAACAAGAGATACTTCCTATAAACTAATCAACTATATTCCTAACTATTTACAAGCCTTTGTAATTGTACCTGTGTTCATTTGCAACTTCCGTTACTGTTACAGTTTAAAATTAATAATTTACGTCAAAATTTATTTTGAATTATTATATATACATCATTTTTACTTCTCATTATTTGCTGAAAAAAGTATCATTAAAATTATCAAAAAAAAAAAAATCTTGATAGTTCTGAAATAATTATTTTGAAAAAAAAAATAATCCAAAAAAAATTATAATTATTTGTGACTACATTCTGTAATTATCATTGAAAAACAAACAATTGATCTTATTAACATAGAAAAAAATATAAAACTATCGTCAGGAAAACTAGTAGTATGTATGATTTCGTCCTAATCCAAAAATTAATTGATATTTTCCTGACAAAACACAACAATTTTAACCTAAGTTTATGTAGTAACGAAAAACTAAAATTTTTCAAATTCATATACATAAAAAAAAGATAATTTAAAACATTTAAAAATTAAGAGTTACTAACATTCCAAAAAATCATGAAAGTATTAAACTAAACGAAACAAAAATTTAAGATCATTTAATTAATAAAAAAAAAATTAATCATGGAAAATTATTTGTAGAAGCACTTGTATATTTATTTTAAACAGAAACACATACTAGCTAAAAATTAAAATAAGAAATACATTTTGAATAATAAACTTTTTGATTTAAAAAATTATGAATTTTTATGAATGCATTACAAACATATTTTCTAAATTTGAAAAAATCCAAAATAGTAGATTAGAAGCAGCAATAGATTCTGTGAAGCAGCAATAGTTGCTGTAGTAGAATCTAACCATCAAAAGCTTCTATTTCGTATTATATTACAAAAAATACTTAATTTCGTGACAGCCCAAAAAGGAGGAGTGTAATGTATTTCGGGTGGATGCATGTATATATATATATATATATATATACTATATATATATATATACCCTATATTTGTTACACCGTAGCAGCTCAATGGCTGATCCGATTTAGATATATGACCCCGCTTTGGATTCCTTATGTTACCGGGAGTGTAATAGGCTATATAAATAGTCTTTTTTATATATAGCCTATATATAGTCGCTCACTCGTGAACCTGTCCGCTTCCGCACCCTCCGATGCCGCCTGATGTTTCGTGACTTCTCCCGTGCTTGGAGGTCTCTCTTCATGATTTTCACATACGTAGTAAGTTCCAGTTTTCTTTCTTGTCTATCATTATGACCATCAGCTTCTCAGGCTGGAATATCACTTCCCTGCCTAGTATATCAAGTAGCTCTGTCATAGGTCTTTCGTATTTCGGACAGTGGAATAATACGTGGCATGGCGTTTCCCCGTCTTCGCATACCGGGCAGTTCTGTTCATCGTCGAGGCCGTAATTATGAAGGTATGCTCTGAACCCCCTATGGTCATTTTATGACGGGTATAGATACGCATATTAATAACATCTTGCGGCACCTGTTAGCGAGCCCAACATTGCGTCCGTAAGTGGGATTCCCCCACATCATTAACAAAAAAAAGAAAAAGGGTATATATATATGTATGTATATATATATATATATATACATATATATATATATATATATATATATACATATATATATATATATATGTTTAAATTAATTTAAAAATAAAAATAGTTATTCTTTAATAACATTATCCTGTCATAATAATTTTAAATTATCCTATATTAATAATTATATTAAAGAGCATGTTTGTCAGCAATGATTTTTTTGCAGTCGTGGTTTTTTAATATATATTTCTTTTCTAATATTTTTAATAATATATTCAGACAATTAAGCTACTGTAACATTGAAGTACGCGCATCATTTGCTTTAAGCATAAAACCAATTATGAGAAAAATACAACGAATTGAGAGGAAAATAAATGATTAAAAATTATGTAAATAAAGTTTCGTATCCTTTATTAATATTTTAATAAAATAACATACAAGCCAGCAAATGGACAAAAATATTTTATAAACAAAAAGGCTGTTACATTCTATGTTCACTGAGATTTAGAATTTCTTATGTAAAGTTAAGCTGGTGAAATTTATTCTATTTTTCTTAATAAAATTCTAAGCTTGTTCTCATTATTAACTATTTATTATGTCTATATATTATTGTCTGAAATACAATATAATTTCTAGCAGTTCCTCAAAATGTCAAAAATAGTTTTTAAGACATAAATGTGTCATTTCAGATAATATTTAGCACCGATAAATATTAATTATTAGTCAGTCAGGGCTCACTTGTTTGCCCTCTCTATCTAGTCAGGGTGCTTCGCCCCCTTGAACTGTCTTTGTTTTTATTATCCTTATATTTGTAAGAATAATACTGATAAATAAAAATTAAAGCCTGTTCAGTTTATAAAAGCTGACAGTGTATTGTAATTTCTTCAGAGCAACAGTTTGGTCAGCACAGAACTCGAAACTTTCTGCAATATGTGGGTTTCACAATAGCCGGGGCCTCAAACTTAAAAATGGTAGTTATATCAAATTACTCTTTCGTCGTACGGGTAAAAAAGTATCCACCTACTCGTAGATCAAAACATATAACAAAATTGTACTTCGAAAACTAATTCGGTGTATTATATTTTTATGCTAAAATGAGATTAAATGATTCTCTTATAGAAAAAAGAAAAATGTTACTCTGATTTAAATTTTAAACGGTTCAAAAATATTTTTAAAAAATCTTTGAATTTTCAATATCTTCATTTAATGGGCACATTTAATATAAATTTAATATTCACAAATAATTTTCGTTAACGCTTTTTGATTTTTTATTTATTGCCAACTTATTTTGTTATTTAGTATTTTTAATTAATTAATTTTTAATCCATGTGTTTTATAATTACTTTTAATTATAAATATGGATTTGACCCAATTACAAACTTATTTTATAATTAATTGTCTATTTTATGAAGCGGATCTCAAAGTTCAATGTTTTACTACAGTTTACATCAATCAATTGATGTTGGAGCAGTTTATTTTTTTTCTGTCACTATAATATCATATCAATCCATTTTATGATCTATATAGTATGTTATTTATTAAAAACCAAAATAGAAACTAGATAAAATATTTGTTTAATAAATAACTGAGTTTTATTCTCATGCGTCCATTTTTTTAACAATAAAAAAAAAGAAAAAACATTTAGTTTTTACTTTTCTTTCTTTATTTAATTTTTAATATTGTATTGTGAATCTTTTAATTTAATTGGCTTTTACTATTTTTATGTTGGATGTTTGATTTTTATTTGATTTTCAAAAAAAAAAACACAAAAACAAAGGAAGAACTGAATTAATCAGTTATAAATTACTATATAAAATAGAAGTTAATATCATTTTTTTTTAATTTTATTATTTTTTTTTATGAAAAATCTTTTTTTCTATAAAGAAAAACATTCTTCTCATTTTTGCTGATTGGTGAGTAAGACATGAAATGTTGCTTAGTTATATATTACAAAGAAGAGAAAAATATTCCTGACGAGAAGGAAAGATAAAGAAAACAGATAAATTTAAAGTATTCAACCTAGTATGCAGGCAAAGTTAATTTGAGATGACCACAATAATATGTGCAGTAATCTAAAAATGTTAAAATCTGGCGAACGGCAAAATGTAGAAATAATTATGAAGATATTTTAATCAAACAAAGCTTTTTAATACTCATCTCACCCTTGATATTTTTCACATCATGAAGTTAGTTCATTTATCACAAAAATTAATATAAAATTAAAAAAAGTTATAATTAGGCATAGGTCTGTAGTTAACGGAGAGGATGAAAAAAGAATAATTAAAAAAAATATTCTGCTTGTAAAAGAAATGGAAAAATAAATTAAAATGTTTCTTCGTGAGGAGGTCCTGGGTTCGAATCACGGTTAGGCATGGGATATTTTCATACGCTACCAATTTCCCCAGGGATAATGACCATAGCTAATGATGCTCGATCTTTCATAAGATAAAAACCTTTCATAGTATGACACGTAGATATCATTGCTATTTTAATAAAGAAAATATATTTTGGTTAAAGTATATTTTAATAAACACTCTTATCTTTTTTAAACAATATTCATTTTAACGATTGTTCTACCAAATAAATAAAAATCGTAAAGAAAACCTTTATAAAAATATTAACTTCCGTTTTTTTTTTTTTTACTATTATTATTAACGTAACGTTATATTTATAACTAGTATTTTTTTAAAGGGAAAAATCTGAAGTTTGTTTCAAGAGGAATACCACCAGAAGGGGGTATACCAGCTTCATATATTTTCAATTAAAAGAAAACTTTTTTCATAACAATTTTGAAAAAGTTGCCTAAGTTTCTTCCCATGTAATAATAAAAGTTGATGATTGATAATAACAAAGGAAAAATATCCGTGAGCATACAATTTTAAAGTATCGGCTAGAGAAGGATGTACCTGATATTCCTTCCGTTTGCTTTCCAATTAAATTTACCGTATCCAAGTAAAAATTCACAAAGATAATGAGTCTTGCATTTTTTCTTCTTTTTCGTAAAAAAAAAAAAAAATAATAAATAAATAAATAAAATATATTGCGTTATGATAAAACGAGTTTTTCAGTTTAATCTAAAAGTTTTTCTCTTTGAAAAACGTAATCTAGAATACATAATTACGTTAAAGTTTTTTATTTACATTTAATGTAAAAAAATATACTAATAATTTTACGTTAAATAAAGTTAACATCAAATGTTTTCTTGTAAAAAAAATTTAAGTTAATTTAAATACAATACATTAACAAACTGATAAAAAATAATAAAACACGTTATTCCACTAAACCAGAATATAACAAAGAATATAATAACAAAGTTCTATAAATATAACACAGAAATAAAAACTAGAAACAAGCAACCTTTTAATGATTTCTTTTCTCAGTTTTTTCTACGATTAATCATTGAAGTGACTAGTAAAATATTACGTTTCAGTCCATTCTTCTTTTATCTTTATATATTTTTTGTGTAGTTTTAAATCTCAGTAAATTTGTTATAATAAAGCATATTAAATAAAAAAAAAAATACAAGTAACTCAACAATTTAGAAGTGATTCTCCATTAGCATTGTATGTAATAATTTTTTTTTTAACTTCCGGAATCACCGTTAGGTATTGCTTCAGAGGATGAGATGAATGACAATAGCGCGTGAAAATTCCATGCCTGACCGGAGTTCGAACCCGGGACCTCCGGATGAAAGGCCAAGATGCTACCACTCGCGCCACGGAGGCCGGCACATAGTAATTTAACTACATTTTATGATACGGTACCTTCGTGTACGTTTATATTTCTAAAATTCTTAATAAAAAAAATTAAACATAATTTTAAAATAATAATAATTTATAATTAGAAGAATAAAATTATAAACACTATAAAAATGTCACGGAAGTTCAAGATCACTTTCCAACTTTTACTAATACGAAATAAATAAACTTTTAGCATCAGTAAAAATTATTTTTCTTTTATTTTATAAGACCAATTTATTCCAGTAGAAGAAATTTATAATCTAAAAATTAATTTAATAATAATCAATAATACGGAAAACTCCCACTAAAAATAAGTTATTTCTCCAAATATTTTGTCCATTTAAAAAATAATAAAGGAAATTTCGTGTTTCATATACATTTAAATTTAAAGAGATTTTTAGAGTATGAAAATGAGGAGTAAAAAATTTAATTTACAAAACAAATACTTCATATATTAAAGTACTTCATATACTTTAAGTACTTCAAGTACTTCATATATTAAAGTTAAAATTGTTTGATACAATTAAGATGGATGAAGGATATCGTCTAACCTAATTACTGTATAACATTCTGAATTGGCTGGTTACTTGACTGATACTTTAAAAATCTTCCCCCTAACCACTTTTATACCGTTCTCAATAAATAAGTAACAATGACAGATGACATTCGATCCGTTCTGTACTAACACCCTAACTTCTGTGATCAATAAGAGGTCAAAATTAGTGGTATCTCTAAAACCAATAAAAAGCTGTTCACTCTACCTATTTTTCAATACAACAAAACGAAATGTATTTTATCACGAATAGAAAATACAGCGATTTATTTATTTTTTATTTTTTTAATTAATAAATAATATGATAAATGATACAAGACTTAAAATACTGCCTGTAAATTATATAAAAACAAATATAGATTTAGTAGACCTAAACGTAATTCAAACCGATGCAGTAAGCTTTCTTTTCACTTTATGAATCGCTATTATAAAGAAAAGAAAAAACAGGACAAAGAAAAAGATCACAGTATGCCTTTATTACAAATATATATTCAATTTTAAAAATTTCCTTTCATCTTTGTAACATTTTATTTCATTTCATTTCAGATGTGTTTCAGAGACTCATTTCGCCACCTGTATGATACTTGTGTAGTTAAATTTGAAATAATACACAATAATTTTATTGAAAAAATACTAACTATTTCTTATTTACTGTATTTTATATTCATTTTATTTTATTATTTATTCGAATGGAAACAATATGAAAGGAAATTCATAGTCAAAAAATTTTTATCATTCCTTTTATTCATTTATTTATATATATATGTAATTTCTGTTTTTTACAGTACTCATAAAATTCTTTCATCATAATATCTTTTCTTTTTATGTAAAATTGATACAAATTACCAGTTCACAAATACCGTCTTGAAACTAACTCAGGATAGGTTTCCGATGAAAAATAAAAAATTATACTCTCAGATAATATTGTTCTTCAAGCCGAAATTAAAAATAGATTTAAAGAAGTGCGAAAAGTATTAATTAATGGGCTTAAAAGCAGTCATCAATTAAAAAAAAACAAAAAACAAAAAAACACAAAAAACAGAAAAGATCATGAAATGAGGAAGAAGATTAATAATGATTAAACTAAACGAAATAAAACACCAGAATTGCGGAATACTTTTGTATTACTAGATTTGTAAAAGAATTAATAATAATAATAATGCCCCGAACAGAATCTAATTCCACATCCGTGCAGTAACATCTATGCACAAGCCTGGGGACTAGGTACTTCGGTTTTTTCACTTTTGTCAAAAACGGGAAAATGGTTTCTTTCAGGAGCTCCCCTGTGGAGTAATGAATTGGCGGACCCGAGCTGAGTGCTGTTATGCTTCTCAATTTTGCTGGTTTTAGCGTGTGCGGGAGGCGTGAGAGTGGCCTCTTCTTGCCAACGTTGGATGGAGTATGGACGGGAGTGCTTATCTCTCTTCACAGTAGTGGAAAGGGGTTGGAGATGAGCTGATATGAGCTTGCTCTGCCAATGTCTTGTGCTGTGCAGCGTGTAAGTCATTCACTTCGGTCATTGCCATGGATTGTCCCATGGGTGAGAATATTGGAGCCCTTACTGCTAGATACGAGCCCTAGGATGTTGGTACAGAGGTCAGGCAGTACCTGACTCCCCAGCTCGGTTAAATGTGTGGAATGTGGCAGACTGGGGAAACCCAAGCCGGATCATTGATCCGAAGCTTGCCCAACGTTGCATGCTTCGTACCTTATGACATAATGACTGGCGAAAACCTTTTCATGGAACAATCTACTCCCATACTTTCTGTGGCAGAGGGATTACATAAAAACCCTCTCCTAGAGAGCCTTCGTCTTCAACTGGAAACGAAGGAAGATTTTTGAGTCTAGCGATAAGGAAAATTCGGATCAAACTACGTTTCGACCGAAGAGTAATACAGCGATTCCAAAATAATTGGCTAATAAGAGAAGTGAAGAGAATATTTGAAGATTAACCCTATTGTTATACAGCAAAGAATTACAGAAGTTGCAGGAGGACCGAGTAAGGAGGTTAGAAAAACTACTGTAGGTTTCTTCGCGGCAATCGTTAATGATTTACAGTCTTCATGGCTACTCAAAGCTAAGAAAATCGGTGTTGTGGATATTAAGGTTGCATTGTAGGGTACTTTGTATACCTCAAAAGAAGTAGTCGTATGCAGAGACTTATTGAACTGTATAGAAGAGAAAATAGTAGAAAAACTTTGCGAATGAGTTGTAGCGTGTCGTCGATTAAATACACTATGAAACGGAGAAGTTGTACCATTCGAGTCAATTGTCCTTACCTACAACAAACTTCAGGAATAAAATAAAGGCTAGTTTTCACAAACTGAAAGTATATCGTTTTATCCCAATATTGCAGTGCTTTGGGTGTCAGAGATTTGGACTCACGGCAGTATGTTGTAACGGCAACAGGTCTGCGCTTGTGAAGACCCACTGCAACCGGATGAATCATGCAAGGATACATCCGTCTATGTAAATTGTCATGGCCATCATCTGGTAAGATCACAAAATTGCCAAATTTACAAAGAAGAAGTAGCAATCCAGAAGGAGGTAACGATCATGCAAAAGGTCAGCTACGTCGGGCGAGAAAAATCATTCAAAATATATCGCCTAAGTCAGTGTCTTCTGCCCAAGTTTCAAAGACTCCAGCAATTTCTTTAAAATAGAAAGATGTTATATCTGAGCTAGCACCAGCCTTGGCGAATATGGTTGAACGAATTATTAACGAAAAACTCAAAATTTGATATACCAAGTAAAGTAGCTCAATACCGGCACAGAAAGTTCCTGATGTCATTAAGAAATCTTTTAATGACATTTTTTAATTTCTCTGGTTGGGAAGGACTCTTGATGTCCTCAACTCAGGAATGAACCTCCAACTGGTAATAAGGTAAAAGACAATAAAGAGAAAATACAGCAAACTCAACCTAATTTTGAGCAGATATAGATTCAGAAGAGAAAGTCCCAATTCAGGGAAATCGGAAAGTCGGTGAGGTAATCGTCTTTTCGGTGAAAAAGATAATGAAATAAAAGCAGTTGTGGAGCGTCTAAAAGAACATCGGATTTTAAAGGAGAGAGCGAGCATTTTAGCCACCCCAAAAATTTAATTTGGAAGCGCAACAAGTATGGACTTGGATGCAACACTCCCAATCCGTCTGGATTGGTATCATTCAATGCCGGCCACAAAACTTCCTCTCCACCACCAACGGTGGCATTGGAGACGGATAACCAGATTAAAGAAGATTACCTCTCCGTGACCTCAGACACCCGAGTCTTCAGACTTCATTGGAGGTCGGCAGAAGTATGGAGAAAAAGTAGAAAAAGGTTGGCTTAAAGAAAATCTAGGCGAGAAATCTTATGTTGTAATATGGTTTGTGTAAATGAATCGATCTTGCAATGGAACATCGGTTGATGTTTATCGAATGTGAGTGAGTTGTAGCTGTTGATTACATAATTAAATTCTTTAAGCGTTTGCTTACAAGAGACACATTTAAGGAATACTGATACTTTGAGATTGAAAGGGTACAAAATAATTAGGCTTGATCAAGCGCCTAATCAGAGATCAAGAGGAAGAACTGTCATTATTTCAGCAATTCATTGTGCCTTCGAAGTTCATTAATGCACTGATTTACAAATGTTAGCTACACGCATATACCGAAGAGTCAACATAACGTTATGTAATGTGTACCTGCTTAAGTTCAATTGGCGAGAGAAATATTCGAATAATTTAGTACCTCCTGTTCCTTGGTGATCCTATTCTGTGTGTGAAGTTATGAAGAAGAAGAAAAGGGTTTCTAACTTAAAAAAAAAAAAAACAGCGCAAGAAAATTTAATTAAATCTATAAAACACAGGATTAATGCCAAAAAAATAATCTTAAATGAAAAAAGTGCAGCCTGGCAAAGGCATGTCTCCTTGATAACAAGACAGACTACTTCGGCAGAGATATGGAATGAAGAAAACGAGGTATCCGGTGGATCATCCTACCAACAGATCATCTGTATTAAGGATGTCTGTTGTCACTCTTGTCTGTTGTCAGCCAAATTAACATCTCAATCCAACATTCCCTCTCCACATCTAAGTTTAGGTCTTCCCAAAGGGCGTGTACTCCATTCCCTTCATAAACTTCCCTATTGATGTCTCTTCAATCTGGGATTATTCGACCAAGTTATTGTATCCTGATCTTTACGACCGTCCCAATATCCCATTCACTATACAGTTTCCTTACCTCTGAATTATTTCTTCTCTTAAAGTTACCATCTTTCTGCATCTCCTAAACACTTTTCTTAGAACTTTATTTTCAAAGAATATCAGTTTTCTCTCAATTTTCTTGCTCAGAATCCACGTCTCTGACCCATATACCAAAACTGGTCGAACAATTTTCTTGTACACCCTAAGTTTATTAGTTCTCGATAACAACCTAGAGCTCAAGGCTTTACCCAAAAACATGTCAAAACTCTTTATAGGCGCCCATATCTTTTTCTTCGTGTTATTATTCTAATTTACTATGCTTCATAAATATTTGAAAGATTCTACATTCTTTATTTTCATGTCCCCAATCCGAACAGAACCATCAGTGTTATCACCATACACTCCGTCTTCTCCGGATTAACCCGTAATCCAACCTTTCATACCTCCCCTACCAGGATCCTAACCAATTCTTCAATCTCCTCCTCATCCTTTCCCACCACAACCACATCATCCTCAAACTCCAGAATACTTACCGTATTATATCAAATTTAATTTAATAATTAATATTTACCGATTATATCGAATTTCATTACGTTCCATTTCATCAATTTACATTTGATAATTTATTTCTTTAAATCACCAACTAACCATATTTGTTTCTTTTGATATTTTGATGGTGTTAATTGTAATATTATTTTCAGCAAGCATTCATATAATTACAAGTAATCGTTTTTTTATGAAAACAGCGATGAAGTGAAGCCATAAGATCAAATCTGAGGATTTCCCACTATTAGTTAGTTTAAAAATATATTCCTATAAGTAGATAAATTTACTTCTGCAATAAAAATTATAAAATTATAAAAGTAACAAATCATATAAAGGTCATACTTACGTAGATAAAACTAATATTTTCTTTGCTTTTATTAGAAATAAGTTTTAATAAATTAATATATCTGTGCATCTTAAGTATTATAAAATATATATTTAGTAAAGTTCGACAGAATATTTATCAAACAAATATAACACTAAAATTCATTGTCTAAATAATTATAACAAAATAATGACTTTTCACAAATTTACGTGCTTTGAATGATAACAAAAAGAAATATTCGATTGAAATTTTATTTTTATTTTCTATACTTTACCAGAAAAGATAAATTACCTTGATGTCAAAGCTATTATCAATATAACAATCATTGAAAAATTAAATTGACCTTAAAAACCATCAGAATAATGAAAAGAATATCACGTTGTGGTATTTTACATTATAATAAATTAATATTAATTGAAGTAAACTAGAATGAGAATGACAGTATATATTATTCATCATTATTTATTTCAATCAGTTTTCAAAGTTACAGTTTTTCTTCTTCTCTATGTTGTTATTATTATTATTTTCATCATCATCATCATCATCATCATAATCATTTAAGTTATTAAATGAAAACATTGATTTCTATTTTGAAATGATGTAGAGTATATGAATAATTGAGAATAGAAACCTAATGAATGCTTTGAAAATATTTCCTTACATCTTATTTCTTCTTCATAAAATTGCAATCAATTTATTTCTAATGAAATCATAAAATATTCAAATACCTTTTTCTCCAATTATTCCCTTTCTTTATGTTTTCCTTTCCTAACGTATACTTATATTATTTTCTAATAATTTTACATCTTCTTCTATGTATATATGTGATTAAAAACTATGTAGACAATCCTTGGGATGTAACTCTTTATGCAAAAATTAAAAAAAAATTCCTACTAATGTATGCCGAAAAACGATCTATCTTGTTCTAGATTCTATGATTTTTACTCCGCAAAACTTCGTACCTGAATAACGTGATTGAAGTATTTTAATAAAATTTTGTACACATGCATAAACTTTATATATAAATATCATGGATTTATTTTTTACCAAACAATAGCCATGTCGATTTAAAAATCATTTCTGTAGACATTAATTCTGTCAATCGAAAATTTTTACTATTTTCAAAGCATTATTATTTATTATCAAATATTTTAAATTGGAAGTATTCTCAAACAATTGAGTTACGGTGAAATCTGAAGAAAAAACTTTCTGGCCGTCATTGTTTCTTCCAATATGAAAAAAAATCAGTTTTCTTAGGATAATTTGTTTACAGTTTTTTTCTTCTTAATTAGTTAAATTAACTATAATTAGATAAAACTCAGCTTTTATTTAGATTTCCCGAAAAAATTGCAATAATTATAGAATAAAAACCAACAACTAATACAATTCCAATGGAGATTCAAAGGAAATTATAACAAATCTGGAATATAACTCTATTTGCAAACGAGACGTGATTAACAGAAAAAGATAAGAGAAAAGGCTTGCATTCTTTTTTTCTATGTTAATATTGAAACAATAAATTAAGTTTAAATGTTAAAAAAAATTGGATTTACTATCATTCAAAACGATTTATTTTTTATTAATTTTGTCACATAGTTTTCGAATTCTGAAATGGTCACTAAATATGCTAAAAGTTATATTTTAACTAATTTGTGGCTTAACAGTTTTTCCCGCAATAAAAGTAATTTCTCAATAATAATAACGAAAAATTAAAATGAAATACGGCAGGTGAGCTAATTTATTTTATAAACCAGTAAATAACAAATTCTTTGTGTTATAATGGTCAACTGTTGATGTGTTCTGATGAAAATGTTGTTGTCTTCATTTCAGGAAAAATTAGTAAAATTTAAAATGTTTCATATTTTACAATCTATATATCACACCATAATTTACTACAATACAAGTAAATACATGATTTATTGAAATCAATATTTTTTGGGGGGAAATCAGCAAATTTCAATTAATGCATATTTATAGTTCCATAAAATGATAATCAACGAAAAATATATAATAAACCTTTATTGTTCTGTTACTGATAGGATAATAACCACTGAATAACTGAAATTAATAAAAATTTTTAAAATGATGATGTTTCATCTTCTTTCTACGATAAAAAAAGGATCTGCTATGTATTATGTTGCTATTAACAAATCTGAATTTAAAACTTTTAAATTTATTATATGACACTCCACTGCAAAATATGTAAATGATTTTAATGGTATATGAAAATATCTCGGTAGGGCGCTAGGCCCCATCCAGGTAGCCGAGATTCGGTCTTGTGTTACACGCCATGCCTCTAGAGGGGGAACTCCTAGGGATTCCCCCACCGGGACTTCGGGATCTTGATACCCATCCTCTAATGGAGAACCCTCGGAGGGATCCTCCGCCAGGACGACGGTCTTGCATTCTCCGTAATGGCGTCTGCAAGGGACTCCTCACCCGACCATTGGCGGTGGGACGCCGTTGCCTCTCAACCCTGCCGGATGTGGCTGTCCCTGTAGACTTCGTTGTACAAAGTCCCAGCGGATTCATGGGCGGATGTGGGCGAAGTCACCTAACATCCACGGCCTCCATGCGCATGTCCATAGAATTTGCATGTGAGATACCGAGGCTCCTGCACACAGTCACAGGTGAAGCAGTAGCCGCTGCGATCTAGTCCAAGACACAATTTGGCCTGTGGCCTGGCTTCCAGCACCAAAAAAATAAGTCATCAAAGGTGCACCTCATCACTCGACATACCACCCACTCAATTCGAATTCACCCATCGGACAAAAGCTTGTCCGCCAAGATGGGTAGCACTGCCAAGGTGACCACTTCTGTCGCCACAAATGCCGGCCGCATGGATAGTATTTCTAGTAAGACAAACTCCACTATAACCCGACTAAATTCCTTTAGGAGCTCGTCCTTCGTAGTTAGCATGTCTTCGTTCTTAACAACAGCGTTCACCGTCCGGCTGCCTCTTCCTGTCAGAGCCCTTGTGGCACCCTCTAGCTTTTCGGCGATGTCCTTGTTCAGTTCAGCTGCACCCCTATAATCTCCCACCCGGAGATGAAGGTCTTCCCCTTGCAACTGTCGTGCGGATAGGCCCGACCTCACCCAGCAACACTGTCCCCTTGATTTAGGTCTTCCTGATCAAAGAAGGTCAGCGTAGGTCTTCCCTTCTGCCCTAACCACCACCGTTGTTGTCAGCGGACTCACGGGTGGTTTCTTGCTCTTTAACGACGATGGTACTCGTGAAAGACACATATAATGTTTCGTCTCCAGCCGTCTACACATGTACTCTACGGAACGCCGTAGAATCTGCCCAAGCCGACCCAAGGGCCCACAAAAGTAGACTAGTCGATTCTGCCTACCTTGCATCATTTGCGGTACGGACCTGCAAATGACCGAGGCAAACTCGCAGTCCCCAACTGCCGAATAAACTACTAAAGCATAATCAGTCCGGCCCATATCAATTTTACATCCATTATCCCCTTCGGATAGATCACGTGCAGTGGACTGCTCCATAAGGACCTGGCCCGCCTTCAATTTACCGGCTTGGGTCCCGAATCCATGGAGCCTTACGAAACATCGGCGTGTATTCGATTCCCAATGCCACGTCTATAATCCAAGCAGACTTAACTTCCTCTGACAACTAGCAGTGTCCTCCACTAGAGTTGAAGATAGGACAACCTCCTGAAATCAGCGTCTAACAACTAACCGCTCAATGTCTGTCTCCACAACTCTGCAATAAATCTCTTGCCGGAGATTGTCAATCGACGACCAGGTTACAGCCCATCGTAGAACCCCATCCGGAGTCTGCAACGCCATCTCAGTGATGATAAAATATGTTTGCGTAGCCTCATTTGCTGTGCTCAGCGGAAGTAGATGACCTCTCCTGAGGCTCCACTGGTATTTCATCAAAAAAATCTGCGAATTCCTCCAACATATGAACATTACTGTTTATCCGCATGGAGCACTCTTTGATCTCAAGTTTAGTGGTCGTATGTAGTCGGACCAGTGAGCTCAACTCTCTTACTTTATGCAGCAAAAGAATCATGTTATGTACAAAACATTTCTTCCGTGATTGAAGGCTCTTTTCCATGCAACCTGAACGCTTCCCTCCTCCTGGCACCTCTTATCTTATACATGAGAAGTCCATAAGGGATGCAGACCTCTCTAGATCAAAGACAGTCTCCAACAAGTATGAGGAACTCCAGGAACTTGCTTTTGACGTTTTCTTCCTCACAGCTGCTGGTGGGGAATTAACGGAGATTTTTCTTCCCCGACGGTTTAAAAGGACGCTTCCCGCCATCTATGACATCGTCCGACTGGACCGGAAGAGCCAGAAAGCCTTCCTCGACATCCCTGCTGGTCGGCGCAATCACATCGACGCCCTCTGCTGCCTCCGAGTCACCTTCTCAACCGTCTTCTTCTCTTTATCCTCAAGAACAGACGCGCGCGCCGAAGTTATTTTATCACCGCTTCCTCCAAGCTATCACTGCCACTACTGTCCGATAGGGCGTCTTCTAACTGAATTCTAGAAGACTCCTTCCAAGGGGATCGTCGCCCTGCCACAGGAGAGAATCCCTCTTTGTCTGGTGGAGGCACTTCCTCTGACTGATGAGGGTCAGCCGTAAGAGCAATTAAAATATTGAAACAAAATTAATTAATCCAAAAGAAATTAATTAAGTGAACCAAAAATAAATTAAAGAAAAATTAATTTAAATAAATCTAAAAGTAATAAATTAAAAGTGAACCTCAACTTATGAACTTCTTCAACTCGAATCTCAAACAATTAAATATTAAATATATGCAAGTATTCTTTGAGGATATAAATACTGCACTTGAATATAGTTGCTCAATATAATAATTTTAAATAAAACTGATATATATATATATATATATATGTGTGTGTGTGTGTGTGTGTGTGTGTGTGTGTGTGTGTGTGTGTGTGTGTGTGTGTGTGTGTGTGTGTGTGTGTGTGTGTGTGTGTGTGCGTGTGTGTGTGTGTGTGTGTGTGTGTGTGTGTGTAATGACAACAAAAACAAAAACAAAAATTTACTTAACTTTTTTTTTCATTCGTTTTATTAATTTTTATTTAACGTATACTTTGTCTATTAATGCGATTTGATTGTTTTAGAGTTGGATTTTTTAATTTTTTAGTTAACATATAAGTAAAATTGAAACTGAAGAATATAAAATACAGTTGTAATAGTAAATAAATTGAATTGACTCGAAAGGATATTATAAACTGAAATAAATAAACAAAAATAGTATTGCTCTATTTCTGTTAAGCCGATTCTAAATTAAGAGTTTGTAAGTTGTTAGTAACTGTTGTATTTAATTAAACGTTGACTTGATGAAATCGAAATTTAATGAACATCAACTAACATTCTATTTTTAATTTTAGTTGATTTTTTGAAGTGGGTTTCATTTTACATATTTTACATTTTAAATTAATATTAACAACAGTTATCGCTTATCTCTCAATATTCACTTTTTAGAATTTAAATGATTCCGTTTAAGAATCTAAATATTATTTTATACGGATTTAGAAAAATCAAGGTTTGTAAATTGTTTTTAAAACTGTTATTTTTTCAAAAATTTTGTCTTTAGATATCCAAAATTTTAACCTAAATACAATATAGAAGTTGTGATTTTAATAATAGTATGTGTAATTAATCTAACAAATATTTTTATTTACTATTTTTATAACATTTTTCCTAATAAAATTTAAGCCTAAATTATTAAAACAAAATTATTATGTAAAAATTGTGTTCTTTTTTTATCTCAAATTTTCTTCAAGTTCTTTTTCTTAATGTTTCGTCTCCTACTGAAGACCACAAACCGTCAACCCAGTTTTCAGTTTGTTACCATTAATTCGTAAGTTGTTAAGAACCAATTTTATTCATTTTCTTTATTTTTTTGGGCCAAAAGCTTCATTCTTCCTCATTGTCGATTTACTGACCTTTTAAAAATTAAACAGGTAGTAAGCAGTAATAAGTTCGTAATACGGCTTTTATTTCAATAAATATAAATAATTACAATCACCTAATTGTGTTTTAATTGATCAAATAGGTCTTCCTCAACTTCATCACAATACATACTCATTATTGTGCATAAATTCGAATGTCATTTACAGCACACTATATACTTTATTTAATACTGTCAATCTAGTCACTAGTATAGTGTATTACTGGCAAATCCACGCCTGTGATATTTGCATATGGGGATACAGTATCCCTTTATATAATTTATTGGGTACACTGTTTAATCAACAGCTCCCTTAAGGCCACAATCACCATCATGCTAAATCCTTACACAATCACCATTAAAAGATTAAAATAATTAAATAATTTCTTGTAATTATTATTTATAATTTCATAAAAGGATTAACGAACGTATAACTTTAATGTGGAAAAGCATAAAAATAATTTTGTTTAGTTTGTTCGGGAAGAATAAGTGTTAAAATTATTTCCTGTTGAAAAATATTTCGTGGTAAAAAGATTTTACAAATTCCTACACTGGTTTGATGAACTTTCATTCCTTCTATTTTTTCCTTATCTATTAATTTAAGCATACTTTCAACAACCCATATTTTCAACTAGAATAATTATCCGATTAGTCTAATAATCCTGTACATTTGGACATCTGGATAGTCTGGACCAAATTTTACTTTCAAGTCAGTACAGTATTATGAAATATACTCAATAGAATTTATTTATCAGTTTTTCAAATTGAAAAATTTTTGTTTCTCATATTTACTAATCAAATAAATACCAGTCTCTAGACCATAGGCTTGTCAGTTAGACATAACATCTCAGTATAAGCGTAAACTGTTGCTGCCACAACAGTACATTGGTCTCATCTATTCCTCGTTCGAAGAAGTGCTAATGATGCGGACGTCTGCATTTTATGTTTATTCCCTACTTTAATCAAAACTGATCTTATTTAAAGTAAAATCTACTTAATTGTAAATAAATACATAAATAATGAATTTGCATTCCATTTATTGTTTTCTCCTTAACCATGACGTTCCCAGAAAATAAGATTTTTGGGTTCACCCAGAACATATCCATTCCTGTCTAGTCCAGATAATTGAGATGTATATTTACGAAAATCGCTTATAAGCTAAATATTGTTTTCCTTACTGGTTTTTCTTCTAAATATCATTTAATTACCATTGAAAGTAATGAGAAAGATTCTGATAAATAAACTCCTAACATAGTTTAAAATTAGAACTACTTCTGGTGTGATTTTAGTCAATTGTTTGTGGAATAATTATTTTTCATCTAAATCAGTTAATTTTCAAGATGATATAAAAATTATTTTCCTGACAGATCACAAAAAACGACTTGTTTTTCTTTATTATGATTGAAATTATGAAAACTTATTATATAACTTATAATTATAAGTATTATATAACTATTATATATCTTAAATAATACTCTTAATATACTTCCCTAAATATATATTTCCATAAAATTCTTTACTTTAAAAGAACTTTCCAGAATAATTATTAAGGTATTTGCAGATTATCGGCTGATACTTAATTAATTAATAGTAACATTTGGTCATATTTTATAATTTCAAATAAAAATTTAAATCACATCTTCAGTTCAAACTAAAGATGTATTTAACGTCAAAAAAGGTATTTCAAAATTAATATTTCTATTTCACATTTTTTTCGCTGCATGTCATGTTAATAAAGCTTAATTGATATCAACATTTACAGCAGCCTTGATATTTTACATATCAAAAAAGTAAGGCCACAATTTAAGACTTGAAATATATAAAAATAATGTAATAAATGAAATAATTCAAATGTAACACACTTTCAACCACATTCTAAATACGTATATGGTTAATACAAACAACTACCAGCAGCATCACCTTACTGCTACGAAAACAGGATATTAAAATTGAAGATGGTTGAATTGAATGGACAACCAAAAACCTCTTTAAATATGTTTTTAAAAAAAAAATTATTATGAAATTGATTCGTTTGTTTGTCGTAGCAAAAACTTTTATATTTTTAAACTGAAAATTAATATTTAAATAATTCATATTCCCTAAAGTTTTGAAAATTTTTCCTTAAAAAATGATTTGATTTTTTCTGGCATTTAGTATTTTCTTTAAGGGAAAGGATACGCAGAGATTAATAACATTTGTAGTCATGATATTTATATCAAAAACATGTAATCTAGAAGAATTAAATGACATTTTTAATTTGAAATAAGAAAAAAATATTTGTGATAGCAAAATTATCTGGATCTATGGCAGATACATGAATTTTAAAAATCTGTATAATGTTTTAAATGGTTCTTTTAAATCAAAATTTTCCAGTTTCACTGAGAAAAAAGTTTAACTGGTTTTCAAATCAAAGAAATTAAAATGTTTAGTAATTTTCCTTTCTTAAACATCAGTTCTTTTTTAACCAAATTTATCCATTTTTATTTATTACTATTGTTATTTATTTAAATATTTTTTTTTTTACTTTCTGAGTATTCAAGAGTATTTAATACGAGTAGTTTTTTGACAAAGAATTTCAATTCTTTTTTCAGCGTTTTTCAACTGGAGACACAATTCAGTAGTTAGAAAGAAAGTAAGTAGTTAGTAAGAAAGGGATACAGTTATTTTTTGCTTTACAGTTTCTGTCCCAGATTTACTAATGGATTACACATATATAAAGTGTTTGAGGAATTTATAAAATTAATTCCGCTCCTCTCTCTGAAAGTAGTAATGTTTATAATAATCATTCTCTATTGTAAAAAAAAAAATGTTTATCTCACTTTGTAAAGTTGAATATCACGTGAATTTCAATAGAATTAACAGTTGTTTGGATATAAGTACATTTGGCTAAATGATAGCAGAAATGGGGGGAAATATCTTCATTCATCATACTTCCTCTGTACGTCTGGCATGGGATGTTTTGTATTATTGAGAATGGCTATAAAAATATTAGGACTCACTGGTATTCCAGATCAGGTCACCTTTTAAAATATCCTTTTCTTTAAGAAAAATACCAAATGCAGGAGAAAAAATTAAAATTATATTTAGGAAATTTTTTTTTAAACCAAGGCAGTTTGAATTAGTATTAACATTCAATTTAAGCATTAAACTTTTGCTACGACAAACCGAATCATTTTTATAATAAAATGTTATTAAAAAACTTACTTTAAGCGGTTTGTGGTCGTTCTTGTAACCCCTTCAGTTTAATATCCTGTTTTCGTAAGGGTGTAAGCTAATGTTATTGCTGGCAGTTGTTTGTATTAGGCATACATGTACTTAACTTACTACAGATACTACGTAACTTATCACAAAAAACCTTTTAAAAATTACTTTTAATTGCCTCTTCCCATTAATATTCAGAATTATTATTATTGACTAAATAACATAAAGTATGTTTGAAATGCTTTTTCATGGTTATTTCGTATAAATAATGAGTTAATATGTTTAAGAAAAAGTTTATATTATTCTATAGTCATGCTATTCTCATGAAACCCAATAATCTTCTATATTATTCATATAATTTTCAGTCCCTTTTTTTCACACGGTTTTAAGTTTGATGAATTTCAAACAATTTTATTAAGTTGTCATTTTGGAAAAAATCTACCAACATCCTTTATTTTAGTTTCATCCAGTCATGGTTTATCTAATTTATTCTTATATAATACACCCTTATAACGAATCGTTGGAATAGAACGTTTTATGAAAACTTGGGCAGGCTTTTCCGAGAGTTAGTATACAGAGCTGATAGACACGTAAATGTACACTTGAGTACAAAAAAAAAAAATGTTACCTCTGTAATCGTTAAAAAATACAATTTTACAATCGAGAAGGGGCTGTAGGAAGCCTCTGATAAAAATCATATACGATTTCAACGAAAATTACTGAAAGAGATAGCCTTGGTTCAAAAGTCGAATAAATTTCATCAGAAAATCTATGAAAAAGCATTACAGTTTTAGTAAATCTGTAAGAAGCCGGTTACATGATTTTGTTTATTAATATACTTTAAAAAATTCATGCGTTTAATATATATGATATTTCAATATAAGTGTAAATAACGTTATCTACCTTAAAATATTAATTACCTTAAAATATTATCATATTTTATATTCTTTGTGTTATATGTTCAGTATAATCATATTGTATAATTCTCAATACATTATAAATATTATATATATATTTCAATCATATAAATATTTCAATATAAAGAATAAATTACGTTATATTCCTTAAAATACTTTTTTTCTTTTTACTTAAAGGCTTGTATTAAACACAGTTTTTATTTCTTATAAATATACCTACAGAAGTTACTGTTGTTAATGGTTATTCTTTTTCATCACAATTAGCATTATTTAACTTCATTATAATAGCTGTTGTCATCGTAAAATAAATTTTTAATTAGTTTCTTTAAAGGTCTATTATAACGAAGAAATGCTCTTATGTCTCTTTTGTCACCAATTTTACTCTACTCATCGTCGTAAGATGTTTTTTTATTTTAATGAAGTTTTTAAACTTTGTTCACAAAGAGGGGGATGTCACTGAATTTTTAACGTTAGGAAAATAAATTAAATTTTTGTAGTTTACAAGCATGAAACAACTTGTTACCTTTATTCAATAGTAATAAAATGAGAGGGCTCAAAGAATTACTTATAAGATAGTATGTAGCCTAACTGAGGCAACCTAAAAAAATAATAATGAAGTAATATTTTTGTATTAATATTATACGCTTGACAAATACTTGCCTACAAATGTAAACGTTCGAAAATGTTCGGTTTCACTGAGATTTTAAAAATTATAAATCGGATTCATACGATAAAGTTAGTTAGGGATTATTTTTTGGGTTACATTCATTTGACTAGTTTTATTTCATTCACCATTCTTTCTATTCTGCACTAAACTTTTGATATAGATAATTGTAAATTCTACATCTTAGATTATCAATTATCAATAGATTTTATCTCAGATAATAATCTAAGATGATCAATTAAATCAATTATTATCAGATAATAATTAATAAATTAGTAACTTCGTATAGTAAATCTTTGTCTTTTTCTAAAGTGTTTACTTTTCTGCACGGTTCTCCACCAACAAAACAACTAAATTTGGATGTTTTAATACCTGACCCACAAATCATCTAATGGCAAGATTCTGTTAAAATTAATGTTAGGAAATTATATATTTCAACGTTACGTGAATTATATATTTTACCTAAATAAAATGTTTTTAGGTTTGTTTTATAATAAAAATACGATTATTACAAAACAACAACAAACCCTTTTGGTTAACTGTTAACAAACGTGACACCCATCGATCCAATTAATCATCGAGTAAAAGCTTTTTTCTACCCATAATATTAAGTAAATTTTAGAGAAACCGTCTATCAAGATGTTTGTAATGTTGACAAGCTTATGTACCTTCAGTCGGTGATCACATAACGCGAAATTGTGAATTTTTGTGACGATTTCTTCAGTCATGGCGGATTTTTTTTCAGTCATAGCTTTGTTCCGAGCGTTATCATCTTGAATGGGTGTAAACCCTATTTAAATTCAGGAGCTTATCTTTTTATCGTTGAATACGAAGGGAAAAAATCCTTTAAAGAAAAATGTAAATATTTTTATTTGTCTATCGAGATTAAAACTTTTAAAACAAAGTACAGGTGACTTAATGAATCTTGCTGCATGGACTACAACGGCTAGTACGCAAACTGATATCCAAACAGAAAACATTCAGTTTCATTTTAACGCGCAATAGTAAAGTGCTTTCATATAAATACAACTTTATTTTTTGCCACTGGATGGCATTATGGATTACTTTTAAATATTTCCTAATTCTGCCGTTTATACTTTATACATGATTAAGTATTTTCCGTAAAATGAAACGTTATGGTACAATTTGTAAAATTGTACCATATTTACACACGTTAAATGTTGTAAAAATGTAGTCCTATTCCCAACAAGTATTATAATTGTCAGAAGAGAGAAGCTAGATGATAAATTAACTAAATTGTAACTGTCTGACTTACATAAACATAACCTATCGTGATTTTATTTACGTAAAAATATACACAAACCAGTCAAATATTATAATTCAGGAAATGAATCACCTTTCTTAGAATCATATCAAGAAACAATATTGCTGTATTTGCTGTGAAGTCATAGTTTTCAAATAAGCCCGACGAATGTAAAAGTAAATAATTACCAGCAGCCTACGTTACTGAATTCTTGAGTATAATCCAGTTAACTAATACTTGCTATAGACAACTTGCAAATACAAACTATATTTGCTGATCCTGAACGAGCATTTGTGCAATTTCCGTTTCTTTTTACTCGAGTTCTGACTGAGAAAAGGTAGTCATGTTTATAATGGGTTGTGTATTGTTAGCGTTCTTTAATTATGAGTCTAACGTAAAAAACAAAATAATAAAACACTTGGCCCGCGAAATAATAAATAGTGTGTGTGCACTTAAGAAACAAGAAGGTGATCGATTTCCGAAGTCGGAAAAGGAAGATAAACATCTGATTAACATTAAAAAATGTTAAGAAAGAACACCAGCTGCGTGTGGTGTGACGCGACCCAAGTCCAAAGAATGAGAAAAGAGAAAAAGCGGTTGCTAGAGAAATTAGCCGAAAATTGATTTGCATGTTATACTATTTTATGTGTAGGTCTACAATTGCTCATTTTTCAGCTTCACATAAAAACTCTTGTAATTTGTCACGTTTACCATTTTGAAAAAATGCATAATAACAAAACTTTACGTACAAAATGGTCGGATATTAATTAAAACCTTTTAAGTGAAACAATTAAATAAGTTTTATATATAATTTGATTAAATCAAATTAAATTTAAAAATGTAATAATGTTTAAAATATTAGCTAAACATTGAGGATAATAAAATTTCAAAAAAAATGTGTTCTGCGATCCAATAACACAACAATATATTTTACGAAGGCCTATTTGCTGTTAGCTATTATGCAAATGTTATGCTAAAAGGATAGTAGAATGATTCGAAGTGCAGCCGAAGTTTTTATTTTACTCGACGTCACAAACAAGCAACTAAACGCACGTGTCTGAAACTTCGTAGTATGGCAAATAAAAGATCATAATTGACAAATATCATAATCATTTTGTCATACTATCTTCATCTCTGTACCAAGATGAGAACTTTCCGATCCTGGTGAATGAAAATTATATAGTCATGCGAAAACAAGAAAGACGTGTATTTTCAAAATCGTTTGATCTAGATTAACTGGGGCAATATCATATTCATTAAAACTTAATAAAATTACTTTGTTAAAAGGTATTTTGTTTGTTCTCTTTCATCTACAGTTATGTGGAAGGTATTTCGTCAATTTACTGGAAATGTTTTGATGAAGTATATAGCCTTTGAGAAAAATAAATACAGCAATAAGAAACCAAGGTATTTTCTTAAGAAATCTAAAAAAATTAAAGGTTTCGTAAAACACAGAAAATTAAAAAATAAAATTTATTTTTAATTAAAATTGTTAAAAATATTAAAGCAATTTAAAACATTTTTGGGTTTTACGGCAAAAGGAGGTAATAAAATAATATTTTATAACACCCAACTTACTTTTGTTAAAAATTGCCAAATTTCTAATTAATCAGTATAATTTTATTTATGAAAAGTCAGGAAACCAATTCTAAAATAAAACCCTGGAGAATGATAAGATTGGGTAAACTCATGATTTTCAACCGATTAAAATGATTAAATAATATATTATCAGAAATATTAACTCTATCAAATAAGCAAGTTTTGATTAAAAAAATAATAATAAAATACTTCTAAGAAGTCTGTTAAGAAATCTAATAATTAGCAAAGGAAACATTCTGAAAAATTTGTTAATATTCTAATACACTCAAATACTATTAAAAAAAAGTAGAAGAAAATGAAAATGTTTAGCCTGGTAATAAAACAGTAAAAGGAAATATGTTCTTACATTTTATTCAAAAATAACAAGCATTTAATTAAAATTCATATTCTGGAGATTAAAATGTGAATAGAACTTTGCTAATATCTGTTGTATAAAAGACACACATGCACACCTAAACAACTGCTCATTATATTCACGCAGTCTGCTTATATTCTTACAGGTGGGAATAATATAGCCGTCGTGTTGGTAATTAACAGGAAGGAAGATGGGTTTGAGGAATTTTTTTTGTGGAGAAGGGTTAAGGGATGTATGTAGTCGGCTTTTCTTTTTATCCTTCAAAACAACATACCACCCCTTTCAGTGTGATTGTCCACCGGGTGACATTGGTGGGTTGCACATTTTAATCAGAGATCCCATTGTAAACCCCCAGCCTATACTTCAGCTGTTTTACAGCACCCAGCTGCATCCCCGACTTTAATTAATTGTCACATTATTCCGACACTCGTGTTTAAAAAAACCTACTGTAAAAAACACAAAACAATTCACATGAATAACACTAAACTCATTTTTCAACCCTCGCTAAAATATGTTCACTCTGGAATTTAATAATAACAGTTACCTAATTTACTTAAGCTAATTACTAAAAATCGGAAATTTGAACAAAAAACAAAATAAAAAAAAAAGATTTCTCTCTATTTTTAGCAGTGTAGTTTACATGAAATCATTCGAGCAGATAATACTGACGTAATCAAAGGCATATTATATTAATCATTATATTATAAACGTTTCAATTATGTCCAATAAAATAAAAAAAATAAAAAAAATAAAAATAAAGGAAAAACTCCTCATTTCAACCAATAATTACAAAAAACAAACAAAAAAACAACAATATATTAATAAAGTAAGTATATAATATTATAAAGTAAGAATAATGAGGAAAACATAATTATACAAACGAGAAAATAGAACAACTAACATAATTTTTAGACCGCAAATTTCTATCGGGGATTCACCAATTTGTTTTTCAGACTAAAAGATGTAATTTCTTTTGTTATAATTCTACAAAGGATTATGGAAGAGTTAAGATAACCGTAAATATAGCCGTGTAACTGTCAGACATTTTATGGTTGTCAGATTGAAATTTTCTTATTTGCGTTTGCCTACAAATATTTGTGTTTCTAATTATACCTGTTTTTGAGTAAAGTACATTTTTAAAACTTTTATTTAAATAGGACATATACCTTATAGTTATTAAGTATGTAGGTATTATTTTAAGTATTTATATTTGTATTATGTGTAAAGAAAGATGTATGCTAGATGGTTATAGAAAAAATTATTAAAAAAAGTTACTTCAAATCTAAAACTACGAGTATATGGTCATTTTGATTGTTAAATAACCTCATCAGGATATACCAAGAGATTGATACGTACATTCATGCGTATAATATACGAGGTATATATATATATAAAACAACTTATAATAAGAAATAAGGACAATGTTATCAAATAACCTAAATATTCGAAATATTAATAAACAGGAGTTTCTATCACTGTTAATAGAATAATGTGAATTGTTGAACAGAAAGTAAACGTTTTAGGCAATCCAGTGGAATGATTGAAGGTGGCTGGCAGAGCGTTTTCCTCCTAGAGAAACGAGAGAGAAAAATGGAAAGACTATCGGAGAATTAAAAAAAAAAAAAATTATTTTTCAGTAAGCAAGTGTTCTCATTTTTATTCTTAAACTCTTCTTCTTATACTTAATGTGGTATTATTTCAGAAGCATTGCTTAAAATACAAATTTTTTATTTATTTATTATTTTAAGTGCTAATTTCTTAATATTTCTTGATGATGGTTAGAAATGGCTTTTGAACCCTTTCTTGTTTTCAAATTTATTTATATTATGTTTTCCATATGAATGTGTAACATATTTCGGTGGCATTTGAAGTTAATGTCCTTAGTTAGACCAAGTATATATAATAATGTTTTAAAAATTAAATGACAGTACGTAAACTAATCAACATGAAGTTTTTTAATTTTTAAATAACCAATCATAATTACTTTTTTCTTTGTTTGCAATCTTATTTTATTTGTATTTAAAAATGGCTTTCCATGATCTAGTATTAATGAGTCCTTTATCATTAAATTAAATATTGCATTAATTGGAAGCATATAGTAATCATTGATTAGCTAAATAAATAGACAAATTGATATTTTCCTGAATTGTAGTATTTTTCTTTACTTCAAAAAATCGTAACTAAGTAATTTGATTGTTACCAGTTACATCTTCGTTGAAATTCATTTTTAAACTTTTTTTATTTATTATAAGTAATAAAAAAATGGTGGAAATAAATATATTCTTGATAATTAGTTACAAAGAATTTTACAATCAACAGATTAATTAAAATTGTTATTTTCTAGAATTAGAGAGTATTTTATACTCACAATTAATCATTATCTTTAATTAATTATCTTAAAATGTCAAATTATTTTTCATTATTAATTAATTCTAAAAAGAATAATATTAACTGTAAAAAAAAATCATTCACCAATAAAAAATTTATTTTTTATCAAAGACTACGCAATAAAATATAAAATTTATTACTGTGATTTTTTAACCATACTTCATAAATTTGTTAAATACTGCTTGATAATATCAAGCTTTTAGAAATCCTTACAACTGATCTACTAATTAATTTTTGTAATACAAATTCGGATAAATATAAATACAAGTATAATAATTAACTTATTTTAATGAAATACTCTTTAGCCGATTCTCATATATAATTCATTTTTTTATTCGAAACACTTAAAACATTTTCTGTCGCAGAATCTTGAATCAATTTTAATAAATTGCCAAATCATTTGTAATTTTTCCCACCAATCTATTTAAAATACAATTTAAAAGTTTTGTTGTACGAAATATTATTTTATTGATGAATTTTTAAATAATATTAACTGAAAAAAAGAACACGCGTTTCAACATAAATGTGTGCTCAAAATAATTTTTAATAAGTTGGCTTTGGAATTGTAAATTATTATACAGTCATTTTTTATTTAATATATTATCTTGAAATTATTTATGGTTTGCATTTAAATACCTAATATGATCTTTGAACACATCTATTTTCTACTTTATAATTAGTTTATATATTTATAATTTATTTTATATTGATGCAAATTATAAAATCTATTTTTATATAACAATTAAAATAAAAATTTATTTATTTAGTATATGTAAATTATAAAGGCATAAAGATTACTAATATTTTAAAATGTAAGAGCATACCAATTCAGTGCCAAGTTAATCTGATATCAAGACAATAAGTCATAAGCTAACAGGATATAAACGTGCCATTATTCAACATAGATATGTTATGTTTTGAATTCTTTATTACCAATAACTGAAAAATAAATGATCATTTATTCATAATCTTTAATCTTTAATTTCAAATGTAAGATTACTGAAAAGAGTGAAACAAATTTTGACGATGGTATATTTCGACGCTGTAAAAAATTACGAAGTTCATAAATTATACTAACAAAATGTTAAACATGAAAATTTTAAGGTAGATTATTTGATAATAAATGATATTTTAATTTTATCAGAAACGTTAATAAATAACTAAAATAAACTAGCGTAAGTTATTGAATCAATTTGAAAATCGTTCATTCTGGTATTCAGTTATTTGAAACACTTTTCAGAGCAATAAATAATACATGCGAATATTCTGTCGGCGTTACACAAGGGAATGCAGTATACTTTTTTTGCAACTTATATAAGTTGCCAGAATGCAATATGTGAGGCCCCTTAGGGAAATGATCTGCCGTGTAACGCAGGTATCCAACATCCTACCGTTCCTCTAACCCATGTTTTACCTATGGAATCCACCTCTTGGTGGCTGGAAAAAATTTATTTATCTATTAAAATTACTCATTTCTTAGCTATATAGCTATTAATAGAGATTATTATCGATAGAATAACAAAGTTAAATTATATGGTGGTAAAACGGTTTACTTTTCTTAAATTAAATTAAGTTCCCAATTTACTAAAAAAAAATCACAGATATTTACTAATATTCCTGTAAAAATTATTATATAAAACCTTGCTTTTAGTTGAAGACAAGTTAACATTGTATACATAATAAACTAACAAAAAAATGCATTGTTTTGTTACGAGAAGAGAGGTTATATTTAAAATTTACAAGATTTACTTTCGTTAGTATGAGTAATACTACAAACATGTTTGTGGGAGGTAGAATATCTCTTGTTTGTGAATTGCGTTATGGATGGCGCCAGTTACATAACGTTAGAAAACTATATTTTTCTTTGCGATAAAGAAATTATAAGTAAATCCTATTTCAGCAATTTTTTATTATATTATTTATGTAAAAAATTAAATAAAAATATGCGTAAATATTTTATAGTTATTCACAATTTTCAAATTATTATTCGGTTTTTTTTTTTTAGTCAGATGATTTTTGGTTAACATGGTGGTGGATTGTATTATTATTTTATTTTTTAAACACTTTTAGACTACTTTTTATCACTCATTATCAGTGCATTCTGATGAGGTGATATGAATTGGTCATCCTATACTGTAATTCTAGACGGAATTTGTTAGTAGCTATTAAAGATAAAAACAGCAATCTAACTGATAATGTACACATTACCCATACAATATATACCAAGACTAAATATCTACCTGTTCGGACCAATCATACGAATCATTATAATACCATCTAAATAATGTTTTTTTTTTACATAATACATTTTTTGAAGTTAAAAAGATTTCTAGAAAAATATTTAAAATAAAAATTAGTATGATTTTTATATCATTATTTTTCTTTGAAAACTCTTTATAAAAGATAAAGCTCGAAATTTAACTTAAATAAGACACTGTAAGAGTTTAAGAATTTTCTAAATAAACAATGCGTTGGCCACTATGGGCGTTGATTCTTAGCATCGCCTTTTATGTCTAATTCTCTGTTATTCTGATATGACTGCCTTCAATTCCTTTCTGGAAATAAAATGATTAACATTTGTCGGTTAACCATCACAAAAAAAAGAAAGATCTAATTATTTTCTAATTAATTTTTTTATTATTACATCAAGAATTATAACAATTTTAAGTAAATACGTATCTGTAATCTTGTATAAAAACTTTCATTAATATGCCTTTGTGAAAGAATTTATCTTATTTCCTTAAATATCTTGAATTTATAGAATTAAAGTACAAAACACCGAATATTAACTCTGCTTTATATAACGTATTATATTTTTTTGTCAAGTTGGTAATAAATAAACTGTATCAGTATACGCCATAGAACTGAATTTAGTGAATACCTAACAATTTAAGAATTTCCTAATCCAAATCGGCATATTTCAGATCTTATCAAAAAAGGCGTTTTAAAAAACCTAACATTTTAAGTAAAGAGTGAAAGTTTTAATTAATTGATAAATACGCAATAAAGGATTTAAATATGGTCACATAAAAAATTGTAAAAACGTTTTTAAAAAATCTTCCACAACCCAAAAGTAGTGTACATTAAAAATGCCCTTTTGCTTAGAACGACAGGATAAGAGCAAACACAACCAACGAAGATATTTTTTACAATGGGTTTGCAACCGTAGAGCCAGTACTGGTTAGTTAGAAATGTTGGCTCCATATAAATAAAAGATTGAGGATCTGTTTTAAAGTATAATTTAAGATTATAAAATCACGTATTTAACTGTTTAGTATAATTAATACAGAAAGGGGCAATTTATTCGGCCTCCGTGGTAGCGTCTCGGCCTTTCATTTGGAGGTCCCAGATTCGAATCCCGGTCAGGCATGGCATTTTCACACGCTACTTGTCATTCATCTCATCCTTTAAAGTAATACTAACGGTGGTCCCGGAGGTGAAAAGGAAAAAAAGGGGAAATTTATTAGTAAAATTTTGAGGCAAAATCTCCAAGAGGTTGGGAGGGCTTTGGGGGGGGGGGGGGTCAATGTTCTCAAACTTTTACAAACATAACTCTACTTTATGTGCACGCATGCATGCTTATCTTACCTTTTTTTTTTTTTTTAAATTGTCCCAAAATTTCCTCTTCCCCAAAAATAGAAAAAGCTATCTTGTTTCTTATGGCATGTTTTTTAACCGAATTCTTTTTAATGTTTTCATGGGCAAAAAAGAATAGTTTGGGAGAAATATTGGGGAGCGAGAATTCGATCCAAGGTTAAAAATATCAATTTTATTCTTTTTTCAAATGTTTTTTAGTATTTAATCTTATTAATATTATTAAATCTGTTGTGTGGTTATACAACCACACAAACTGTCGGTTCGAACAACATAAAAAGGAATTAAAGTTTCTTTCATAAAAATCTTTCAAACAGATCATTTGGCACAATTAATAAGTGAAATCAAAATCTTCAATAAGAACAAATTTATAATTTATTTTTAATTAAGCGGAGAGTATTGTATTATTATATTTGGTTTCAGCTAAAATAAAATACACAGTTTTAACTTTATGGACCGAAAGAGCACTTTCTAATTAAAAAATATCGAAACGTTATATAAAAATGTAAGTTGGAAAGGACAGGAGCACCAACGTAATGCGTGAAAGAAATATACGAAAATGAAACATTATGACTAAAAGAAACGAAGCTGCTTAAATTTAAAAGTTAGTTATATGATTGGATCATATAAAGAAGACTTCTTTATAGAAATTAAAAAATAAAGAAACAAGATTCCTATCAAAAGTCAAGAAAACAATAAGCCGGGTGTACTCTGAACAAGAAAGGGCAAGAAGATCTGAAACCCTTAGAAATTATTGGCAAAAAAGAAAAGCTGAAAAACAACAAATCAGCAAGAAAAGAAAGAACTTGCCAAAAAAAAAATGAACTAAAGTGATCCATTATGGTCGTAAAAGAGGTTTTCATTGAAAGCAACTCCTAACGAATTCTTTGATGAAGAAATGGTTAATAAAAGATGTTACATTAACAATATAAGTCTGATAACATTAATATTAAGTCTGAATGTGTAACGGAAACTGTTTTAAATAATAATAATATCTATGTAATAAAAATAAAATTGGTTATAATCATAAAGAGGTAAGATTTAGTTATTTAGAAGTAAGAATTTAATTATTTTTAATAATCCATACAATATATAACGATACAATATATAACGATAACAATATTTAACGGAAATTTGATTAATGTTTTAAATATATATATATATATATATATATATATATATATATATATATATATATATATATATATATATATATATAGTCCTTGTATTCTTAAAACTGTCTACTTATTAAATTTTCTTCTTCAAAGTAATTAACAATTTGAATGTCTTATTATGTAGAACCCATCGGTTTGGTCTTCATTTATAAGATTCTAATGTAAGCGTGTGTTTTTACCCCTAATTTCTCTTAAAACCTCATTCCATAAATTTGTCACTCAAATAATTTTCAGCATTCCGTTGTAACTACTTAAATTTTCTACTCGTTAAATTTTTCTCTTTCTAACAAGACATCTCGTTATTATAAATTTATGTACCAAACACAAATAAATTAAAATATTTCCGTTCTAATTCTTATATTTATAATAGATAATTCCTTTTCTACTGAAGAGATTAAGATCTTATATCTTGTGCAATACGTTGTATATAGCATATGAAGAAGATTTACGGATGGCTCATAACAGTACGAACCTTTTTGTAACACGTGATGTTACTTTGTTCATACTTCATACCATTTTTACTTCCTTATTTATCGTCATTTCTGTCTCATTGCAGTATTTCTGTTTTATTATTTTTTACTTTTAAAATGAATTTTTGATCTAATAATGTTTCTTCACTATCATTTCTTTTTTGATTTAGTTTTATTTGAACTTCAGACAGCAATATCTAAAAGAATCATTCAATTTTTATCTTTATATAATATCAGCTTTAAAATATTTTTAATCCCGTTTTTTGAGAATAACTACAACGAAATGGAATATAAGTCCTTTTTCATATCTTTCTTCATTACAGCTTACCATTGTCGTTTTCTAAACTTATAGTTACCTGATTTATCACATTTAGAAGTGTATATCACCTACATTATGATCGATTTGTATAAAATGTGAAACAGTATATTAGGTTCAGTGTAGGCGACTACTGGAAACCACTTCCACTTCCTTAGTAATATTAATATAGAATTCTTATCGTTTTTTTAAAAAATGACTGCCATTTTCGGGAAATAATGATGTCTCAGGTTAGATTGTTTCTTCCGTTACAACTGAGTTACCTTACATACATTAAAATTTTTATGTATATTTTATTCAATCCCCATACATCTTTTAAATAGAAGTTATTCTACCTTTCATAACTGCAAATAAATTAAAAAAATATTCAGTAACTTTATTTTAACGGTAAAAAAAGCCAAATTTAATCATTTATATTTATAACTGTAAAAATTTTGGAATAATTTCAAGTCTATGTTAACATAGAACAAGTATGAAGGGTGTATTGTGTAACATTTGCAACACTTCGTGCAAAAGAGAATTAAGGAGCTTGAGCGCTAAATTACTTGTGATATAGTCAACATCGGGTCTAGCCTATATTGTGTGTTAGTAACAAACCCTGTGAGTGATGTTTATTGAATAAGTAATTACGGTTAAGTTTGCGTTCACTCAATCTTCGACCGAAAATAAACAAAGATGGTTGTCTCACTTTAACAAACATACCTTTACATCATTCCCTCTCTCTTTCTCTTTTCCCCTTCTTCCTTTAATATAAATTAAATTCCTTTATCCACATAAAGGTATATGAATGAAATGTTTTAAAAAAAACATCATATACTTATGCGCTTAGGTATGGTTTTTTTTAATTTATATATTTAAATAGCACAATTTATAATTAATAAATAAGAAAGTGTAACTATTTATTTTAAATATAATTTATACTGTATTTCATGCTAAACTAATATTATTATATTATATAAACTAATATGTTTTAATAAAAAATAATAATTCTAAAATATATTAATGTATAGTTGATACATTTGAAACGTATTTCATGTAGCAACAGATCGATTTTCACTACATAAATCTATAGAGTGTGATCAGTTCAAGTAACGTACTATTTTTGTTTATACTAGATGTACAAACTTAATAATGTTTATTCCCACTCCCTTAATTCTTTAGCTACTTTCTAGCTTTTCAATGCAGTCTGCTCATGTTTTCATCAGTTCTGAAGATGAATCGTGACAAATCCAAACGAATGAATATGAAGGTATCAGATAGCATTCAAACAACAACGATGACTTTACAGTTGCCTAAAAATTCTCTTTCCCGTTTCCACTAAGGTGTAAGTTGCAATCACTTTCGTACATTTTCATTTGAATCACCCTTTCTGAAGAAAGGTCCGAGTCCGAAGCCTATTCATGCCAAATGTGTAAATGAAAACCAATCCTTACGTTTTGGTATGAACAAAAATTCACTTAAAACGGTTGTTATTTTTGTACTGTTATTATTTTCATATATTCTAAGCAAACTAAAATACACTATAAGACATTTTTTTTTGTAATCAGACCTATTCACTTATACTGAATTCTTTCAGTTTCTAAGATTGTAAAAGGTTTTGCTAACGTAACCAGCGATGATAGGTAGTAAATAAAGTAAGTAAATAAGGGCAACGTTGTTGAATAATACTATCAGTTAAATGATTTTTTAACAGATTTAAAATGTATTGAAAAATGAAGATGTGCCTTTAAGCTCAAGGTAGCATGATGAACGTTTTTGTGAAATAAATACAAATTTCTGGCTGTCGAAATCAATACAAAGATTTTCTTAAAATACTATAGAAAAAAATGATTTAGTTTATATAAATAATTTCATTATTTATTTAATACTCTATAATAATTATACGCTAATTATTCCATTTAACTTAACTTTTATAAACCTGTATAGTGATGCTTTTTTTTAGATTTCTTAGAGTAGAGTTGCGAAAACAAAATAGATTTCTGTATCATTTGATTAAAATATTAAAAACAGAAGTTACATGTGATATGACATTTTTGTTGAAAAAGATTAATTATAAATACCGCAGATGGAGTTTGTGTGCAATTTCACATTAATAATTCAGTATACAAAAAAGAAACTAGCTTATGAATTGAATAGACGATATATAGATAAAAATTGGAAAAAAGAGTGAAAGAACAAGATAATATACAGGCAAAAAGAAAAGTTGCTCATAATCCCCTAGTTAAATCAGAAAAATAGATTTTCTTTACTTCTTTGTATTAAATTAGGTTTGACTAAAAAATTTGTAAAAGTTGCGATAAGCAGGATTGACGTAAGGCAGAAATTTTCAAGCGATTAATTTTATGAATTTATGATCTTTATGAATGATTAGGAGAACTGATCTACGATTAAGTTCTCAATTTTATGATAAATTTTGTAAGTACTGAATATTTGAAAGTCATATAAAACCACACACAAAATATACCAAAAAATGATCAATACATCGTAGAAAATTTTAATAGTTCATTCAGCTGTGGGATAGAATGTGTTACTGAAAATGCTCTTTCTGCACTCACGGATAAAAAAATATAAATTTATTTCTTCCCTTCGTACTTTAAAGGAGTAAATGTGATGAAGAGAGTGAATACAGCTGAGATAGAAAACTGATGTAAAGGTAAATCGACTGCTTTAGAAATCCGCCAGCATATAATTGCTAGCGGGTTAGTTGTGATTATTACTTCGAGGTGTAACTTATTAAATTAAAAGAAAAGGAGCTTAAACTTAAATATATTAATGCATTATTCCTAAGTATTTCTGAAACATGTTATTATTAATATAAATTAAATTAATTTTATAGATTTTTAAATTAATCAGAATAGAAAAACATTTTCTAAATAGAAGTGTAATTTATATAAAAATCAATATAGAAAAATCATTTAGCATTCAGAGAAATTAAAATGTTTCTTTGAGGTACAAAAATACCAAAGATTAAAGAATTATGAAATTAATAACAATACACAGGAGTTGTTATTGTGTATATATACGCAGGTATATATTAAATACTGGTTGAATTTGATATAAATATGCCCAGTATTTATAGTAACAAACTCTTATAGTAAAATTTTTTAAAGGAATAACGAAATATAGAATTACCATTTTGATGGTACAGAGATCTTTTGCTAAGATAATAGGCCTGCTGATAGCTTACGTAAAGACTCAATTAACTTAGCTCTTGAAGAATAATGAAGAGTACCTCATCCATTTATAAATTTCAAAATAATTCTCTATTAGCTCACCTTATGCCCAACGAAGTGTAATAATTGGATTAATAACAATTACGAATGTTATTAATTCCTAAAAAAGAACAATTTTGATTTTTTCAATAAAGATTTATATTTTCGAAATGAATTTTAAAACCTGTTTTGATCTCAACAGGATATCAAACTTCAGTAAAAAATCTTTAAACAAAATTTGTCTGTATATTGCATTTTAGAAAAATGTATATAATCTGTCAATAGAAACCGATTTCATTGAAAAATTGGTAAATTAAATTCATTTCGTATCAGTTTTTCCAGTAATATATCTCCTGTTGTGGCAATTCTCCCACTTAATAAACAACTCTCGCTTATTACTGTATAGGAAAAAATATTTTTTTTAACTAAATTAAGACTATATAAAAAAAGAGTTTTAATTGAGTTTAAAAGAGGATTGATATACTGAAGACAGAATTACAAACCTGAAGGAGAGGATAAACAACAAGCTTACAAAGAAATTTGAAACGGCTAAACGGATTTCAAAAAAAAATACACGTGTCTTGTAATAAGTGGAAAAGAAATTTGAGCAGGGTTTAGATCACAAAATTAAAGACGAAGACCCTAAAAGCTTTCCACTTATATACTTCGAAAATAATGATATTTAAAATTAATTTGAAAATTTTCTATGGTTGTTTTTTAATGTAAAACGGAAGTTCTACAGATAACAAGCTAAATTTAATTTTATAATTAAAATTTGTTCCATCAACTTTTTAGTAAAAGTACTGTTTAATTACAGTATCTAAAGGTAAGTCAATTGGATTTAAATTTAATGAAATTTCAAACATGATTTAACAAGATTTTGATGCTTGTGTTCAGAGTAAACTGCAGAAATGTTTACCTAAAATCTATTGTTCAGAGCGTATAATTATGTATTGTTGGCAATCTACTAAATATTGTAAATGAAATTTACTTTAAAAATATTATTAACAATAAAATATATACCGTATAAATCAAAATTCAAAATAATATTTCAATATAAAGAAATTTTAAGTAAAGAATTTTTATTAAAAGAATAAATTTGATAAATGTTACGAAAAAAATTAAATTCTTGATATAAAAATCTAATTTACTTTAACTTATGTTATAGTTGATAACATAAGGAAAGTTTGCAGTAAATCAGAGTAATCTTTCTAAGTTTTATCTATTTTTGAAATTCCAGGCTCCAAATTGGCTAAAATTCTTTACCAACGGATGTTTGTATATGTACTCATATATGTGTGTGGTATATTAATAATATCTATTAGGTTTTATATGCCAGGAATTGTTTAACTTAAAATTATAAAATTTGGTGTGAAATATTTTTTAATAAGGATATTTATTGTATAATTTTTTGAAAAAAATATTAGGGGAGGAATAGAAAGATATTAAATAATTGATTATGATCGATGTCGCAAATTCTACTTAAGTTTAACTTATGTTTTTAACTTATATATATGTACTGAGGGAAGTGTTAGACCTTACTATTGAAATATTTTTGAAAACATCTTTAATAAAAATTAAAAAAAAAACTAATTCTATAGATGAGCATTATAAATATTTCTAATCTTTATCCTACTTACAAGAAAATTAATTAAACGGTAATTATAAAATCTTTACTCATATAGAATGATTATTACCAAAACGATTCATGTTATAAAAATATTTTTGTAAATTAAGGATTTTTCATGTTGTAACGTAATTAATTCTTTATTTCAAATAGCCCATTTTTTGTGTTTGTTTTAGCTACCTGAAATGAAACATTAATAAAATAAGAAGAATTTACTACATTTCAAATTTTTTTCGAATTTTTAATTGTAGAAAGAATTATTTTAGAAAATTTAAAATAATATAATTTAGATAAATTAATACAGAAAAATAATTATATAAGTAAAAGTATTCTACTCTATAAGAGTAAAAATAACTTTCAATCTCATAATAAATAAATATTTAAATTATATAAATACCGTGAAAATGTTCAGTAACATTATGAGATTTAAAAAAAAAAATTATTTCTTTTTATGAATATTTTTTTAAGTAGAGAAAAAAGCCGATTGGCTCAAGCAATTGAAAATGAAATGTGAAGTACAAAAATGTAGAAAGGAAAGGAAAGTAGAAACCTTGAAACATGATGTTGCAGAAGGATGTTGAAAATTAGGTGGATTGATATAAAAACATGATGAAATCCTTCAAAAAAGTAGAAAAGGAGAGCGGTTTTGATTAATTTGGTAATAGAAGGTAATAAATATAGAAAAGACATTTGTAAAATAAATGACTGAGGTAGTAAGGTTAATTTATGTTGAGAAGGTACTTGGAATTATGGTGACTTAAAGATTAGTACAGATGAGAATGGAAGAGTTAAACCAGTCATTTAACTGTTTCAAAAAAAAAAAATAAATAAATAACTGGTTAAATAATTAATTATATGATTTAGTCAAACATTAAATTAACATTTTTAATAATAAAATTTTTATTTTCTTCAGTAGCTTTACGAAACTATTTTACTAAATAACAAAATGATTTTAAATCAATTAAGAAAAATTGTTTGATTCCTTTAGAAAATTATGAGAAAAATTATAGAATATCGTTAAATAATTAATTCTTCTAAAAGTGATGGAGATAAAGAGTGTGTCCAAGTGGTACAATAAGAGATAATCCAGGTTACAGAAGGCGAAGCTATGAAAGAAAGCCTCTTGGATAGCTCATTTAATAAACATACCCTTGGGATTTCGTCCGCGTTGTAAATTCCATCTCCTCTTTAACGCAGATCTCTCACTCCTAGAATTCGTGTACGGCGATCATTGTGACTGGAACATTCTTCTTAATTACATCCTTTTTCCATTCCTTCCTTCTTTAATTCTGTTACATTTGTTTATCTTGTTCATTGTATCTTTGCTCACAAGTGCGTTAAAGCAACTTCTATCTCATAATTGAAATGCTTAATTGAAAAATGGTTGGCAATGTTAAAACATTTTTTCTCTCTTTTTATATTTTATTTTGGATTTGTTCACGTCATTTAACTCTAAAAAGTCTTTTGTTTAAATACTTGTCTTAGTATGGGAAAAACATTTTACAAAAAGGTTTTATGAAATTCTCAACCACATCCTATTATTATACTGTAATAATTTATTTACTAAGTCTTAATTAAAAGCAAACAAGACTTTTCTTTTTGCTTAAAAAAAAATTTGTGAAGTTATATTTTCTGAATATAAATAAAGAAAACAAAAGAAAATATTTTATGTAAGTTAAATATATATATATATAGATATATATATATATATATATATATATATATATATATATACTCTTTTATATATATATATTAAATTCATATGAAAGAGTATAAATTCCGAAATGATATTATGGAATTAAACATTACACATTTTAAATCTTGTTTAAATAACTTTTGTATTATTTTTTTTATTTCATGAAGTATGGCAAAAACTGTATTTTTCAAAATTGTTTTTAAAAAGTAAGTTCAACGAGTATTTTAATAAAGATATATATATATATATATATATATATATATATATATATATATATTAAGGTAACTGAATAAAGTATATTGCATTTTTTTAAATCTAATTTTAATTCATTAAGCAAGAAAAAAATTGTATTTGAAAATTCTTTTCTCTCCGCCATGTCTCCGAGTCAACCAGACCTTTTTATTATGCAATGTATAAATTTATTACCAGACGCAATGTACCTAGCTTATTTAAAATTCTACGCTAAATAAATAGGTAAGATGATCTTTTTATTTTTTATAAGGTATCAGAAAAGTTTTGGTATGCAAAACAAAGCAAATATATCTGGCCGATTATACGAAAAATTTAAAAAGAAAATTGCACTGTTCATAAATGATTTTGTGAATTCTCTTTAAAAAAAAAATTCTTTTGAAAATAACATTATAGCTAATATAAATAATTATAAAATAACAGTTTAGATTAAAATACCCATATATTAGTTCATACAAGCTGTATTTGAATTCACATAAGCTAAAAATATTTATAATTATATTTTGTTTCTTATTTCTGTATTATAATTTATATAAATGTGTAAATCAAAAATTACAATAAATACACTAAATTTTTTATAATAAACTTGCATTTAAAAGAAATTGTAATTAAGAGCAACAATAATTTTTTCATTAAACCTTTAAACAACACGAATGAAAAATAATTTATATCAATTCAGTACTAAAAATCATTCAAAGGATAAATGAATAAATAATTTATCTATTTTCCCAAAAAATTATTACTTTTTATAATTAAGCCTAAAAATTTGAAAAATTAGCTGAACTTTAATAACAGATTCTCTTCAATTTATATTACTTAATAAAAAATCCATTTTTCGTTACCGTTTGGTATTTTATTGAGAGAAATCTCGAGGTTACAAGCGAGAGAAATTGAAAAGAAAACGTCGTATTTTTTCTTCAAATGTATAAACCATACAGAATAAAGTTCTAAAAGAAGTATGTTTTATAGAAAAAAAAAATTGAAATAGGCTACTCAATTTCACCTGAATAGAAAAAAAGAGAGGGCAAGTTGGACACATGGAAAGAGTTTAAGTATAGCGTGGTAGGACATATACGGGTAAAAGGCGGCTTATCTTATAAGTTTTAGAAAGGAAATAGATTTTCTCGTGTTGTGTACTACTGTAAAGAAGTTGCCTTAAAAAGTAAATAACGATGAAAACAAAGTTTCTTTATAATATTACAAGTTATTGCAAAAAAAAAACTTATATAAGTTTACTCACTAGTCGTTTATTTCACTTATTGTACGTTGGCATTTGTGAGCGTATGCAGTGTATGCGTGAAAACGTGAATGTGAATGTTGGCTGACTACATATTTAAAAGAAACATAAGAAAACTAAAAAAAAACAAAAAAAAAACAGCTAAACAGATGCATATTCTAACTAAAAAAGTAAATAAAAACATAAATAAACAATCACAAATACTGTGAATTTATTTATAAACCTACTGAATAGAGACAGTGTCAGCACACTGCTTCTAATCGGTTTTGTGTGTGTGTGTGTAAAGACCACACACACACACACACACACACACACACACACCCACACACACACACACACACACACACACACACACACACACACACACACACACACACACACACACACACACATATATATATATATATATATATATATATATAGTGTGTGTGTGTGTGTTTATTTTTATAAAATCTTTATCTATGTTAGTGAATAGAGGCATTGGCCAACTGAATAGAAGAAGCGGCAGCACAGTCTCTAATATATATATATATATATATATATATATATATATATATATATATGAAAGACAATGTGTCATGACAAAAAGGTACATTAACTTCTTACTTTACGCTACATGCTCCAGTCTCTTAATGGTTATGATGCATATAAATCATCTGAGATACAACAAGCGCCAGTCATAGTTACCTTCTCTGAGAGAAATGATGCGCAATATACAGTACAACCAAGCAGTCCCTGTGATGAACAGACTGAAGTAGAATTCATTTTTTCATGTTGAATGTATGTTGTATATTTCTTTGAGTTTGGTATGTCGGTTGATTCGCGGTAATACAATCAGCTCAGTAAATATGATAAAAAGAAGTGACTTCAAATATAACTTGTACGTCACGCTATATCTTCTTTTTTTTCTTGAATACTTTCTAAATAATATACGACAATAAATATGAAACTTGTTTCTGTAGAGGTGAGACATTTCTCATTGGTGTTAAGGAGGCGTTCGATTATATTATAATGACATGTGGTTTTTCGTTTAATGAGTTATTTTTATCAAATTTCAGTAACGTTAATGGGTAAATAAAAATTTGCATGATTTGGTTAACATCGTTTCCAGTTTCTTTGATAGGAATTACAAAAAAGGACATTTAACTGAATAACCGGGACGAACATTCATCCATAGGTACAAAGAGTACACGTCAGAATTAATCTCTGCAAATTTATCACGCAGAAACTTGACACTCTCCACAACGTGAAAGATTTCCACGAAAGTTATAAAATCCACGATCTCAATTGAGCCAAATGAAATTTTAAATTACATAAGCCGATTTCCGCGCCGGAGTAGTAGTGTCTTGGTCTGTCATCCGGAGGTTCGGGTTCGAATCCCTCAGTTAGGTATGTCATTTTTCATACGCCTCAAAATTTCATTGAGCTAAATGACCAAAGCAGTCGATGTCCGTCATCTCATTAAAAAAAAATTACATAAAATAAAAAAAACTGTCTGTTCAAATATTATACCGGCATCATTAAAACAGCGCCATCTACTATACGGCTGTGGAAAGGCTGAATCGAATTCTAAAAGAAGTAATTCTCAGGAATATTTCCGTTTACATAGAAACTGGGAGGTTTTTAATTATTTTATTTTTCATAAACTAGCATAGTTTGAAGGAAATAATACAAATTTCTATATCATTGCTTTGAAAATTTGAATTAACTGATTATAATAATCATAATTAAAAAAAAATTGTAAAAACAAATCTCTGATTAATTTTTACGATTTATTTTAGTCGATGATACCTAAATATTGTTCTGTCAATTTTAGAAACAGTTACATGACGACATTCGTTTTTAAGTATTAACAACGTTAAAAAAATATATCATTATTTGTTTCTCAACAGTTAAAAATTAATTATCATTAGGATGAATTAAAATTTTATTACCAGTTCATTTTTTATACCTGCTGGTAGTGTAATGGAAATTGTCTTGCGTATGTGTAAATATAAAAAATATACCAAATCGTTATTTATGTTAACTACAAATTATTTCATGATTTCTTTCAATTTAAAACAAAATTGAAAAATATTCTTTGGTAAATACTTATATTAATAGAAAATAATTACGGATAAGGAGTAATTAGAAATCGATAAAAATAGTTTAATAAGATTTTTAATCAATATAACATCAAATTCCCGCCAGCTTAGCCTACATTAACTATTACTATTTTATCAAAACTTATAAATCATATATAATTCAGCAAATTCTGTTAACAACACTATTCTACTCAGGAAAATGGAAATGAATATACTATGTTCTACAAAATGTTATATGATAGGAAGTTAGAAGACATTTACGTTTTCAGAATTGTGGTGAGAGAGGCTGAGAAGAGAATGTCAACTGTCAGTACTCTAACAATTATTCATAGGTCGAGGGAAATTTAGTTATCTATCTGAATTACTGTTAAAATGAAGGGGTGGACCTTCATAAATCCTAACATGAAACCATTGTTTCCGTACCCTCAAGTATAAGGGGTTAATATTTGATCGCAATTTTCTCTCTTTATGGAAACAATAGCCAACGCAATATATTCTAACATAGTATATTGCATGCATAAGTATTATTCATGCAGTATGCTTATAACGATACATGGTTGTATGATGTTCTACTCACACAAACACACACACACACACACACACACACACACACACACATATATATATACACACATATACACACAAGCATACATACAACACACATATATATTCTGGATGAGTCAGATGGAAAGGGATATAATTTGGGAACTGATTTTAGAGTTTGAAATAAAGAAAAAAGTTTACACAAACATATGTCCAAACACAGTTTGTTATCGAGTTACGATTAGCAAAAAAATTGATTTCTGGATTTCTGTTTTCCTAGTGAAATGAGATCATACAGACATTTTAAAGGCGTAATGTAAAAGGTAAACTTAGTGGTTTCTTATCTTTATGACCTCAAAATCGAACAAAAGTCCCAGAACTGTATCTTCCGTAGTTTTATCTTTAAATCTATGTAAAACAGAAAACTTCGTTGACGAAAACCTTTTTTAGGTTTGAAGTACAATAATTTTGTTAAATGTTAATAAATACGTAAAATTTAATACGAATACTTGTACAGAATTTAATTTAGAGAAAATTGATGTAAAAAAGTTTATGAAAAACAAAAAAACTCAACTTTTATTATTAAAAACAAGACAGAACAAAACCAACAGAAAAATGTTATTTTACGCTCTTAGTTCAAGCTGTAGAATCAACATATATTTAATAATTATTTCTTTCCTCCTGAATCACCTACACACACACACACACACACGCTCTCTCTTTCTCTCTATCTACCTATCTATCTTTCGATCTATCTATCTATTAATTGATTATTAAGTTAAATACTATGAATAGATTAAAAATTACAACTCTTAATACAGAATTTTATTTAAGGAAAATTCAGGTTTAATTTCAGTTTTGTAATAATCTTCTGAAAAAAATAATAGCGTTCGTTTACACAAGATATAAGTTACAATTACGTTGAAACAGCCGAGTTGAAATAAGTCAAAAAGTTTTACAGAATGATTTTGAATGTTCGAATTCATTTATAAAACACTCATATAACGGGGGAACTATTACGTTTTCATTTACTAACCAACACAAAATTGTTAGAAATTTTATACATATAAATAGACTGATAGTGTTTCTAACACCCATACATTATTCATACACACAAGTATTATAAGGGTGGATATGGTGCGTCCATTTACTTGTTGATTTTCTTCAAAAATTGACTTTTCGCTGATATTTTTCGAAAACTGATATCTTTCAGAATGTTTTTCCAAACCCATTTCATTTTAACATAAAAAACTCTGGTTAAATGAATCCAAAAGCTGGTCAACCCCAGTATCATCTGTTAGATCTTTTTTGTAACTTATTTCTATACAGCAATTGTAGTATTGAGATATTAAGAAGAATGAGTTTTTTATTACAATCATTTACTGTTCTTATCCTATTAATTACGCCGTATTATTAAAATAGTATGTATTTTTCACGAAATTTTTACATCGATGTAGTAACAGAGTATACTAAAAATCATAAATCATGAAAATTTTATTTTTAATAATTTCAGGAGTCTGTAACAAAGTTGTGTTATCTTAACACCGCACGTTAAAAAAATTACAAATAATCGGTTTTAAAGTCCATTTTTATTACAAACAGAAATCTAAAAAAACACATATTCAACGAATCATAATTAACTTTTAGATTAAGATGACTTTTAAAGTGTATTTAATTAAACTTTAGATCGTGATTATATAAATAAGTTACTGTTGTTGTGTTAATATTACACACAAGGAAAATCAGGCTTAGATTAATTGTCTCACCTTCCGTCAGACAGAGAATGCATTGTACACTTACAGTTAGTATGCAATACTAAGAGAGAAAGCCCTGGTTAATATGGAGCGTCCAATTTGCTTCCTAACTTTTTTCTCTCTCTCTCTCTCTCTCCCTCTATACATATATATATATATATATATAAATACACACATTCACACACACAAAAAAACTTCTACTGGGTTCGTTCCTTTGTGGCGTACACTACAGTTATGTGCAATTTCAGTGGATTCTCCTTCACCCTCACGCTCTCTCTCTCTCCTCTTTCTCTTTCTCTCTAGCTCTCCTAATGTAGAATGAAGGAGAATTTTATGCACAACGCGTTTTTCTGTTTTATTTTTTATGAATATTCATCAACACTTATATTGTATATTTATAAATGATGTTTTTTATTGATAATGAATTCATATGCAAAAGATTTGAATGCGATTAGTTCACTGGATTGATTTCGTTTGATCTACCGTACAATTTACAGGTTAAAAACCATTGTTCTTAACCTATTCTTTAATAATTATAAACACTAGCACCCGATTAAAACAACGGATTCAAGATGATGAATTCTTCAATATTAAAAAGAACTTAAAGGTATCAGCCCGTTATTTTTAGGTCTCGATGAAAAATCTATAATGAAAATTGAAATAGAATATACAATATCTAAGATTTTACGGGGTGAAAATAAAATATCTACAAAAAGAGAGATCTAAGTTTTTAAAATAATCGGTTTGTATAATTGTAGTACAACATGAAGATGTTTTTTTAAAAAAAGGATTAAAATAAGGATGAACCTTTTCCTCATCACGTTTTAATTTGTATAATGAAGAAAAAATTGCACCTGAGAAACACTAGGATACAAAATAAAAAGGATATTAAGAGAAAATGAAAATCCTGATTAAAAACAAAACTTACATTTCAGCTAAATGTATTTATTTAATATAAATCAACTAAATATTAACTTTTATATTTAAATTAAATAAATTATTTTACTTATCACCTAGGAAAAACATAAAATATTTATTACAAAAGAAGAATTTTATTTCAGTGTACTCACAAATTAAACGAATTCGTTTAGTATTGTATTTATTTTTTTTTTTTTTGAGGATTTTGAGGTTACAGTGAACCACTTTAGTCAACTCTGGGTGGTCTTTTCTTATTATTTTTTTTTTCTTGATTGCTTCCCAGTACTTCTTCATTCTGTTAGATCTTGCTTTTTTGAGTTCTTCTGAACAAACTCTCGTTGTTGTTTTCTTTTCTTTAATATTAAATCTGGAGTTTGCTTCTTTTAGTATTTTTACATTATCAGTTTTGTTTCGTAAATCTTCTATTGTGATTTCTAGTTCTTGCGTATCTTGTTTAATTTCGGTTATCCAGATCAAAACATGTTTTGGACATTTTCCAGTATTTCTCAATTAGTTTCCTGACGAGCCTGTTCGGTTCTGTTTTTATTATATGTCCAAAGAAGGAGATTATTTTCTTTCTAAAGTAGTCTAGAGCTGGTTCTATGTCTTTATGATCTCTTGGTTTATGAGTTTCCATTCTCCTTCATCAGTAAGTTGTCATTTATTTTTGCATGTTCTTAGAATTCTTCTTTCTATTCTTTGCATCTCTGGTGAGTAGAAAATGTTGGATTTTAGTTTGAACAGTGTTTCGTTTCCATATGATATTATAGGTCTAATTACAGTTTTGTAACGTTTGAGTTTGGTATCTACTGAGATGCATCTTTTGTTATATGTTGTTTTGGTAATATTTTAACTGAGCTTTCGTGTTCATTCTCTCCCCGTTATTTTTTCTTTGAGGTCATGTGTGATATTTTCTCCTAAGTCGAGCTAGTGAAACCGTTCACTAGCTCGACTTTGTGTCCGTTTATGATTAAGTTGTTCAATACCAGGAGATTTATGGTCATTATTCTAGTCTTTTCATATGATATTCTTAGGCCTATATTTCTTGCTAGTTCTTCCAATGAAGTTACTTGAATTTTAGCTTCTGCGATGTTATTGGCTAGAAACGCTAGGTCATCTGCAAATCCTAGGCAGTTTACTTTGATATGGTTTACATTTTTCCTTGCTTCAATTGCTGTGTGTGGTGGGTATTTTTTGTACCACTCTCTCATTACATATTCTAGGGCGCAGTTGAAGAGTAGTGGGGATCGTTCATCTCCTTGTCTTAAACCTGTTTTGATTAGGAATGGTTCTGATATTTCTCCTCTGAATTTTATTTTGGAGTATGTGTCAGTTAACGTTAGTTCTATCATTTTTACTAGTTTCAAGTGTAATTCTAGGTTTCGTAGTATTTTCAGCATTGATGGTCTATGAATACTGTCGTAGGCTTTTTGGAAATCTATGAATGATATTACAAGTTGTCTCCGTTTCATTTTGTGTACATCAATTATTAATTTGAGAGTGATTATTTGCTCAGGACAGCTTCTCCACGGTCTGAATCCCCTCTGATATTCTCCCAGTTCATTTTCCAGTTGATCTTTTATTTTATTCAGTATTACTCTTGAGAGTATTTTATATATGCAATCTAATGTGAAATTCCTCTGTAGTTTTCGTAGTAGGTTTTGTTCCCTTTCTTATGTAGTGGGTGTATGTGTGCAGTAGTCCAGTGTTTAGGTAATTTTTCTTCTTTCCAGATTTTTTGGAGATTTTCTAGAAGTTACTGTTTAGTCTCCTTGGAGGGGTATTTCCAAAGTTCAACCCTGTCTGGTCTTCCCCGCTTGGTTTGTGATTTTTCATTTCTTTTAATGCTTGGTTTAGTTCTTTTAGTGTAAGTGGGTTTATTTGATTTCATAAGTATTTTTGTGTCAGTTTGAAAGAGTTCTGTGGGTTCTTCATAATTTAGTCGTTTTTTGAATGATTTAGCTAATATTTCTACGTTTTATTTGTTGTTATGTGAGGGTTTACCATCTTCATCTTATAGGATTAGAGTTGGTGGATGATATTTTTGTATTTGTGTTTTAAACATTCCCTTGTAATATTTTTATTGCTTTCAGTTTCGATTTGTTTTAGAAGGTATTTTTGGAATTGTCTTTTGGTGTATCTCATTGTTTTGCGGGTTTTTTACTTTGTTTTGATAGACGCAAGTGAGACTCCTCTGATTGGTCACATTGGTGTTTGATCCAACTTTGGTGCATTTTCTGTACTGCAATGTCACAATCTTTATTCCGCCATCGGTTCTTGGTTGGATTGGAGCAGTGTGTTTTGCTGAATCTTATAGATTTGATGTGAGTTTAATTCTTTTTCGTTAATATTTTTGGTTGTTTCTTGGTAGTTTTGGTTATTTATTAGATTGTCTGTATTGTATTCCATTTTGTTCTTAGTGGTTTTTGTTATTTACTTTTGTGGGGAGAAAATCATTTTTATTTTGACCACGTAGTGATCTGATCCTGTGTCTTCGTCTTTTAGCACTCTGAAGTTCTGTATCTGTTTATGGAAGCTCTTGTCCAATCATACGTGGTGTAGTTGTCATTTTTTTTTCCAATCAGGTTGTTTCCAGGTTTTGAATTTACAGGTTTTTTGTAAGAAGTATGTAGATTTAGATATCATTCCGTGGTTTCTACAATATTCTATTAATTTCGTTCTATTTTTTTTTGTATATTTATGTGCTGTATGTTGTCCTACCACATCTCTGTTTCTCTTTTCTGTGCCTAGTTGGGGATTGAAATTTCCTATCAGTATCTTGATGTGTTTGTTGATGTTGGTAGTTGTTTGGTAATTGTATTTTTTATTTTAGTAATTCATACTATATATATATTTATATACGTCAATGTGCTATTTCATTCATCACTTTCCTCCCCAACTTACTGAGTATTAAGAAAAGTTAGATAATTTATGACAACCTTAATAGAAAAATAAGAATAAATTATCCTGATTTTTATACGTTAAAGTTGGGTTGGAAAGGGAGAAAATCCTAAATTGTTTTATATCTTTCTTCATAATTAGGAAATTGAAATTTTTCATTATTTTCCCTGAAGAGATAATAAATAATTATTAATTAAATTATTTTAATTAATGGACTCCACGGGAATGTAAAGTAATTAAAACTGAATTTAGGAATATATTTCTGAGTTAGTTTATTTATCAAACTCGTGAAGTTTTTTTTATAAAAGATTCATTAATAAATATTGAACTAAAATAAGGAGAATATACATATTTCAACTCCAAATAAAATATCGATTCAATCTTTATATTTGTTGTTTCAAAATCTTACATTGCAATTGAAATTTTGTGTTTGATCTCTTTGATTCCGTAACTTACTTTATAAAATTTCAAACAATGCTTTTTTTAAATTTAGAAAAAAATTGTGTTTATCATCCACCATTTACGTTTTCTTAACGTGAAGCTGATGTCAGCCAGACAATTTAAAAAAAAAATTATTTGACAATTTAAAAAAATCTATGTATCTGTTTTTAGAGTTACAGGTGAAAAAAACAGTTGAATTTCATTGTCCTCTTTTAAATGGGTTGTACTCTTTATAATGATATTGACTAACTACTACTACTACTACTACTACTAACTTTATAATATTGATTTTGATTGAAACCAGACTTATTATCAATCTCTTAATGATAAATAGTTTGAATTTATTGCTAGGTAGAGAATCAATTTGAAAAAAAATATAGTAATAAAACAATGATAATGAAAATTTCAAGAAAGGAAGAGAAAATAAATTAGATTTTAAGATAAAAAAATATAACAAAGTATCGTCATAAATTTAAAAAAAATTAAATATTGAAATTGCAAAGTATAATAAATTAAGGATGACAAAATAGGAAATGAAAAGAAAGCTTTTATAGAAAAAGATCTTTAACGTTATTTGCTTTCTCTGAGGTAGTGATGCTTACTAAACAGTCAATAACTGTGGTGAACAGAGTGAAAGTATAATTTAAAAGGTTGATTACCCCTCCCACCAGAGTTTGGGTGTTTGACATACGGTTCTCTTATGAGAGTTTATAATCGGCTTAGTGATGAAAATGATCCCTCTTAACTTTCCTTGATATGCTTGGCGTGTAACGCTAATTATTTTCAGAATGATTATGCTATTTTGGGAGTAAGTTACCTCCTGCCTAAATGTTTAGTTTGAAATGTTGTATTGTAGAATTTTTTAAAAAATGGTAGCTAGGTAGAATAAGAAATAAAAATGTATTAAAACAAATTAAAATGAAAGTTATTTCACATACAATCTTTTCAAAACAAATATAAGTCTGATGAGCCAAAAATTATCCTACCTAAAATTAGATAATTTGATAAAAGAAGAAAAGTAACATGTAAAAAAAAAAATAATATGGAAAGAAATTCTAATGCTTATGAAATATAACTGAAAATATTTCAAATATATGCTAAAACTTAAATTAATAGTTTCAAACATCAGCACTAAATGGAAAAGAAGGAATGACTTTCTAAAATTCTAAAAATTGCATGTATATGTATTTGCAGGCTACTGCATTACATTAACTTTAAGTATATTATTTGATATACGATATATATCCAACCCTCTTAACTGGCATTTGTATGTGTGTCTGTGGGTGCGTTCCCCTTAGCTTAGCTTAGCCGATCACAAGCGGAAAATCCCGATTCGTTAGTACATGTCTCGTAGTAATCAAGTGCATACTTGTTATATTATTATATATTGATATACATGCGAAATATATGTGGATTATAATCGAAGTTTTGGGAAAATTTAGTACTTTTTAACCGGGATCCGAATTTTCGGACGATAATCGCAAATATCTCAAAAATTATCGGTTCTAGCGCTCAAAAAAAATCTTTTCAATCCCTGGATGAAATCTTATTCTCTCCCAGTGGCACCCATTGGATTATAATATTTTCAAATGCCCGGGGCGCCGTTTGGAAATTTATGAGAGGGTGCGGTGGGGTGCCACCGTAATATCTCGGCAACCACTAGACCGACTTTCACGCTTCAAACGGCGTATGTATCAGCAGGTTGAGCGCTAACTGTTTAAGGCATTGGGTACATTTTTGATTGACCGGATCTTGGTATCTGGAAATTAAATCGTTTAGCCCTATTTTTTGATTGCACTCACCCACCGTAAAACATACCGATCCAATCCTTTCGCTAATGAAGCTAAGTGCGCTACTGCAGCTGTAAAGAATAAAATTATGAAGACTAAAAAGTAGAAAATAAAAAATAGATAAAAAATATTCTTAAAAATCACTCATCTTAAATGCACTAAAATGTAGAAAATAAAAAATATGTAAAAAAAAATTAAAACAACACTCTTAAATTAAACGCACTAAAATGTAAAAAGCAAATTAAGGACGGTATCTTAGAATGGATTTAATGGTTGATCTAGTGATGAACACGTCTTCCAAAATCAGCTGATTTGGAAGTCGAGAGTTCCAGCGTTCAAGTCCTAGTTAAGTCACTTACTTTTACACGGATTTGAATACTAGATCGTGGATACTGGTGTTTGGTGGTTGGGTTTCAATTAACCACACATCTCAGGAATGGTCGAACTGAGACTGTACAAGACTACACTTTTTTACACTAATACATACCATCCTCATTCGTCCTCTGAAGTATTATCTTTAGTGAAGTATTAAACAGGAAAAAGAAAGAAAGAATGCTAATGTCATTTGAAATAAAAAAAAATAGTGGTAGTAAATAAATAATCAAAATGTGAATAAGCACTATTTTTATAAAATTCTAATTAAAAAATGATAATTGAAAATAATAATTTATTATTATTAGTATTATTTTCAAGAGAGTCTTCTATTTACTACTTTATTATTAATAGCGCATTAAAATTAATAAGAGAACACTGGTAAGTAATTCCACTCCCAGCAGCTTATAACATAATCGTATTACGTAGAAAGCATTACACATATATCAATTTTGCATTAAATATTACGGTCAAAGAACAAGAATTATAGTAATTAATAATCTTTTTACGTATGCTGTCTTATATACAATAATAATCGTAAATCATCTTAGTTGCTAACACAGTTAAATGTTATTAAAGCAATAAAAAACATCAAGATGTCATTATTTATTAAAATTTAAAAAAAAAATATTTTAAGTAGCTACTTGATGATGTATATGGTACTTTCAATTTTATTTTTATCACTTTTATTTATTTTATTCAAATTTTCCAGTTTCGATCAATAGAAAACTTATTGTCATGCTAGATTTTAAATGAATTCTCGTTAAGAAACCAAAAATAATTTTTAATATACAAGAGGAATTGAGAGTAAATGTTTAGTCAGTTTGGAATTTGTTTCATGCCAAAGTAGCTGTAACAAAGTATCCGTCTTAAAAATATCAATTCATCCTTTACTTTAAAAATTAATATAAAAACCATTGAAAAAAAGTGTCCATGAAAGTAAAAACATTAAGATACGTTGTCGATTACATATAATATTTACGTTGAAATAACTGTAAACGTATAATCTCCTTTTATAGATTTATCGAGGAAGTAGTCTTTTGGTTGTAGGACGACTGAGAATATTAAGAAAGCTTTAAAAAGAAACAAGCATGTAGCGGACTAGCTAATTAAGTAGATTTCTATTGCCCGTTATTCGGTTTTTACTGTGATGGATAAACGAGTTAAATTTCACGTTTCCATAAGTATAAATATCAAATAATTACTACTGTATTTTTACTACTATATTACTACTGTATTACTACTATATTTTTACTGACGTACTTATTCTTTACTCGATCAAACATGGAATTTTTAAGTTATGAGATACCTTTTTTAAATACTAGGGGTTTAATAATAAAAATAATTGTTTATTATTTTTACTATATATGTATAAATATATACATATATTTATACATCTTCTTAATGTACATATAAAGATATCTCATATAAAAGATCTCTTGGAAACATTCAACATTTTCTTTTAAATCCTTAAAGTCGTAAAAGTAGTTTTTAATTATCTTTAAGATTGTTAAAATAATAGTAACTATAATAGATTTCAGTTTCCAAAATATTTGAAAAGAATTAATTATTGATGACTCAATCAGGGTTTCCATATTTACATAAAGATGAGATTTAGACTACTCTTTATAACCTTAGATAAATTTTACCTAAGTTTCGAGTTTTCAGACTTTTCTGATTTGTCAGCTTTTTTTAATTTAAACTACATTAGAGGTCTTTAATATATTTTTACCTAATTCTCCGAAAGAAGATTAAAAAATAACAATGTTATTCCTTCTTTCCATCTTAACGGGATTAAAAAAATTTAAGATGACTCAAGTTTTGTAATCTAAAAAATAACTTAAAAACTATGCTGAATTTTACCATATCACAAAGTTCAAAAGTTAATAATAAAAATAATTGTTTATCAAGTTTACTATATATGAGTAAAGAAATTATATAGATTTAAAGTAAAGGATTGAAAAATTTTTAATTTCTACAAAAAACCCTCAAAATGAAATATTTGTCTGGATATTTTAAGTGAATTAAAATATAAAAATCTGTTTTGTAACAGAAATAAGAGAATTAAACATTTCAGTCAATTCTTTTTTACTTTTCGTGATAAAATATTTGAAGAAAAATTGTTTCTTAAGTCAAAGGGATCAGGATGAACTATGATCAACGAGTGGTATTTTTCGTTTATACAAATAAGTTAAATTCGATAGATAATATTATAGGTTGATAAAACATGATAGTTCAAAAATTTTATGACTATCGGTATTATTATTATTAAAGTTAAAATATATATTGTAGCGTTTTATATAAAAATTTACTGATAATATGATACTGTTTATTGTATTTTAGTGTACGATAGGCAGTTAAATGTTTCAGCGTTAAAAGTAACATTAAAATAACCGTTCATATAGTAAACCTTTTTATATGCTTGTAAAACGAGGGAATGGGCTGTAAAGGGAATAGGTTAATGGGTTTTGAATCGCAGCTGTCCCACTCCGTTAAGAGGCCAAAGGCAGTTGTGGGAACATCCTACCGTTTAGTCTGGCTGGAGCTGGAAATATAAATTCCATCAAGTTGAAAATGAGGCTCAAATTGCGGACCGGCGGGATCTGATTTAGAGGGCAGCTGGAGACCCGCCAAACTAAACTTCCCCTGCTCGTTAAGGCCGGGAAACTGCAAAATGAATTCAGAAGCGGCGGCGTTTGCTTCGTATGGAATGGAATTCACGCTCAGTATTTTTGTAATAAGATGTATGAACTTCCAACTACTGATATATGGTTTCGTATAAAATACTTAACATTTACTTTTATTTACATTAGTGTTTGGTTTCATTTAAAGTGTACAAATGTAATGTAAGTTATAAAAATGATAAAATTACAAGATGAATTTAATATTTACCTCAATATTTGTTTATATAATAATTATATTCATCATTAAATATAAACAGATTTCCATTTGTTTTCTTCCTGTGAAATTATATAGAAATTTTTGTTCTTATCGTCATTTTTAATTTTAATTATTATGTTTTTTGTAGTTATGTAATTTTATTCGTACAATTTAATGTTGTAACGATTTTAAACAACGATTGCTTGTAGAAAATTACAGGAGATTTTTAAAACTATAGGTTTAATTGCGGATGCCTTTCCTAAAGCTTCTAGACTGAAAATAAATAATGCTGTTATAATTTTTCTTAATTTCATATAGTATTCCCTTACTTTTTTCTACTTATCTACAATAGAGCATCAAATAAATACCAAATTCATACCAAATACAGTATTATATACAAAATATCAACTACTTGATATGTCATAATAGTTTTACTAATCTAAAAATGTTATGTTCTAAAATAAAATAATTATTATTTTTTAATTGGCTTCTTATTAACAAGTATAATTATGAGCCCCTTATCAATGCAGTTTTATAAAATTGTTTAAAAGTTTTACATTAAGGAATATATTAATCATTTAAAATAATTTTATCTTAAATATGATTGTTTTAGTCATTTTTGAACTGCTGGTATTTTTTTTAATTCTCCATTCCGTGGCGGAATGGTAGCGTCTCGGACTTTCATTCAAAGGTCAAGGGTTCAAATATCAGTCAGGCATGGCATTTTTTATACGCTACAAAATTCCATTTTCATATCTCGCACACAATCTTTAAGCTTACATGGCAAGATCATCAAGCAAAAAAAAGACATCAACGACCACCTGATTGTTTGCTTAACCACCATGATATAATAGAACACAGCTGTTAATTATTGATTATATAAATGTAGGAAAGCTGGTGTCGATATTAATATTTTCATATTAAAAAGAAAAATCTCAGAAACTACATTGCCCGCTCTCAATGAAGGTTGAAAACAAATTTTATCCTTACGATATGGCTTATTATCTTAATTATATATTTATTTATCTACAAAAAGAAAATATATATTAAAAAAAATCCTTGATTATTTACTGTAGTAAATAGTTACAAATACGTACGAATAAATTTAACTATCCGTTAAGGTAATGTGATATTCAAAAAATATTGATTGAAAACAATAAATTATATTTGACTATAAAAATTTTGGATTTTCTTAAAAAAATTTAATGGAATATTTCCTAGATTGCAATAATATTGAAAAATAATACCTGGCGTAATATTACATTTGAAAAATATAAATAAACTAAAGTAGATTATAAAAATAATATCACAGGAAAAATAATTCAAACCTTAAATTTATACATTTTTAAGTAATGAAATTAATTCGTTAATTCATCACAGAAGTTTTTAAAACATGTACGTGGGAAATAGAATTTTGGAGCGTACAAAAAATCCATGCCTGATCGGGATTCAAACACGGGGCCCTCCGTATGAAAAGTCAAGAAACACTACCATTCCGTCACGGAGTAACTGAATTCATACTTTTAGTGGTGGAGTGGTTTTGTTAAATTTTTTCAACACATTTTAGAAATATTATTTCAAGATTGTATACTTTTATAAAGTAAAAATCAAACATAAGTAACATCTTCATTACCTTAAATCCTATTTTATATATATGTATATATCAATCTCCCACCGGAATTCTTCAGAAAATTACTTGTGACAATTTTCGTAATAAATAGGCATGCACAATATATTTTATAAATTGTGCTAAACCAATTCTTAGACATATCGTTTGAAAAAATAACCATTCTGTAAACAAAAATTTTGAGTTGTTATTCATTCATGATTACAGAATTGGCTACAGCTGTATAAAAATATAGGGTACTTATGTAATTTTTTAACCAGAATTTCAGTTTTTTTATCGATTTTTCGAAGAAAAGTATGGTATTACATTTGGTTAGATGGTGAGAGTGGGGGCTGAAAATAAATTTTCTTAACGTTTTCAGATATGAGGAGTGCGAAATTACCATTCACTTAAATTTTGGTTTGTTTATAAATATATATGTAAACCTAAGTATAAAATTTGTGGCTCAAAAATATCCAAAACTAATCGATAAATTTCACTAAAATTTAGATATGCTGTAGGAATGTAACTGAAGTTGTGCATGTAAATATTTTATCAAGATTGGTTGAATCGTTCTTGAGTTACGCTCAATTTAAAGTCAGCGGGGGCAAGTAGAAGCGTGATTCGTTATGATGCTGTTAAAGGAATCGCTGATATTTCATTATCTGCGGTATCTATTGTTAGCAATATTTTTTGGTGTTATTCAGTTTTTTTTTTTTTGGTTTTGGTGCATTCAGGTTTTATGGTGTATTCATGTTAAGCTTACATGGAAAGATCAACAAGCAAAAAAAACATCAACGATCACCTGATGGTGTGCTTAACCATTATGATATAATAGAGCTGTTAATTATTGATTATATAAATGTAGGAAAGCTGGTGTCCTAGTTTGAGTGTCATGATGACTGGGTATATATTTAAGCGGAGCATAATGAAGCAAAATAAAATAACAAAACTTCGGTACTCTTGTGCAGTTCTGCGCAAGAATTTTTTAGACTCTAGTGATTTCAAAATCAAGAAGAATTTTAAAAATTATGAATGCAAACTTTTTACCGTCAGCATACCTTTCTTTCGTTACAATCAGACCATAATATCCTGAAAAAATGTAAACATTAAATGTAAAGAGATGTAGTGAAGAAAAATATGTAGCCAAAATTTAATATTATCTGATTGTGTTTTAATTAAAATTTTTTCGATTTCCTAATGTCAGCTGCTGGATGGTTAGGAGGGTGTTGATCATGATAAAGTAATAATTCCCGAGGTTAATTATCAAGGATATTATTTTTTGTTTATTTACTAATAAAATAATAAATTTACTTCTTTTTATTACATAAAAACGTTTGGATCATGATAAATAGGTAGTAAAGTACTGTTGGCCACCATGGCGCGAGTGGTAGCGTATAGGCCTTTCATCCGGAGGTCCCGGGTTCGAATCCCGTTCAGGCTTGGCATTTTTCGCACACGTTACAAATCATTCATTTCATCCTCTGAACCAATGGCTGACAGTAGTCCCGGAGGTTACACAAAGAAAAAAATATGGTAAAGTATTAGATTACTGATTGAATCCGATTAAATTACATAAAAATTGAAGATTGAGTTCATGATTTGTCACCATATCTAAATGAAATGAAAAATTATACCTCGTTTACCACAATAGCAAAATATAAATTCCATAACATGATGCTATCACATTCACGCTACATCACATCTTAAGTGTTATTTAAAATAAAGTGAAGTATATTTAGCTGTTCTACTTTTAAACTCTTTCCAAAATAGTAAAAAATTTATTGATTTTATCATATATTTATTTTGTCCGTATTTAATTTTTTGTTATCCAAGAAATGCTAAGCAAACAGTTGAACTAACAAACAATCGAGAAGATATATACAAGTGTACCAGTGTTTTATAGAATATTATTATAAATTGGAATACAAAAACTGAATATAATTTTGTGGTTCGGGAAATAGTTAAATACAAGAGATAAGAAAAATAAAGAATTTCTATAACACAAGTTGCAAGTTATTAAGGATAAAAATATTTAAATGAAACTAAATAAATAAATTAATTATTTAATGAAACTTGTTTATTTAAGAAAGAATACAATTACTTCATTAAATATAAATAATAATAATTAAATTAAAAAAAAAAAAAAATCATAAAACAAGGAAAAAAGGAACCATTGTCTCATTTTTTTTATTTTGAGAAATTACCAGCATTTTTAACCGCACAATTCTCACTAATTTAAATGAAATAAAATGAATTGCGTGGTGGATGATTGTATGGTATTCAACAGTTCAAAAATTTGTTATCTTTATTTCTTTATATTCATTACAGCAACATAATAAATATATATAATTAAAACAGTGATATCTATCTTTTATATGGTATTAAATAAATAAAAAGTTAAAATTAATGCTTAATAAACCACGAAAAATTCAAAATATAGGTGAATTTTTCTTAGCTCAACCTAAAACACGTTCAAAAACATTAATCCTTTTAAATTTTTTCGGTTCACTGGAACTATTTTGAGGAGATTAAATCATGAACGTTCCGGATCATTAAGACTGCATTTTTATCTTCCCGCTCTGCCTATGCGTATTGTGAAATAAAAGAAAATACACTTCTGCTGTAAATTTAATACATTATTTTGTAGATATTTCTCAATGTTTTCGTTCGGAATCGTTCTAAAATTAAACACTACAATTATTGGTAATTTCCCGAAGTTGGACGCTGTACTTGCTAAAAGATTTTGGTATCGCTTTCTGTATCATTAGAGTTTATTTGTCATGAATAATTATGGACAAACAACGAATAAGTTTTATGGAAAGTAAAATCATCTTACTTCGTTTTCGTTGAAATATTTTTTTTCATATTAGACAGCAAACAAGATGTAAAATTAGGTGTAAAGGCGTTCAACCTTCAATCTACATGAAGTAATGCATTGGTTGCAACATTCATTACGTAAAGTAAAAATGAAATGATTAAATTGTATCTCATCGACTTTCATTTCCTTGAATTAAGACGAGAAAAAACAAACTTCCCGGTATTTTGTTCTGATGTTAAAATAATTTATTTTTTTAAAATGAAATTAATAATTTATAATTGTTATTTGTCAGTTATTTTATTTACAAGATGATTAGGTTTAGTGAAAATTATGTTTAATAATTAATAAAATATCATCTGGAAAAGATAAATAAGTCTTTAATTAACAAAAACTTACGTTGCAGTTAAATAAAAATTAATCATGGTACGTAATTTACAATTCATTAAGAACATCTATTTTAAAAAAAAAGTTTAAAAGAAAAGTTGTAATAGTGATTTAAAAGTATATGAAATGAAATAAAAAGGATTTAAACAAAGTAAACTTCTACGACAGCAAGGTTTAGAGGTAATGAATGGGATTTGAAAAAGTTGGCGGAGGAAACTCATTACATAGCTGCTTGAATGCCTTCAAATCGAAATTGCGTATAGAACATGAGGAAAGCTTATGATGCCTGAGAATATAAATGTGGAACTCGTTCACGTATTTAGGTTTATATACACAGATTTTCAATCTCTGAATGGTTTTATGTTCTGAATATATTCTTATTTTGGTCAAACCATTTAGTTTAAAGAACATTTTAATGTTTAAATTTTAAAAAAATAAGTAATACGTACTATTTATTAAACAATAAATATATTAAATTCAAAAATAAAATAACAGCGATGACAGTTGAAATTTTTTAAAGAAATAATAATTCTGTAGGCAGGCCACGTTTGGAATATATATGTAAAACAAATTGTTAGGGATGTAGGATGTAGAGGGTATACTGAAATGAAACGACCAGCACTAGATAGGGAATCTTGGAGAGCTGCATCAAACCAGTCAAATGACTGAAGACAAAAAAAAAAAATTTATTTTTTTATTTTTAGTTTGGTAGGGAAATATAAGCAATCATCAACATGAGGTATTCTGCCCATTCGCAGGTCCCTGTGTCTTGCCGGTAAGACTTAAGGCTGAGATGCTAATCAGAGTTCACTCTGGTATTCCGAAGGCGGATGCAAGAAGAGTCATTATCCAGGAATGGCAGGAAGAAAGGGATTCTGCATCCAAAGGCGATGGACCAAGAAAATGATACCGTGACTGGACATATGACTGACTGAGTAGTGATTTTGGAGAGGTTAGACATCACCTCCCACAGCTGCTGACTGGGTACAGGAATTTTAAGGCATACTTGTTTAAATTCAACAGAAGAGCCTCTCCCTAGTATAGACGTTGTGGAATAATAGATACTGTAGAACACACAAGATTTAGTTGTATCGGATGGGATGCAAAAAGATTTAACCAAGGTTTTATCTGTCTAACCCAAGAAAATACTGTTGGATTATCTTGAAAATATTATATTATTATATTATGTTGAAAATATGTTGGATTTATCTTATTTATAAGAGGTACAAAGGAATGGGAGCAGGTTTCCAAACCCATATCGGTATTCTAAGAGCCAAGGATAAAGAACTGAGTGATATGGCTGCTGTCTAACATCAGACTAGAACAGAAGAGATCTTCATAAGCACAGATGAGCATGTTCAAGCCCTGCTTGCAGGTGAAGCAATAGACCTGAGAGGGTAGGGGTGAAGAACTGCCCCCTGCTGAGCTGTCGTGCGTCAACCCCCGCGGGGATGGACGATGGTAATGACGGATGGGGCTCTGGGTCCCCCCACCTCGAAAACACCTCCTGGGGCTGCGCAATGCTTAGCTGCAGGATTGGCCTTGGAAGGGGAGAATCGGTGAGATAGGAAGTTTAGTCGGTAGGGCGCAGGTACACATACGCATTCTTAATAACATCTTGCCGAACCTCTTAGCGAGCCCGACACCACCCGTAAATGAGGTTCCTCTGACTCATCGAAAAAAAATATCCCTGATACCACTAAAATCTCCAGTTCTTTCTGCCCAGGCCAGCTCTTTGATGTCATCTATCTTAAGTCCTCTTATTCCTCTTCTCCTTTCCCCATTCACAGTACCCTCAATCACGGTTGTTAATATACGGTTGCCTGTTAATAGTTTCCAACAGTTTTTCTTCCTTTATTCTTTTCAATTCGTCCTTACTAACAATTTCTATCCAATTAATCTTCTTTATTTTCTTACATACCTACATATCGATACCCTGTATTTTATCCTTTTTTCTCTTAAAAGTTACCCAGCCTTTTCTATAAATCTAAGTCTATTTTGCTACAAAGCAGTTTATTAAATGCCTTTTTTCCATGGCTATTCTTGATTTAATTTCTGTGTCACTCCTCCAGTTATCATGTAACATGCTTCCCAAATATATGTATTTCACAATTTGTTCTATTTTCCTTTCATTTGTTTGTAGTACAATAATTTTCATGCCATATTCCGACATCTCTTTTTCTTACTTAAATGTGGTTATATAACATATTAAATGGGAATATCTTAAAAAATTTAACATATGAATAAAAATATGGCACTAGAGCAAAATTACTTCTACATAATATATGAACTTTTTTTTTTTTTTTGTCTTCAGTCATTTGACTGGTTTGATGCAGCTCTCCAAGATTCCCTATCTAGTGCTAGTCGTTTCATTTCAGTATACCCTCTACATCCTACATCCCTAACAATTTGTTTTACATATTCCAAACGTGGCCTGCCTACACAATTTTTCCCTTCTACCTGTCCTTCCAAAATTAAAGCGACTATTCCAGGATGCCTTAGTATGTGGCCTATAAGTCTGTCTCTTCTTTTAACTATATTTTTCCAAATGCTTCTTTCTTCATCTATTTGCCGCAATACCTCCTCATTTGTCACTTTATCCACCCATCTGATTTTTAACATTCTCCTATAGCACCACATTTCAAAAGCTTCTAACCTTTTCTTCTCAGATACTCCGATTGTCCAAGTTTCACTTCCATATAAAGCGACACTCAAACATACACTTTCAAAAATCTTTTCCTGACATTTAAATTAATTTTTGATGTAAACAACTTATATTTCTTACTGAAGGCTCGTTTAGCTTGTGCTATTTGGCATTTTATATCGCTCCTGCTTCGTCCATCTTTAGTAATTCTACTTCCCAAATAACAAAATTCTTCTACCTCCATAATCTTTTCTCCTCCTATTTTCACATTCAGTGGTCCATCTTTGTTATTTCTACTACATTTCATTACTTTTGTTTTGTTCTTGTTTATTTTCATGCGATAGTTCTTGCGTAAGACTTCATCTATGCCGTTCATTGTTTCTTCTAAATCCTTTTTATTCTCGGCTAGAATTACTATATCATCAGCAAATCGTAGCATCTTTATCTTTTCACCTTGTACTGTTACTCCGAATCTAAATTGTTCTTTAACATCATTAACTGCTAGTTCCATGTAAAGATTAAAAAGTAACGGAGATAGAGAACATCCTTGTCGGACTCCCTTTCTTATTATGGCTTCTTTCTTATGTTCTTCAATTGCTACTGTTGCTGTTTGGTTCCTGTACATGTTAGCAATTGTTCTTCTATCTCTGTATTTGAACCCTAATTTTTTTAAAATGCTGAACATTTTATTCCAGTCTACGTTATCGAATGCCTTTTCTAGGTCTATAGACGCCAAGTATGTTGGTTTGTTTTTCTTTAATCTTCCTTCTACTATTAATCTGAGGCCTAAAATTGCTTCCCTTGTCCCTATACTTTTCCTGAAACCAAATTGGTCTTCTCCTAACACTTCCTCCACTCTCCTCTCAATTCTTCTGTATAGAATTCTAGTTAAGATTTTTGATGCATGACTAGTTAAACTAATTGTTCTGTATTCTTCACACTTATCTGCCCCTGATTTCTTTGGTATCATTACTATAACACTTTTTTTGAAGTCTGACGGAAATTCCCCTTTTTCATAAATATTACACACCAGTTTGTATAATCTATCAATCGCCTCCTCCCCTGCACTGCGCAGTAATTCTACAGGTATTCCGTCTATTCCAGGAGCCTTTCTGCCATTTAAATCTTTTAATGCTCTCTTAAATTCAGATCTCAATATTGTTTCTCCCATTTCATCCTCCTCAACTTCCTCTTCTTCCTCTATAAAACCATTTTCTAATTCATTTCCTCCGTATAACTCTTCAATATATTCCACCCATCTATCGACTTTACCTTTCGTATTATATATTGGTGTACCATCTTTGTTTAACACATTATTAGATTTTAATTTATGTACCCCAAAATTTTCCTTAACTTTCCTGTATGCTCCGTCTATTTTACCAATGTTCATTTCTCTTTCCACTTCTGAACACTTTTCTTTAATCCACTCTTCTTTCGCCAGTTTGCACTTCCTGTTTATAGCATTTCTTAATTGCCGATAGTTCCTTTTACTTTCTTCATCACTAGCATTCTTATATTTTCTACGTTCATCCATCAGCTGCAATATATCGTCTGAAACCCAAGGTTTTCTACCAGTTCTCTTTATTCCGCCTAAGTTTGCTTCTGCTGATTTAAGAATTTCCTTTTTAACATTCTCCCATTCTTCTTCTACATTTTCTATCTTATCTTTTTTACTCAGACCTCTAGCGATGTCCTCCTCAAAAATCTTCTTTACCTCCTCTTCCTCAAGCTTCTCTAAATTCCACCGATTCATCTGACACCTTTTCTTCAGGTTTTTAAACCCCAATCTACATTTCATTATCACCAAATTATGGTCGCTATCAATGTCTGCTCCAGGGTAAGTTTTGCAGTCCACGAGTTGATTTCTAAATCTTTGCTTAACCATGATATAATCTATCTGATACCTTGCAGTATCGCCTGGCTTTTTCCAAGTGGATATTCTTCTATTATGATTTTTAAATTGGGTGTTGGCAATTACTAAATTATACTTCGTGCAAAACTCTATAAGTCGGTCCCCTCTTTCATTCCTTTTGCCCAACCCGTATTCACCCGCTATATTTCCTTCCTTGCCTTTTCCAATTGCATTGGAATGCAAGTCCAATCTCCAACTATTATTAAATTTTCATCTCCTTTTACATGTTTAATTGCTTCATCAATCTCTTCGTATACACATTCTACCTCATCATCATCATGGGCGCTTGTAGGCATATAGACGTTAACAATCGTTGTCGGTTTAGGTTTTGAATTTATCCTTATTACAATGACTCTATCGCTATGCGTCTTGAAATACTCCACTCTCCTCCCTATTTTCTTGTTCATCACGAAACCTACTCCTGCCTGCCCATTATTTGACGCTGAGTTAATTACTCTAAAGTCACCCGACCAAAAGTCGCCTTCCTCTTCCCACCGAACCTCACTAATTCCTACTATATCCACGTTTACCCTATCCATTTCCCTTTTTAAATTCTCTAGCCTACCAACCTTTTTTAAGCTTCTAACATTCCACGCTCCGACTCGTAGAATGTTATTTTTTACTTTTCTGGTGACCCCTTCCTTAGTAGTCCCCACCCGGAGATCCGAACGGGGGACTATTTTACCTCCGGAATATTTTACCAAGGAAGGCGCCTCCATTATTGCTTTTGAAAATGCAGAGCCACATTTTCTTGGAAAAAAAAAAACAGCTGTAGTTTTCCATTGCTTTCAGCTGCGCAGTACTCAGAGGACTGAGTGATGTTGATACGGCCGTTTAAGTCGTCCTGACTCACGCCCCTAACAACTACTGAAAGAGCTGCTGCCCTCTTTCAGGAATCATTCCTTAGTCTGGCTCTCAACAGATACCTCTCCGATATGGTTGCACCTTCGGTCCAGCTACTCTGTATCCCTGAGCACTCAAGCCCCCTCACCAACGGCAAGGTCTCATGATTCATAGGGGAGAATATATGAACATAGTTTCAAATATACTTGAATGGAATCGTGTTTTCATTTCAATATTTGTATTTAGTCATACTTATTATTTTGATGATTACATAATTCGGGTATATTTGGTAGGTACCTTTTTTGGTAAGGTTAGAAAGAGGAATTATCTGGCATATAAAGTGAATGTACATTTCGTGGATATAGAACCTACAAGTTTATCAATTGATACTTCTTTCATGAAAACAGAATGAGTAATTTATATTATGATATTTAATATGGACATGAATTTATTTTGTTGATAAAGTAACAGAGAGAAATTTTCACATTCTAAGAACTTAATCACCACAGAAAGTTTTAAGATAAAATGAACTTATTGACATTAACATAAATAAAAAATTGTTAACAGAAATCGGAACGTTCAACTGTTGCTTACATTAATTGTGTTTATCGTGACAAAGCATCTTATTGTTTAAGAAATATGACAACCGTTTAAGGTATAAGAGGTACTCTTATACCTTAAGTTACTCTGAATGTAATCAGAGTTACATTCTCAGACAGTAATAATATTCAAAATAAAGCCAGTTCCTGCGGTGAACATAGAGAATGTATCACTCACACAGAACATTGTGAATGATATATTCACTCCCATATGGAAGGTATATAATAATACTATATGCTTTCTAATATTACCTGCATTTCAATTTAGGTAATCAAGCATGAGTCATACTATAGATAAAACTCATTCATTCAGAGTAATCAAAAAGGAAACCACTTGATATCTCGCTTTATCTGTTAAAAACTATGTGGTATACGATATTTGTTAGAAAATAACCGATTGACTATAAAAAAACCAGCTCCCTTTTAGGGATTCGTGACTCATTTCAAGTCACCTACAACCATCTGATTCAAAATGATAACTGATAAATGATAAACATTATTTTTCTTTGCATTAAAAGTATTAAAAGAAAATATTATCAACAAAACTACAACAATAAGAAATTCTCCATTCTCTACACAAAGTAAAAAAACCAGCTCACGAAAGAAAGTGTTAAATATTCTCAAGTGTGTCGTTAAAACAAAAAAAGAAAATCTTATTAAACTTCTACTTTCTTCTTATTTGAACTTCTATTAAACTTCTAGTCTATTTTAATTGTAAAATTAGTAAATAATAATAATTATACGTAAATAAACAATGAACTTAAAATTTGATTTAGTAGAAACTTTGGCAAGTAATTTGAACATCCGCATAAACAAGTATAAATACTCCTGGGTTTAATTTCATGTTGTCTAATAATTCTTCCATTAATCTCTAACAAATTTTGATTTTTTTTTTTAAAACAAAAAAAAATGTTCGTTCCAGTAAAAATATACTTATATACTAAAGCAATAACTCGGAGGAAATAGACGTTACACAGAAGTAAAGAGACAGATGAATTGGAGTGAAAACGAAGTAACCGCATTAAACTATGATAGTTCTTGGATACTTCAAAGTAAAACTAGTAATCTAAAATAAATACAAAACTACATATATTTATGAACCAATGAATACGAATAGGAACTTTTATTACTTACAAAAGTATTGATTTCTATGCAATAATAATTTTCTTTTCAGAATGAATTCAAGCTCACTGACCGAACGAAGTGAAGTCTCTATGTAAGATCAAGCAATACATCTGAATATCTGGATCATATGTTTATTTATACATATCTAACAATAATGTTGTAACAAACTTAATCTTTTTTTAAATGTTTTAGCAATATATAGAAAGATGTTTAAATATGGAATCGGCTTGATATTTCAAATTTAATGGATACTAGAGGTAGAAACAAATGCGGATATACATAGTTACAAAATTACTACTTTATTGTGTTTGATCCACAATTTTGATTCCGTTATGTTGAACCAAATCTTTTTATTTGGTAGGTGGACGTGTGATACATGATTTTAATGTAAAACTTTCGAGAAAGATAATGGCGAAAATTGTATTCATATAATCTGTATTAACTTATTTCGTATTATCTTCAGAATTAGATCAAATCAAAAACATTAAACAGTCAATGTTGAAATTAATGGCCGAATCACTAATAATAACAAGCTTTACAATAATAAATAACACTAATAATAACCAATAATTTGGAACACTACTACAAATTAAATGGCTAGGTCAACTGATATTATTTACTTTAATTATCACAATAATTTTAAAATTTACTTAAATATTTTCGGTCCTAAATTATTTAATACAATTATAATATATATATAAAAATGTTAATATTTACACAATAAAAAAAACCTAAGTTAATATACTCCCATTAGTTGATAAAGGGACCCGATTACACTTTATAACTTTTATAATTTATTTTTACAGTTTTCATTGAACACTTTTAAGTTTCAATTATTTATTCTTAAAAAAATCCTTTTAAAAAAAAGTTTGATAAAACGTATCAAAATTAAAATACTTCATGACCTAATAATTAACAATATATCTGGATTTCATCAGCACAGCGCTGGAATCAACACCAATCTACAACGCAACCATCTTGACATCACATGCGGGAAAAATGTAAACTATCAGCATGTAATTGAAATAGATGAAGTAATATATCTCTTTTTTTTCACAAGAAAGTATTTAATAATAGCGTAAAATATTACTTCATCAAAATATTTAATAAAAGTAAAAGGGTCTCATGGGTTATACAACCACCACTAAAGACCCTTCAGTACTTTCTGATTAAACAGAGGCCACATGTTTTCAGAAGGAAGAATCATGTTTTTATAAAAAAACTCAAACATCTGGTTAGATAATGCATTTTTTGTTTAGCTTTTTATACCCCCTTTCCTGAGCCGGACTCACAGTTAAGTATAACGCAGTCCAAGGGAGTGTCAAAAAAATCTAATGGGCCTTCCCGCTTACCAGCAGGGAACATCCGGCAAGACAGGTCTGCTTGCCGGTTGGATCTTTTACTTTATGCCTGCCTCTAACCCCCAGCGTGTTGGTTAGATTATATTAATGTAACCAAACTTAACCTACGCTTGCTAGTCAAGGTTAGCAAGCGAAGCGAGAGTAGGTTAAGTTTGGTTAGATTATATACTTTTATTTTATTTTATATATTTATAGTGGTGGTCTTATAATCCATGAGACCCAAGTAAAATATTTTTTTAATTTCGTCATGGATTTAAAATTTTCTCATCTTTAAACATTTTTCCTTGTTTACGGTCTTAACTATTGGAAAATAAATATTAAAAAGACAATAGAACATATGACACAATAACAAAATAACTAGGAGACTAAACTTAACGGTAATTTGAAATTTTGTAATAAACAATGCAAATTAAATATTATTATACTTACTGAACAAAAATAATAATAATTGCTCATTGGTAAGCTAAAACGGAGATTTAACAATCGAATGACTAAAATAGCCCCAAAAAATTAACAGTCGTAACCTCACAAAATCCACCTCCTCGGCATAATAAAATGGTCTAGGACAAAGCTGGTGGATATAGAAAAGAAGACCCGAGTAATATTGAGACAAAATAAAATTCAAATGCAGCAATATAAAGACGAAATAAACCAAACGCAGCTGAAGAATAAGAAAAAATTAAGTAAACACAACTTGTCCACAAACAAGTCTCGGGACTGAAAAAATATATTCACCGAATAAGCAAAGAGTCAGCAATTCACAAAACGATAAAAGAACCAGATAAGAGTATACATCACTAGATTTTTTTACAGAGCTACAAGGCATGTGCCAATTAGTATCAAGTGGTGATGGCAGAATTAATAATCCAAGCGTAGAAGCAGAAAAGCCTGCTTGGATGATACCCTGTGGAAATCGAACCAGAAGGAAAAAACCGTATAGTTAATGTGGATGAAGAGAAGAATAATGTTTTCAGAAATCGAAGGTTTCATAATGGCGATTCAAGATCAGGTCATTAGCACAAATAATTATAAAAAATATATAACCAAAGAGAAAGAGGATGACAAATGCAGAGTGTGCAGATGACAAATGCAGAGTGTGCATGCAAAAACCAGAAACGATCCAGCGTATAATCGCAGGGTGTAAATAGCTAACCCCAAGGAGAGTACACCGAAAGATATAATAATGAGGCAAAACCGCTGCATAGGGTGCTGGAGAGAAAATACACAAAGGAAAAAAATGAGCCGTTTTATAATTATGAATCTGAAAAGGTAATGGAAAACGAATAATTAAAAATATATTGAGACAGAACAGTATATGAAAAGAAAACGAGGAAAGCACTCATTGGCATAGCTGAGCTCAAAACAACAACCATCGAGAAGACGATAGAAACTAAAAAGGAAAAATACAAGAATTTGACGATGGAGATCAAGAATCAGAAACCAGCCAGCTCAATAGCTATTACACAACTGATGATATCGGCAACAGGTATCACACTACAGAAATCCATCAAAAGCCTGAATAAAGTAATGGAAAAAAGTAATTGCTTTGTTGAATAAATGCAGAGCCGCACTCTTAGCTACAGGCAGAATTGTACATACGTAAGGTACTCACTGGAGATGTGTACACATGATATCGAGCCTTGGTCACAGAAGTATTCCGGTAGTAGATTAAAACTTCGCCTGTTACCGACAATGGGAAAATAATAATAATCGTTATATTTATTCTTCATTAATATAAAATACATAAACAGTTGTAATAGACGTTTGTTTGCATTCGTACTTTCCATTTTACTGTTGAGTCAACTGGCATTTTAGCAGTCTAGTTCACATTATTTTTGCAAGCAATGTTAACTTAGTTGTGCTGTAACTATATTTAAATGTAGTTATTTAGTTTAAAAATATCGAATTACAGTAATATTTTATAATATAAATTTGGTGCCGGGGAAAACCTGCCGTTTTGTTAATAATGTATCAGAGTATTATACCATTTTCATTTTTAAGAAAGATTTTCTTAAAACTTAACAAAAGTGTTTCTCACAGAATACAATATAGGTGTTAACCTAACTATTTAATCATAGATCTATGTGTAATGTAACATAAAACAATCAAATGGCAATAAAAATATTTATAAAAACTTTTTCCTCAAGAAAAAGAAGAGGGAAATTGAACTGGACAGTCAGGTGAAAAAGTATTGCAGTTGAAAGTTAAAAAATCTCGAAATTGAAATACATTATAAAGTTTTCCTACGACGTCTTATTTAAAATATTTATGTAAAATTACATACAATACTTAAAAAATAATGAAAAAGTATCTAATTGGTCAGTCGCAAGGTGACTGATAATTAGTTGGGTCTGGTTTTCAACATATAAATAAATATGCTCTAGTTACTGAACTGTAAGGATTGTATAGAAATATTATTTAATTTTATTGAAAACTGAATACAGAAATTAATAAATAAAATAACTAACTATCATAAATAATGCTATATTTTCAGGATACGGAATCTCTTATAAAACTTTAAATAAGAAATTTCAAAGATCAAATAAATTATAATAAAATCATTAAGTTCTAAGTTTAATTGGTAGTTCTAATAATAATTAAAATCAAATAATTTAATTTGATAATATAATTAATAATATTCAACTAATTATGTGTTATTTTATCGGTTTATATAAATAAGAAAACTGTATTAAAATAGTTTATTTGTAATTCAGCCTATTTTAATAACATTAAACATAACTCTGAGTTTAATAATAGACAATAAATAAATCAGAAACCGCCTAGTGATTCACGTTTCAATTGCGCAGAGTATTCAAAAAGTTTATGAATAAAAAATTATTTTTACAAAAGATTAATTAATATAAAATATACATTTTTTCTGTTTTTTTTTTTTACGAAAAATGCTTCCATTTAATAAAGAATATTTCAATGTCTGACAGTTACGTTAAATAACTGCTTATTTTTATTATTAACATTTTTTTATTCTTCCATTATAATTATATTTATTCATTACATTTGATAAGTTATGAAACAGATTATGTGTGTTATAAATGGCTCAAAATTTGAAAACTACAAATTTTAAAAATGTAATTATAAAATTTCTTCCGTTATTATTTCAGAAGCATATATAATTTATATTATAATTAAAAATTGATATGCTCAAAAATAAGATTCCAAAAAATCATTTTAGATAAATTCGTTAAAATAAAGCGTATGAATTCTTTTGATTTTTAAACGAGAATAAAATAGACTTATTTATATTGTAGTAATCTATACTTCAAAAATTTGTAACATGATAAAAATAAATACATGTTTATTATAAGTCATTACAAACAACGTATTTATCATAATATAAAAGGGATGAAACACCCACATAACACTCACTATTCATGTATGTGTAATTAATTAATCCAATAAACTTAACTGATAGAGTTTCTGGTTGGGATAGCATAATTTGATTTACAATTCGTTTTAGCATTAGAATATGAGGCGCTTAAGTCATATAATGTAATTGGATAGTGTCTCGCTCGTCTAATGTCTATTAGCAATTCTCTGGTTGTAGGTTAGTTATTCAACGTAGATATAGCTCATTAGTATATATATATATATATGTACACACACACATACATACACAATAGAACATAATATTGCTGCTCAGAGTAACTACTACTGAACAGCTTATATTATACATCTGTTCCATACTACACTATAATACAATATATTCAAATCGGGTACGTTTTATTAAACTCATGGGAATATAAGAGAATATATTATTATATACTAACACAGACATAAATAAAGTGTGTATATAATGTGTATAAGTTGTATACTGTGAGTATAGTGTGTATATATATTATGTACATACATATTTTATATTTATATCTGTATTTGTGTATATCTATATATATATATATATATATATATATATATATGTATGTATATTCCCTCTATGAATCATGAGATCTTGCCGATGATGAGAGGGCTTTAGTGCTCAGTGATACAGATTAGTGGACCGAAGGTGCAACTATATCGGAGAGGTATCTGTTAAGAGTCTGACTACAGGATGATTCCTGAAAGACGGCAGTAGCTCTTACAGTAGCTGTTAAGGCCGTAGCTCAGGAAGACTCTAACGGCCATATCAACATCACTCAATCTTCTGAGTAGTGCGCAGCTGAAAGCAATGGAAAACTACGGCTGTTTTTTTCCAAGAAAATGTAGCTCTCCGCCTTCTCATGTAACAAAGGTGGAAGTGCCTTCCTTTGTAAGATATTCCAGAGCTAAACTAGTCCCCCATTCGGTTCTCCGGGTGGGGATTACTAAGGAAGGCGTCACCAGAAAATTAAAAAGTAATATTCTTCGAACATGGAATGTTAGAAGCCTAAAAAAGGGTGGTAGGTTAGAAAATTTTTAGAGGGAAATGGATAGGTTAAATATAGATGTAGTAGGAATTAGCGAGGTTCGGTGGGAAGAGGAAAACGACTTTTGGTCAAGAGATTTTAGAATAATTAACTCAGTGTCAAATATAGAGCAGGCAGGAGTAGGTTTCGTAATGAACAAGAAGATAAGGAAGAGAGTAGAGTGTTTCAAAAAGCTTAGCAATAGAATCATTGTAATAAGGATAAAACCAAATCCTAAGCCGACAACAATAGTTAACGCCTATATATGCCTACAAGTGCGCATGATGATAATGAAATAGAGTGTGAATACGAAAAATTGACGAAGCAAGTAGGCACATAAATGGAATGAAAATTTAATAATAGGATGGAGATTGGAATGCAAGCATCGGAAAAGGCAAGGAACGAAATATAGTGGGTAAGTACGGGCTCGGAAAAAGGAATGAAAGAGAGGACCAACTTATTGAGTTTTGCACGAAGTATAATTTAGTAATTGCCAATACCCTGTTTAAAAATCATAATAGAAGAATATACACTTGGAAAAAGCCTGGTGATACTGCAAGGTATCAGGTCGATTATAACATGATTAAACGAAGATTTGGAAATCAAATCGTCCACTGCAAAGCACATCCTCGAGCAGACATTGATAGCGACCATAAATTAGTGATAATGAAATGTAGATCGAGTTTTAAAAACGTGAAGAAAAGGTGTCAGATGATTCGGTGGAATTTAGAGAAACGTGAAAAAGAGGTGGTAAAAAAGGTTTTTGATAATATCACAAGAGGTCTGAGTAAAAACAATAAGGTAGAAAATATAGAAGAAGAATTGGAAAATGTTAAAAAGGAAATTCTTAAATTAGCAGAAGGGAATTTAGGCAGAACAAAGAAAACTGGTAGGAAACCTTGGATATCAAACGATATATTCCAGCTGATTGATGAACGTAGAAAATATAAGAATGTTAGTGATGAAGAAGGTAAAAGGAACTACCAAAAATTAAGAAATACTATAAACAGAAAGTGTAGATTAGCAAAAGAAGTGTAGATTAGCAAAAGAAGAGTGGATTAAAGTTCAGAAGTGGAAAGAAAAATGATCACTGGTAAAATAGCCAGAGCATACAGGAAAGTTAAGGAGAATATTGTGGTACAGAAATTAAAATCTAATAATGTGTTATATAAAGATGGTACAACGATTTATAATATGAAAGAAAAGGTCGATAGGTGGGTGGAATATACTGAAAAATTATACAGAGGAAATGAATTAGAAACTGGTGTTATAGAAGAAGAAGAGGAAGTTGTAGAGGACGAAAAGGGAGATACAATACTGAGATCTGAATTTAGAAGAGCAGTAAAAGATCTGAATGTCAGAAAGGGTCTGGGATAGTCGGGATAGCTGCAGAATTACTGCACAATGCAGGTGAAGAATCAATAGCTGGATTATGCAAACTGACGTGTAATATTTACAAAAAAGAGGAAGTTCCGTCAGACTTCAAAAAGAGTGTCATTTCTCATGATAACAAACAAAGCAGAAGCAGATAAATGTGAAGAATACAGAACAATTAGCTTACGTACTCATGTATCAAACATCTTAACTAGAATTCTGTACAAAGAATTTTGAGGAGAGGGGAAGAAGTGTTAGGAGAAGACCAATTTTTTTCAGGAAAATTATAATGACAAGGGAAGAATTTTAGCGCTCAGATTAATAGTAGAAAGAAGAATAAAGAAATCAACATACATAGCTTTTGTAGACTTAGAAAAGACGTCTGTCTGAAAACTTAGACTGGAATATAATGTTCAACAATATAACTAATTTAACGTTCAAATATAGAAATAGATGAACATTTACAAGAAGCAAACTGCAACAGTAATAATCGAAGAACATAATAAAGTAGCCGTAATTAAAAAAGGAGTCCGACAACGATGTTCCCTATCCCCGTTACTTTTTAAATTTTTACATAGTATTAACACTTAATAATATTAAAGAACAATTTAGATCCAAAGTAACAGTGTAAGGTGAAAAGATAAAAATTCTATGATTTGATGTTGATAGTAATTCTAGCTGAGAGTAAAAGAGATTTAGAAGAAACAATGAATGACATGGATGAAGTCCTACGCAAAGACTACCGAAAGAAAATAAACAAGAACAAAACGAAGGTAATGAAATGTGATAGAAATAATGTAGATGGACTACTGAATATAAAAATAGCAAGAGATAAAATAATAGAGGTCTGTTATTTGGGAAGTAGAAATACTAAATATAGACAAAGCAGGAGCGATATAAAGTGCCGAATAGCACAAGCGAAACGAGCTTTCAGTCAGGAATATAATTTGCTTACATCGAGAATTAATTTAAACGTCAGAAAAACATTTTTTAAAGTATACGTTTGGAACGTAGCTTTATATGGAAGTGAAACTTGGACGATCGGAGTACCGAAGAAGAAAAGATTAGAAGCTTTTGATATGTGGTGCTATAGAAGAATGTTAAAAACCAAACAGGTGGATAAAGTGACAAATGAAGAGGTGTTGCGGCAAATTTATGAAGACAGAAGCATTTGGAAAAATAAGATAAAAGAGAAGAGAGAATTTGTTAAAAGAAGAGACAGACTTACATGCCAAATATTATATATATATATACTTCCGTTTGTTCTATGTCGATCTATGTGCGGTTTAGTTCGTAAATTTCGTGAAAAGTGGCGATTCTAAATGTTTTATGACATAAGAAGTTGATTTTTTGTGGTCTATAAAATAATTTACAGCTTTTTTACAAAGATAAGTTTTTTAAACATAAGTAAGATAAGATTAATAAGATAAGTTAGCTTAAGATTATTTTTATCTAAATCGTTATGTTAGTTTGTGAGAGATGGTTTATGAAAAAAGTCAATTACGGTTATAAAAGTTGAGTTTACAAGGGGTTGGATGGTTTATTTCTCTATATAAAAATATAAAATTCAAATGTTTTATCTTAATAAATATATTTTCATATATTTATGAAGTTAAAGCTAGGAATTAAATGTAATAAAAAAAGAAGAAAAAACCATTCTACATTTAGAAAACGTTCATAAACCATTTAGAAAAATATAATTGAAAATGTAAATGGCCGTCTCGGTTATTGAAGAATCATCATCATCATCTTCAAAAATAGATACTGTTGAACTGGTCCAAAAAAAAAACGCTTAAAATAAAATAAATTAAAAAGAAAATTTGACAATGATAACATAAACTTCATAACTGAAAAAGCAATAATTGTTAAACAAATTAAGACGTTATTTTATCATTGTTTAAAATACAAACAACAAAAACTCTGTTGAAAAAATCTGGATCCATAATCATTAGCAAACCAAATGAAATCTGAGGAAATTTGTTTAAAAAATATTTAAACCTATCAAACTCTCAATCATAATGCTCACCATAACCTTCTCTTCTTTAAAGATAACTTTGATTATATGAAAAATTATTATTTACAACTAGAAAGAAAAAACTGATTTCATTCTTATCATAGGAATCTTTTATTTTTTGAAAGTCCCCAATAGGTGAGTTTCATAAAACGTTTAATAAAATAATTAAGTTTTGGTGTAATTGAAAATAAATTGTATTTTCTATATTTAATCACTGTGGAAAAAGCTTCGATGTAGTCTCTTTGACAAGTTATCGGTGCGAAATTATGAATTATTTTTCTGGGATATTTAGTTTGGGAATGAGAAGGTTTGCTTTGATTTCAGAACATTAATAAACTTAATCATGAATTATTTAGAAGATTATATACGATTTATAGCAAAACTTACAACTTTTTTCTAGTCTGTAATTCTGAGAAATATTAAATGAATCTATCCATACATTTGTTGAATAAATGATTAGATTCTGAAATATAGATTGAGCACAAATATATTAACGGAATTATAAACAAATATGTAATATTTTTCTCTCGTTGAAAAATTAAAAAGTATAAGTTCTCACTTCCCTCTGTAATGATTATGATTATATAGTAAAACGGAGAAATAAACTTTGTGTAAATTTAACTGCACATTAACAGTATTGCTAATTAACCATTTAACGTATTTTAATTTAAACAAGATTGAAATTATTACTGGATACAGTAATGCAAATAGCTAAATACAGTTTATAGTGTATCGCAAATTAAGATTGAAAGATAGAGTTAAACCACTCGCTCGACATATTCTCGCTCTAATTGTTCATGTCGTATCAATTACTATATGTAATTTACTCTTAACCTCAGTACTTAACCGGTTTAGATAATACAAACAACAGTAAAGAGAGGTTAACCGCGATGAAGTCCAAAGCTATGGAAACGGAACAAAAAACACGTATGCCAATTATAAAGAGAAATGGTTGTTATCTGATCTCTTAAATATTATTTATTAGCTAATTTTGATGAATGGTGTAATTTAATCATTTTTCCTTTTTTTAAATTGAATACCGGGCTATGATTAAGAATATGAATACATTAGGGTTGTGTAACGATAAACCTCTAATTAATATACAACTCTAATTAATTATTAATTAATAAATAATGTAATAATTAATTAATAATTAATATAACGTATATATATATATATATATATCGGAAAGATAATGCACTGACTCTACTACAATGAAAAAAACCAATTATAAAAACATAATTAATTAGTACAAGCAAATTAATTAAAATATATGAAATAATTAAATAAGTATTCCAGAAAATAATGTAGTAGCTTAGATTCTCCGAATAATAATAGTAATCCGATAAAATTCACCAAAAATTATTTTTAATTTCTATGTATCCTAATCCTTTATTTTTTAACATTTATTTACTAAATTGCATTCTCAAAAGGTAAATTGTAATACAATTTTAATTGCTTTAAGACAGCAATAAAATCTTCTTTTCTTTTATTTGCTTGATGATATCACCACCTGAAGCTTGTGCATGGGCTATGGAAATGCAGCGTATGAAAAATTCGATTCCTGACCGGGATTCGAACCCAGGATCTCCGGATGAAACACTGAAACGCTACCACTCGTGCAACAGAGACCGGTAAATCTATGAATGTTATTTACAATTAATTTATATATCCTCTAAAAAAATTGGTATAATAATATATAATTTCAATAAATAGATCTTTCTTGAGAAAGTTATAACAAATTACTTTGTTTTTTTCTTATTTATTTCAAAATGTAGATAACAAAAAGAAAACTAGTGATAAATAAAGAGCATCCATTTGTAATAATAACATTTCAAGTAATGTTTTCACATTTAAAATTTTGAAGTATTAAAAATTTCTGGTAATTTTTTTTTATAAATTTCAACTTAGAATGTAAACAAAATAATATTCATAATAAGCGAGCAAATATTAAAAAAAGTCATTTTTTATAATTAGAAGGGTCATTTCCCTTACAAATATCTTAATTTAAACAAAATTAATATATCAGGATTAAGAAGATATATTTTAATTGAGATTAAGACTGGTATGAATATTCTTCCATCTGGAGAAATGGTCTGGAGAAATGAAAAATGAATGATTGATAAGAGTTTGAAGTAATAGGGTAATTTTCCATTATTTGGTTTTTTGAAATTATTTTATGAGTCAATGACCAAATAACCGAGTACAACCAAAATTTCAATTGTATGTATGTAAATTATACAAATCATATCAACAACACGAAAAACAAATTAATTTCATTTTTTAATTACTATCTATCTATATTAAAAGTATATACGTAGTGACAACCATCTGAAAGATGAAATTATTAAAGAAAGAATAAATTACAAAATGAAAAAAAATAGAAGAAAATATTTACCATTTTCTCTTTTCTATGTTTCACCGTCGAGAGATTTTTCTAGTTCAGGTTAAAGTACGTGGTACAATTTCTAGATTACGTTTAAACAAATAAAAAAAATACAAGATTTCATACTTAGAAGTAGTATTTGATAAATTGAAATAATTTATTTTGAATCACTGGAAGAATTCTCTGAGAGAAAAGAAATTTCAAGTATCATTCACACTTCACTCTTTATAAAAATAAAGGATGGTGCTTGCGTTTGGTTTGAATTTGAGTAAAAAAAATCAGAAAGTATCTAACAGCCAAAAGAGCATAAAATTATACGAACAAATTTATCCACCGTTTGAATAAATTTTTGACAAACGGGACTCCTAAGATCTGCATTTTCCTTTCGTATTGTTTTTTTCATTTTCCTTTCGACAATTTGTGAACGAAATTATTTTGATAAATTATTTTATCGGCCTCCGTGGCGCGAGTGGTAGCATGTCGGCCTTTCATCCGGAGGTCGCGGTTTCGAATCCCGGTCAGGCATGGCATTTTCACACGCTACAAATCATTCATCTTATCTTTTGAAGCAATACTTGACGGTGGTCACAGAGGTTTAAAAAAACAAGCTGTATTTGCTGACATTTTTATTTTAGCTACTATTGGTAGAGAGCGGAGTAATGGTGTTGCGCACGGCGACTCTGTCCTACACTCTCTCAGCCATTTACAGATTATTTAATTTCGGAGGTCCCGGGTTCCAACCCCAGTCAGGCATGGCATTTTCAGTCACGCTACAAATCATTTATCTCATCCTCTGAAGCAATATCTAACGGTGGTCCCGGAGGTTAAAAATATATATATATATATATATATATATATATTTAATTTAATTTCTAAGCATAGATTGTTTTTATTTATATTTTATATTTATATTTCTATTTACTTATTATTTATTAATTTTATTAATAAAAGAAAGGAATTATTAGTTAATATTTAGTTGTAAAAAAAACGATTCTTTATTTAGTGGGTGAGAGTCGTTGGCGCGCATCCGGCCGGCGCACACGTAGTCTATATATTATATATAATATATATTGGTGATGAATACATAATATATATTCTTTTGTTTTTATTTTTTGGCTCTAACTCTTAATTTTTATTATTAAATTTTTTTGTGTTCTTTTCCATCACTTAAAGGGCCATTAAAATTAAAGTAACACTTATATTATATTCCGGACGCAAAATGAGAAGAAGTGTTTTTTCATTACATTCATAAAAGTTACACTTTATTTGTTCAGTATTCTTAACAATTCTATTTTTTAAATCAATAAATATTTTATTTATTTTTTTGTTAGGGATCACTTCTTTATAAATAAGTTTCCCTAAATTTTCTCCGCAGTGTAACGAATCACCAAAATCAAAAATTATTTTTTTTAAATTTTGGAATTTTAATTTTTGAATCTTATCTTCGTAATCGTGATTTGGCCGGCGTAACCGGGAAAGTCATGCAATAATTTGTCAACTTTTTTTTTATCTAATATTAAGCTAAATCTTTATAGCAAAAATTAGAATACATCAATCATTAAAATCAGTAGAAAATCTTAACGTTACAAGTTTGTAAAAAATTAAACAAAACGTACATCTGATTAAAAAAATACACAACTTTAAATAGTTATATATAATTTTTTTTTATTAATTGAGTTAGATACACATTTTATTCTGATTTCTCAGCATCAAGAGAATAAACCAAGTACATATGATCGTATTACATTCATCGAATTTAAATTCAATGAATGGTCATAATGACAAGTACTGAATAAAGAGACAAATAGAAATAGTTCTTATAATAACTGAATTGTTATTGGTTCAATAAAATCTGTAACAAAACTTAAAGTATAAAGCAACCGTATCATTGCATGTATTATTCAACAATATAATAAGCTGATAAATAATTCACATTCTGTATGAACGCTGCTTGCTTACCAATTCATAAGGTTACTAACCATTGTTCCATACTTAACAATGCATGTATTGTTTCTACTGTTAATTCATTATCGCGTAGTTCTAACAAGAATCGAATGGTGATATTCTAAACTCAGAATGGAAACATAATAGTGGAATAATAAAAAAACTCTTTTTTAATTTCAATTCAAATGCTTTAAATTATTTTAAGGTGTAATAACAATTTTACAAATATCTTGTCAAAACTCAAAAGTTTGATTTTTTAAAAAAAATTAAAATTATACCACATTACGCTAAATTAACATAGTTTTTCTCCAGTAAAAACTTGAGTACTCTGTACTCAACCATGTTCAATAACTTGATAAAAAAAAGAAGAGTTTTGATGTAGTCTTTAGTTTGGTAGACACGTTTCACTTGCATGAATAAAATATCGTAAGATTTTTCAAAAATTGTATCTTACACTTTAAAATTTAACTTATTTCGTGGTTTTGTAATTTTGTTTTATTTTAAAATAGATATTTACCTTTTAAAACAAAATAATTAACAATGTGTGAACGAAGATGAATGAATGAAAGACTGAAGATTTGAAAAAAGGTTAAATTAAGAAAATATTAAAAGGTTTATGTATATATAAACAATAAGTTTAACTATTATTATTAAAATATATATATTTTCTGCTAAGATCGTCGTAATTTTCATATTGAATATATTTATCTAGTTTTCTTAGCTTCGTTATAACTAAATCACGAGTTGACTCGTTTCGGACATATTCCATTTTCAAAACTCGCTGTAAAGAGTACTGCGAGTTTTGAAAATGGAATACATCCGAAACGCGTCAACATGTGATCTAGTTACTTACAAAGAAGATAAGAAAGGTAGATAAATGAAATCGATATAAAAAAAAAACTTTAACCTTTCTTTCTTTTTTATTTAAGTATAGTATAATGTTATTTATTTCGGTAATATTTATTTCATGTCTGGAAAATATTAATAATTTAGATATTATTTTATTTATGGATGAAGCCACACTTACTGGAAATGAAATTTCTAATTCAAAAAGTTACATATGGAGTCATGAAAATCAAAACTGGATATCCACGTCAACGTTTGGTGTGGAACAGAAATGATGAATTAGGAATTAGAATTTTCAATGCGGTAAAACTAATACAAAAAACTATTTTAATTTTAAAAACATTGTTCGTCGCGCAGGCGGATAACATTTTCACCAGTATATTTAATTGTTTGTAAATCTGTTTTATTACTTGTGTTTGTATTTGTTATTTTCTAAAATATTTAATTCTTTCGTTTTGTAATACTGAAAATTTTGTTTCGTTTTATTAATAACTACCAAATTTTGATATGTTTTGTTTTTAATAAACTTTGAAATTCTTACGCTTGAATTTAGTTTCTGAAAACTATATTTATTTTATACAAAATTTAATTGTAAAAGTTTTATTTAAAACATTTGTATGTTCTTTACAAAATTAATAGTGTGCGTTCATTACAAATAGTGTGTTTTTTGACTCCAATTTTTTGTCTTTTACTCCACATTTCTCGAAAACTACTCAAAACACAGTTCTGGGACTTATATTTTTTCGTCTTTTCAAGTCAGATTTCATATAATATTACTAAATTTGTCCCTTAATTTGAGTCCCAAGAATTACAGTCTGGTTAAATTTTACCGTAGGTGTACCAAGGCGAGATTTTTCGCCAGCCAGCATTCACCAACAAAGAGTTTCCGAACCTAACCTATACTTATATGAACTTTCTTCTTTATTTTTACTAATAGAACATGTCCTGAAAGTTTGTTGCATTCTTTGTAAATCATCATATATCCCCCATATGAACCGACATAGAGAAAATTAAAAAATTTCAATTGAAAAGATATTAAAAAAAAAAATCTGAAATAAAAAAACTTTTTTTTAGGACAGATCCTTGAATCATATTTCTTGCGTTAAATAAATAACATTAGTTTTATTCAGGTCAAAATGATCTCAAATAACAGTTATAATTAGTTTAAATAAAAAGATAGTCTAAGAAAAATATATTACAAATAAAATGAAATATATTATTTCATATTTTACGTAGTTTCCGTAGTTTTTATGAAAAAAAATTGTTTTACCTTTTAAAATTCTTTTTCATTTGTTAGTGTTTATTTTAAATTTATTGTTGCGATAAAGTCTCGTTAAAAATTACTTTATATTTCCTTTTAATTATCATTTTCTTTGATTATTTCAATGAGAAAATCCCAACAACTAAAAAATTTAATGAGAACTAAACTAATTTAATAAATTTACCTCCGTAAACAAGGCAGCGAAGATAGAGGTCTGCTCCTTCTGCATAAGGTCCGACAACCGAAGTTCTCTCTTGACCTGTTTCGTCTGTTATTACAATCTTATGAGGTGGAACTGTAATCAATAAAAAAAACAACAAGCTATAAGAAATATATTTAATACAAAACTAACTAGACTGTAAAAAATATTTAATTGGTAATAAATAATTAAGGAACAAAGGATCACAGTGTATTACACTCAAATAGCAGAAAACTATAAAAATATAATGTTACTTATAAACAGAAGTATTGTATAATAAATATATTTTGCAATGTAAATCACTTGCAAAACAAAAAAAAAAATAAAAATATTTTTTTCTTTTCATTTTTAAATGTAAATATTAAAAATGTTCTATTTCTAATTATTTTAAATAGCATAAAACAAACTTAAATAAAGCCTTTTGAAAAGGTTTAACTTTTTGATTATGTGTGATTCATTCGATAACTGGAAAAATATTTGTTAAAATAAAAGTTGGTTATGATTTTCCCAATTTTCTTGTTATTTGGTTGAATTCTTCCTTTCAATACTCCAGCTGTGATAAAATTCAAAAAGTATTACAGCCTTTACCTTTATTAATTTACATAAACGTAATAGACAAAAGCAAATTTTTTAAAATTTATTTGCGAAATGAGTAAAACAATTGAAATGAGTGATAAAATCAATCGAAACTGTATACTTCTGCTATTTTAATCCTGTGATATCATAAAATGATGTTACAAACAACAAATAATCAAATATATGAGGAAAAACTGATAAATCAACAATAATCTTTAAAACAATAACTTTTTATTTCAAGTGACAATAATACTGAGGAATAGAATTTACTTTATTCAGAATTTAAAGTTTACACTATACAATTGAAGTGATTACATTGAAACTATAAACTTGATAACGCCTTACTTAAACGATAGCAAAATAAAAAATATTTTTTGGTAAAGATTAAAAAAACGTTTAATAATTTTTTTTTTAAAATACCTTAAGTCTTTAGCTGTAATCTTTTAAAATATTTTAACTAAATTATTACTTCTAATTCTTAGATAATTTAATTTAATGGTATGTTATTTCTTATAACATGTTAAAAATATGAAAGTTAACATGTCTAAACATTTCCAGCACCACATCAAATTATTTCTGTATCATATATACATATTAGCATCTCCGTCGCGTCTTTACCTGGTCATACTTGCATTTCCCGTCGCAGTCAATATTTTTTGATTCAATGTTTTTGAGTCAAGGCAGGAGTCGAGTATACAGAAAAAGTGGTAGTGGCTGTGATAGTTGAGCCGTCGCGCTTTTCACTGTCGCACTCTCTAAAAAATCAAAATTAAAAAAAAAACCAAAAGTGGCTTTACATATTTATTTAAAGAGTACTTGCAAGTTGAAATCTCCTGATTAACTCGTCAGTACAGTCGAAGATGGGGAAAATTTGCAATCATTGTTCAAAAAATTTTTTAATTTTCTTCACCCCCTTGCAAAATCAAATTTTAGAAAATTTAGAAATCGGCTTTCATATATTCACGTGAAGATGACTCAGATCAAGAATCATGTTGATATCTTCATTTGTTACTGAGAAATTAAAAAAAACAGTCAGGTTCAAAAAAAAGTCAAAAATTCATTTCAACGCTTTAATTTTGGAATTCGAAAAATTCTAGAAATCGGTGTTTACATATTCATATGAAGATTATACACACAAAAAATCAAGTTGATATCTTAATTTGTTACCGAGAAATTAAAATACAGTCGGGTTTCAAACAATCAAGCATCTATTTTAACCTTTAAACACGGAATTTATAAAAACCTTTCTTATTGCACACTTACACCGTAATAAGAAAGAGTATAGAGATTTTCATTAATTTATTTTCAATAGTTTTTGCTGGGCATTGATTATGAATGACTCATGACATGTTCTTTTACTCATAAATATATATATATATATTGAATGTCCAAATCCACCTGTCCACCCCTTCTAAAACAATAAAGGCCGTCAAGACCGGAAGTTCATTTTTGGCACGAATTAACTTCAAAGTTCATTTACAGGTCAAAAATCGCATTTTGATAACAAATTTTACAAACAAAAGTTAAGTATTTTCCTACGTAGAATCCAATTCCCTAATCAGAATATGCATGTTCTATTTAAAAAAAAAAGAAGAACTTCAGATGAAAATCTGAAGTTGATATTATCAGCAATTGATAGAGCATACTCAATTTACTTAATATGAAGACATGAGTTTTTCGAAAAAAAAATACAATTTTTTTGTTTTTAAAGAGGTGGTCGGCTGGTTTATAGGAAAATAAACAAAAAAAAATACATAAAACCATTCACACCAAACTTTACGATTTATTTTTTTGAAATTTTGAGATTAAAAAAATCGATTAATGGTAAAGTTTTAGCTGGATCATTCATTTTTTCCAATATCAATACTATTTTAAATACTAATAACTCAATTAAATGCCTTCCTAGTGAATGGTAAAGTAATATCCACGTAGGAAAATAATTCTTAAAAATCTATACGTTTACAAGAGAATTTTTCATATTATGTACTTGTATTTTCAAAATTTACTAATTTTATTAAAGAATAATTTTAAAAAAAAGATTAAAAAAATAAACATAATTATTTGAGTTTAATTCAAATAAACGTGGAAGAATTGAATTCTCAGAATTTAAGTTTGCTTGCAATTAAAAGCAAACTAATACTGAAAAGAGTTATGAATGATATTTTTAGAATCCTGTAATAATGGAGGTTTAACATTAGAAAATATTGCTGCTGTACAGCTATATGACTAACAGGAGACTGCTTTAATACCCAACAATATAAATAAAATTTAACATAAGTACTATAAATTTAAATCGATTATAGAGTTATGTAATATTGTATAAGTTTCATAAAGTTCAGCTGTATTAAACAATTGAGTACAACCTAATATTATAAAATGGTTTCGACGCAGTGCGGTCGAAACCACTTAGTGGTTTACTCGTAAAGCCCTCTTGTACCAAAATCTACAGCATGATAAGTAGCAAAATACCTATTTACCACAGTTACCGCCTTCGTCTATTGGATATGCGATATAAATTTAAACAATAAAAACTCAAGGGACCAATTCTATTATGTGATAATATTATCCTACAAAATATTTTATCATACAACCAAAGCTTTTAATTAAAACTACGACATTAGTTAATTAAATACATGTTTTATGATACCTGTTCAATCCACATTGTGATACTTTATTTTTTTTCTCTGTTACTTATTCTCTCTCTTTCTCTCACTGGCTCATTAGGCTTTAAAGAGCATTGGTATTCCTTAAAATTTTAGAATATAGTAAATATTATTCGAACATCAAAATTCTTCCATTACTTTCTCAATTTATTCCCCTGAGATCATTATACTTATAAAACTTGTACCCATACGTCTGTATGTATATTATATCATTTAGAGATTATAAAACTACGTTATATATATGTAATTTTTTTTTTCTATTAGACGAGTCACCGATAAATAATAAAATAAAAAATAAATAAATTTCCAACAATCATTTTAATTTTTAAAAATTGATGGTTATTGACCTTGAAAACGTAATTTTTACTTCCTTGTTCGAAGTAAAGGAAGTAGTACTGTGATCGTGAAACATGCGGTTTTCTGATTTCAACGGAAATATCCATTTTGACCATCCCTGAATCCACTTTAACTAGTTTCGGCGGGACGTCTCTACGTACCCACATAACTAAAAAACAATTAGCCGTAGAATGCTGTAATTTTGGATTTAGGATTGTTGTAATATCTAGTTCTGAACCTCTTCTTCTGATTGCAATCGAGTGGACCAAAAGTGTTAAAAAAAGCCAAAATCGAGAAAAAACTGGATCTTGGACTTTTTCTTAACTGCAGTAATCAGCCCTCATTGACAACTTTTCAACGATATATCATGTGGTACTTATTTTCATTGTTTCCAGAGTTATAGCAAAATAGAATTTTAATTAATGAAATATTTGGCTCGTACAACTTCATTTCCTTTTTTTTAACTTTTTTTTTAAATTTAAATGTATTGATTTATTAATAATTATTATCTGATTGTAAAAAAGTTTTTATTACACTTTTAACTAATTTTTTTTTTTAAATTAAAATATATTGATTTCTCAAACATAGTTACCGCTGATTTATTAATAAATAAATTAATATTATTAAGTACAAATTCACCTTACCAGCAATTACTTTTGAACTCTTAAAGATTTTTCAGTCCTTAGACCAACGTCAAGAGATTTTAATTTTTTAACTTTATAAAATGAAGTTAAAAAATAAAAATATTAAGCAGTCGTAACTGATTACTAGTTATCAATATACTGATTGAAATTTACCGTGCATTTTACAGTCTTATTTTATTTTATTCCATCAGATTACACGATGCATTTCATTCATTATGCTGATAAATAGCAATCAGTCATGATTGCTTAATATTTTAATTTTTTAACTTTATTTTATAATATATTTTAATTTCCTGACGATGGTCAAAGGACTGAAAGGTGTTGAGAACTTCAAAATTAATTGCTGGTGGATTGTTACTTTTAATATTTAATAATTAAATTTATTGATTTATTAACAATTATTAACCTCTGATTGTAAAAAAATATGTATATATAATTTAACAGGCTCACAAGGAAGTCATTGTCATCATGTGGTATCCACATCAGATGTTTTAATATGTTTTTAAGATTATTAAAAAAATTGTAAATGAAACAAGATTGTAATAAAGATACAGGAAAAAACCAGGTTCAATAGTATAATTTAATAATAATTTTGTCATGAAGGTGTCGTTCATTAGCGTGTTAATATAGTCTCTTGTGATCACTGATAATTGTCATTATAGTGACAATATAAAAAAAAATATATAAAATAGTTTAAAAGAAAAATAAAGCTTCTCAATAAAAAAATGAAATAAATAATCTATATATTGGCAAAACTTTTTAAAAAACATTAAAGTTAGAGTAGATTTCAAATGTACGGCATGAACTGAGTGTAGGTAGTTTGAAATTAACAGGATAAATATGATAATAAATTTAATACATTTAACATTAAGAAAGAAATTCAAATTTAATAAATACGGAAATAAAGACACCAGAATAAATATGAAAACAAAATTTCTATATCTTCAACGAGTATTCAACAGTAAAATATTAAAGGTTTCCTTGCCTTCCAAACCCTTTTATAAGGTATTTCATTTTACACCACTACTTTAAACCTATGTTTGGACACCCTGCGAAAACTTTTGAGAATTCTGTAATACAGATAATAATTTTAATTTTAGGAGGAAATTATGGATTTTATTAACCGTAACGATAAAAAAATAATGTAACAGATAAAGAATAATGGGTATAAAGAACTGAGATTACAGTTAGTAATCCACCAATGTAAAACGAACTGGTATTCTGGTTAAAACATTTTAAAATAAAATCGATAGGTTGACTGTGCGCATTTACAGTTTTTTAAATGTTTACAGTTTTTTTAAATGTTCTTACAACATTTATTGTAAGAATCAATAAAAAAAATTGATAGAGAAAGATTTAAAATTTGACACGCCATGCAATTTTAAATAAAACAAAATTTTAACAAAGAGAAATTAATAGAATTTTATTACTCACACTTTTATGAGGGGGGACTGATAAAAGTAATTAGCACTTTTTAAATAACTTTTTACTAAAGCAGTATTTACTTTCAATATTAGTTAAAGAGTAATTGGTTGCAAGTTTATTTTCAACTTAGAAAATCCCGATGTAGTAAGATTTTAATTTTAATCCGTTTTGTGGGTTGAAACAACCTTCTGTTTCAAAAAGAAGTAAAATATTGACAGTTTTCTCTTATTTATATCGGATAATTTCCTATTAAGATAAATAAATAGTTATTTGCACACTTAAATGATTTTCAAATAAAACAGAAGATATTTCGTTGATAAAAATAATAATATTTTTCTGGATAAAGTAGATTAAAAATTTTTTAAAACAAATAAATATAATGTTATGCTTTATAATAAAACGAAAATAAATTTATATTTTTGAATTTTTTTTATAATTTATACTCTATAACAAAAACTACAACTATTACAACAACAACAATAATAATAATAGCAATAAAAATGGTGGTAGTAGTAGTAGTATTAAAATCATAATTTGTATCGATTCTGCTAATATTAAATGAAATATCCACTAGCAAGATTGTGGATTTATTAAAAAGATAAAAAAAGCTTTTCCTATCTGAAATCCCTAATCAATTTTAATTATTTTCATTATTTTAAATATTTAAAAACGTTGTAACATTTCGAGATGTAAAACATTCCTACCTTTTCCAAAAAGTCAAATTCTTTCAAGATCCAAAATGTATGTAGTAATTATACATTAAAAATTATAAAGTAAACTAGAATTTATAATTATAATTATCTTTAATAACTACAAGTATAGTTATAATAAATTATAATAATAATAAAAATACTTTATTTTCATTATATAATGTGGAAGGTAATTATTTTCACGTATTACTTACTGTAATTGTTTTAAAAAATTATTGAAATTTGTATTGTTTTATAAACTAGTCATGATTCCCCGACTCTAGATTTAAATTAAATTTTAACTCCCCTCTTTCAAGAATTATATACTAATTGATAGTTTCTAGGAAAGTTGTAAGTTTTTAATCAACCATTTATCACTTTTACTGTAAATAGGAGTTCATTGGGTAACTTATATCTGTTTTCTGATAAAATGACTTGTAACAGTTACATATACCACCAACACTAGACAAAATTAAACCTGAAATAGCAAGCCATGATCAACAAGGATTCAATGATAGATATAATAAAAAAAAAGTACTCTAGTTGTTTTATTGTTTTGTTCATTAAGCTGCCAAATATCCTACAAAACGCAACTGAAATTTAACCCTAAAAGGTGCAGCATTACTCTGTTATGAAATAAATACAAGATTTTCAGTGATTTTCATCATTAGAGAAATAAATTTTGACTGGTGTATCTTGTACCTTAGTGCTTAGCAGCCACCTCAGTTGGAAGAGAGAATAAGACTACAGTTTGTAACATCTATCTATCCCTTTCCGTTTGAAATAATGACTTAAATACACAGTTTTCAATGTTGGTCAAGCGGATTAAAAATGGTCTCAAAAATAACAACAAAATTATCAAAGGAAAAACTAAAGAACATAATTTCAATAAACATATAATTTTCCCCTTCCAATTACTTTTACGGTTCTAGACGAATTTTTGTTAAAAAAAATCTATCAGTTTTCTATTAAACAAAGAGAGACAGTAAAATCTTGCCTATTACTGTAATAAAGAGCGTACGTAAAAAAGTCGGACACTCTTTACTTTGACTTACAATAATGAATTAAAAATAAAATGAAAGAGGAACTATTATAGTTGTTTCCTACAAGTGTTCAATGTAACCCCCATTCGTTAGGCAACACACATCCAACCGATAGGAAAATTCATCCCATTCTTTAACCATCATATCTGGAGTAATAGCGTTTACATTAAGAGAACAACATATCAATCCTGTGACTTAAATCGCGTAGATTAATAAGTAAAGGAGGATCCTATTCAAAATGATCCTTTTTAAAATTCTAAAGGAAAAAATCATTTGGGGGTCAGATCGGGTAATCTTGGGAAACCATTGCAAACAAGCTCTATCATCGGGTCCATGTCGACCAATGCAGCGATTGGTGAAAACATCATTCAACCAATCCTGTACAGAGTTATGCCAGTGAGGAAGTGCACCATCTTGTTGAAATAAATTTCTCATTCATCTTGCAATTGAGAAAAGAGCGATTCATGTACGTAGTACATTCACGTAAGCAACTCTTGTCACGCTTGCTTTAGCGAAAAAGAACGGCTAATGAATTTCCCATCGGGATATGCACGAAAAATATTTAATTCTGAGAGTCCCTTTTCGACTGTGAAAATTCATGGGGATTTTTGAACATCACATACGAACATTGTGTGAATTAACTTTTTAACCAAGATGTAATGTTGACTTATCACTAAACACAATACGATCAAGAAATTTGTCATCATGCTGGAACATTTCGATTGCAAGTCGGCACTCACAGAGTAGTCGATAGGCTTCAAACAGCTATAAACGGTACTGGAGGCCTAAACTGGAGGCATAGGTAAGCATTTCCTTAAAACACTGCCTCCAAACTGGAAAATTGTAGACCTACTACTTTCTCTTGCTTGTTTCCTAGCTTATTTGATAACAATTTTCTTTGACCTCATAATCACTTAAAGCCTAGGTTGTTGAATTATTACGATAGGTGATTCGCTGTTCTTCTCTGTTCTCTTTCTCTAACGTGAAAAGCAGATGAGTTTACATTGAAATTCTGCCATGTCCTACTTAACTGATCTCCTCCGTTTAACCATACATAGAAATTTTATGATGGATAAAAATTATTTCCACATTTCCTCTTATATCTATTTCATTTATAAGTAAATTTCTATTCCTTTACATCTTTTAATATAGTCATTAAAAAAAATCTCTAATGTATGTACAGAAGTCAGATTCTTAGCACTTGAAATTCAAATTTTAACTGCATCTTTGAACACATTAATCTCACCTTTGGGGTTTTTATATCATTTCATCCACAATCTAGAAAAATTCTGACGTCTAAATATTTATATGAGCTGATTTTTCTAGAACTTACTACGTACAAGTAAATTATTAAAGATTATTAAAAAAGGGAAAATCTACCTTACCAGCAAATTAAATGTGACCCTCTACATCTTTCAGTCCTTAGACCTTGTCAGGAGAATAAAATAATATTATATAATAAAGTTAAAAAATTAAAATGATTAAACAGTAATGACTGTTTGCTAGTTATCAGTATACTGATTAAAATGTTAACTAAAATAAATAAATTTAAATAAATAAAATATCATTCTTATAACATGGTTCCCGTAAATTTCATTTTATTCCACCAGATTAAACGGTTCATTTCAATTGGTATACTGATAACTAGCAAACAGTCATGACTACTTAATCATTTTCATTTTTTAACTTAATTTTATAGTATTATTTTATTCTCCTGACGATGGTCTAAAGACTGAACGTCTAAAGAGTCACATTTAATTTACTGGTAAGGTGGATTTTCACTTTTTTAATAATTTATTAAATATATCATCGGTAACCATGTTTGAGAAACTGATATGTACAAATAATTTTGATCTAGCAGGGTCAATTTCTTTTAAAAAAATATTATTTTCTTATATTGAGTTGTATATCCACAAGTTATAATAACAAATCCATCAAAAAACAATGTTATTCTTTGTGTTTGTTCATTATTGTAAGTTATAATTGAAAATCTATTTAATAGGATTAATCTATTTAAGTAAGTAAGGTACTACTTATCGATAGGGTACTATCGTACTTATCGATAGGATAATTGCATTATCATTATAACCGATCCTGAAAATTTAGAAGGACATTTTAGTTACTTTTAACAGGATTTGAGTTTCTATGTTACCGTTTTACTTGATTTAGTAACAATATCCTAAAACTTTATAAACTAAAACTAGACGAAGTCATTGAAAAAAAGGAAAAAAGTAGTAAAGTTAAAAATTTATTGACAGTTTCAAAAGTAGATAAAAAAAAAATTCAAATTGATATGTACGAGAATAGATAAAAATGATTTATGCTTAAATTAATTTTTACAAAATGAAAAAAAGACAGAGAAAAATACGGTTTTTATAATAATCTTTATTTTAATCACTATATATTTTTAAATGTTTTACTGACATATATGTTTTATAGAAAGAAACCATTTTTTTGAAGATGGGAAAATTATATTTAAAAAACCAGTAATAATTTAAAGTATATACAAATCACTATATATTTTTAAATGTTTTACTGACATATATGTTTTATAAGAAGAAACCATTTTTTTGAAGATGGGAAAATTATATTTAAAAAACCAGTAATAATTTAAAGTATATACAAGTTTAACGAATAAAATATAACTAACAATAAAGTTCGTAACAAAGAACAAGCACACATAAACAAGTAATGAAACTTGAACAAAAAGGATAAATGGTCAACACTGCAGTTAAATTGTTAATAAAACAAAGAAAGTACAATACTCATAATATTATATTATTGCATTATTGTTGCTGTATTTGTATTTGCTATAAATACAATTAATTTTAATTGCTATAATTGTATTAATCTGTATTATTGTTGTTATAATTTGTTCAAACTTTTATTATTTTGCCTTGGAGGTATCATTGGATACCTACCTCTGTTTCATTTCATGTTGCTTTATACTATTTACGTATAGTTTCTTTACTTGGGAAACCAATTGTAAATAAAACAGTATAAGAAAAAAAACCTTTTAGTTTTAAATGAGTAAATTAATTTTAACAAGTAAATGAAACACATTGGTACCTTTTAATGGGCTAAAAAAAGTAAAATAATATAAAATTTAATATTTTTCCGTTCAAAAAAAATTGTATAAAATACATTTTCATATGAAAAGGTAGATTTCAGTTAAAAAAAATATATATTATTTTTAGTATCATCGACAATGAAATTAATATTTGAACATTCTAAGTTCATTAAAGGACTTCATCAGTTACGTTTGTGATATGAAAATAAAGAAATTTCATATTTTATTGAAATTAAAAATATTAATTAAAATTGATAGTAAAATGATTTCATGTTAATATTTTATACATTTCGGAAAACTAAAAAATACCAAAAATATATGCATGTTTTATACGATATCAATATTTATTGATATACGAGCAATATCCTTTTTCTGCCACAAGAGAGACATACCAAACCGCATGTCACATATTGGAGTATTGGTCCTGTGCTTTAAACAGGAAGAAGAGTTACAGATTAAATTTATATGTTAGTGTGTCTATGTGTGAGTGTGCGTTTGCCTATGCCAGTTATATGAACTCTTATTGCTTTTAAGCCCTCAGGACAACTCATCTTTGTTGCTCTAACGTTAGAAGTCTTGCTGGTTGAAAATTAGGTCGCAAGAGTTTACTACATTGCTTTGAAACTGTCGTTTAATAGATATTCGGTTTTCTCTATATCGATAAGACTATGTTTAAAATTCCATACGTTTTCCATAATTACAATTTTTAGTATTAGGTTAGAAAAAAAAGATAACAAATTAAATGTAATTTTTTTTTACATGTAACCATTTTTTATGTGCTTTTATTAGATTTAATAAACAAATTCAGTTTTTTATATAAAATATGTTAGTTTGAAGTATGCGCAGAATTTATTATTATAAATTGTTTATTAGAAAACTAAAAATATAAACTTTTTCTGTAAAAAAATAATGTTAAAATTAAAAAAAAAAAATTCTTCTAACATTTGTTACAGTTAAAAAATAACCAAAAGGTACTTAACGAAATGTCATTATCTAACAATTTGATGAACTAATCAGTAAAAATAGTAGTAATATCATTAACACGAGTAAGTCTTGTATTAAACACAGTAGGATCTTATCAAATTATCTGTTGATTTACTATACTTAACAATTAACTTATCACATGTTTGAATTAAGAAAAGAAGCGACTAGAATTACATCTACTTCATATCCGTATTACATTTTGTCGATATCAAATATTTTTTAGCTGCAAGTAACAATTCAAACCATTTTAGTACAATCTGTATTATCCCTAACCATTCAGACTGAACTGTACGGTCCACATCATTACCACGAAACATTGCGTAGAAAAGGAAGATCATAAATAGTGTGGTACGTATGTAATTATGGATACAAGTATAATAACCTTCATGAAATCTTATTTTTCATTTATGAAATTTTTTAACCAGAAAAATTATATTTTCTTCGTATTCAAATAAGATTTAAATAAATTGTTTTTCAATTGGTGCATTCTTGTTGTACATTTCGGAGTACGACACAAATATAAAACATTAATTTGTATTTAAAATAAAATCTGTTATTTTTATATGACCATACTGCGAATTGAGTAAAAAAAATTCATTTTCTTTTCACATTTTTTGATATTAATTTACAGAAAAATAATAGAACAATTCTACAGAAAGTATTTTATTGTGCAAAAAACATTATTATTTCTGTAACTAAAATTATTCTCAAACATACACATGCAAACATATGTATATACATATATATATATATATATATATATATATATATATATACACACTGCTGGATATAGCTGAATTACTGCTGCAACAGGGTATCTATAAAGTGAAAATATGTTAATTGGCCAAAAATTTGGATTTCGGGTTTTTAGAAATTCTTGACGTTTTAAGAACACTTTTATGAGAAAATCATAAAAACAAATTATAGAAATTACTAGATGTATCTACTTACATGTGTAGGCCTATATTTTGTTTAATACATGTAATGGCTCAACATAAATTATTCGAAAATGATTCAAAAAAATTTTACATGTAGGGTGCTGATGGCATTTAATTTTGAACAAAAATTTTAAAAAAATAAGGGGGTAGTTTATGACATTTTGTACAGTGGCCGTGGAAAATTGAATTTTAGTGCAATTAAAGTACTTATTAAGTTATTTAAAATTCCAAAGATTAAGTCAATTGAATTTTGGTATAGGAGGATATTCAATATTATTTCTAAACAGTTTTTACCTCATATCTGAAAAATCCGGTGACTAAAAAAGTTAAAATTGGGCAAACCTTAAATATTATCAATTTTGCTCTAATGTTTGATCCCATTGGACAAGGGAGTATAACGGCCCTCTCCAATAGCTAAAGTATAACCAGGGAGGTACTGGCTAAATTTTTTAAGGGATAACTTGAAGATCAAAATAAGAAAAAATTTGACATCATGTCCTAGTAAAGCACAGTAACAAAAAAGCTATTAATTTATCTCTATTATTTAGTTATCTCCGTAATACTTACGTAAACTAATAATATTTAAATCAATCCACATGTGGGTTAAATTTTTCGAAATTTTTAAATATTTGAATAAAATCTGACAAAATAATTGTTTAATGGGAAGGAATAAATATTGTTTATGATTTTAAACCTCGCATTACTAGTTAATATCAATATTTCTTTTTTTCTTTTTTTTTTAATTAATCTATTTTATACAATTAAATCTTAAACCCTAAATTTAGTAACTTATGTTATTTTATTATGTTCTTATAATATAATAAATATACCGGGTGTCCTAGACCACCCGTCTCCCCTTTTAAAATTGAAGGAAGTGAATTTTCCAGAAAATGCAAAAAGAAACGTTGATAAAGACGGGGGCGCTCTACCTTTTGATCACATTGCCAACTTCCGGTTTGGACCGAAAGTGGACTAACCGGACAGGAAGTTTATTTTTTAAAATGGGACACATATTTTCACCTTGAATTTAGATTCTAGGAACAAAGATACGTAAGTCTTGGCCGAAACATTTTTCCGTGAAGTGCCATGTTTAACCTCTAAATCACATTTGAATTAGTTTTCAAAATTCCTTTTGAAAACTCTTTTAAGCACCAAAAACTTGATTTTTAGAAAAGAAAAAAAATTTACAATAATCTAGTTAATATAGTTAATAGTAGTTAACTATAACTATACAGTAGTAGGATCTCTATTACTTGTAGTTTCATTGCTACACCTTTTCTTGTCAAAGTTTTTCATGATATGCTCGCATTTCTGTTTTTTCCTTTTCATGAATTCACAATTTTTAAGTTTATTCGAATTAAAAAAAATAAAATACGATCTTAAAAATCTGCAAAATATTACTCAATTCCACTATGTTTGACTATTTGAAGTCGGTTCTAAATAAAGTGTTAGAAATTTGTTGGAAGTTAATTTTACCGATTTTTTAAAGAAAAGTACAGTATTATTTTCGGAAGCACCAGAGACTTGGGGTGAAAAAGAATATTGTTTACGTCTTGAGGTATGAAGATTATGAAAATAACATTTTTATATAAAATTTTGTGGCTTGTAAATCTTAAAAGTAACTTTCATATATAAAACTTTTGTAGTTCAAAAATCTCAAAAATAACGTTCATATGTAAAATATTGTTGCTCAAAATTCACCAAAATTAATTAATCAATTTAATTAAAATTTAAAAATGTGTAGTAAAACTGAAGTTGTGAATGTGAGAATTTGACTTAAGATTGGTTACGTCATTCCTGAGTTTCGCTCAACTGATTTAAAATTTTGTGGCTCAAAACTTTTCAAAACTACAAGATCAGTTTCATTAAAATTTATATGCGCTCTACGAGTGTATTTGAAATTGGACATGTTAAAATTTAATGAAGATTAGTTGAGTCGTTTTCAGTTACGCTCAATTTAAGTTCGATAACAGACAACATAATCTCAAACTGAAGTTATGTTGATTGTGTATAGTGAATTATTCATACGCGTTTATGCAGTGAGTTACAGTGGTGAGTAAGATGAAACCTGATGCTTGTCTGTAGGGTCTACCCGCTAATTGAAGTTATGCAGTGCGTTGTACTCTGAAAATTAATGCGTCTCTGACTGCGAAATACTTAGGGCGAAGCAATAGTCGGTTTCATTTTCTTTTAAATTTATTTATTTTGACTTAAATTGTAACATCAAGAGAGGAAAATAAAACGAAATAAACAGCGACTCTAATAACTAACTTCTTTTTTAGCATTTTAGCTAAAGTTTTCCTACAGTTGATAATTGCAATATTAATATAAAAAAACCGTCATGTAGTTAAATTTGTATAAAAAAGAGTTGGTATAAAAGGACACACTTGCTTAACATCATTATTAACAGTTTTAAAATTTTAATTTTGTACGTTTGAATATATTTATAATTTTATTATTTACAAGTTTATAAGTTTAACATAGACATTTGGAGCTGCATAACTAATTTTATGTGGTTAAAGAAGATTAAAACGTAAATTTGATATCTATAACATCATTTATATACATTTTATGTTTTTCTCACTTAGGTACACCATTTCATATTTTATCCTTAAATTTGTTTTCTAGTTAATTTGTTTTAATAAGAGATACTTGTAAGAAAAATATCAAAGTAGCTTATTAAACATTCATGAAAAGTTAAAAAAAAATGAAAAGGTAGGTAAATGATGTATGTTAGGATTGTCAATACTTATCATCAGTAGTAGATGTAAATTTATTTTTTAACATACAGAAACAAAACAAAAAATTGGTAATAAAAAATCATACAAAAGCTAATTAAAATAATATATTTATTTTTAATTAATTTTTTTATACTGTTTTGAAGATAATGTGATTTTAATTATTTGTTTTTATGTAATTTTTTTTCACTTTCCTATTTTACGTTTTATTTTAAATTACTTTTTATAATCGAAGGCATAGAAACAGACCGAGTGGTTTCTCGAGTAGCACTAAGAAAGGCATCGGGGATTGACCAACTTGACCTGGATATTTTCTATCATCTGCTACTTGTCATAAGAGAGCCGCTTGGCAGACTGTTCTCGGGGTGCCTAAACTGGGGTTGCTTTCTGACTTATTGGAAGGTAGCTATGGTGAGGGTGCTCTTAAATTCAGGAAAGGATCCGAGTGAGGTCAGGCTTGGCTGATAGGTCTATCAGCCGCTTGGTGGTAATCAAAAAGTTGTTTGAAAGGCAAGTTGTGGAACGACTCTGGGAAGCATCAATATGAACTCATTTCTAAATCGAGGTCAGTATGACTTCATGAAAGGGGTTGGCACCGAGGATTGCATCTTAAATGCTCTTGCCGAGATGGAAAGCGCCAACTGTAAATATGTTTTGGCAATTTTTATTGATACAGAGGCAGCACTTCCTTCCTTGTATCCTTGTATTGGAGTTCTGTCCTCTACGAGTTGAAAAGTCACAATGTTCCCATAGCCCTGCAGGTACGGCTTGCAGGCCGTACCTGCAGGACTATCCGACAAGTAGTCACGTACTACATACGTGACTACTTGTCGGATAGCAGTCGGATAGTAGTAGTCACGTACTACGTGACTACTTGTCGGATCGCACGGCTCTGTTTAAGGATGGGCACCTAGTTATGGAAAAATCCGTCACCACGGGAAGCCCGCAGGGCTCCGTTCTCGGTCCCTTGCTGTGGGATCTGGTATTCGACGGATTTTTGGGACTGACATTCCCAGATGGGGTCACGCCCAGACTTTCGCCGATGTCTATCTCCTGTTAGTTCGTGGTAATTCATGACCGCAGCTATAAGATCGAGCGCAGGCGGCTTTATCAACCGCAGAGGAGTGGATGGACATTCAAAATTTAAGGATTTATGTGCCCAAGACGAAGTATATGCTTCTCAAGGGTGCAGAAAAATTATCATACAGTCGTAACCCTCTGTATTAAGTATAAAGCCTGTTTAATCAGCCGAGTTCGAGTTCATAAGGACCTAGGTGTTTTTTGGTTGATTAGATGTTGCTATTTAGCAACCACATTAGGCAAGTAGCGGCGGACGCCGTCTCTGTGATGCACAAGCTTAGAAGGATTGCTCGAAAGGATTACGGTCTGTCGGGCCGTCATTTTTATATGGCGTACCGAGGCGCATTCAAAAGTATGACTTCTTACGTGGCGTCCGTTTGGGCGCATATGTCGGAAATAAATTGAGCACTTATTCAAAATTTAAGGAGTGCCCAGCTCAGAGCCTTAATTTATCCACTGGTGTTTTTAAAACAACCTCCTACGAGGGTACCATTGTATTGGGGAAAGCTCTTCCAATCGATTTAGTGGTGAAAGTTCGGGCGGCTATGTGGAAATTGCGAAGAGGCAGGAAGGTCAAAGTATTTGGGAAGCGGTTTCGAGCTGGGCCTGTACCCGAGTGGAACGGTGATCTCATTACACCGGTTCTAAATATTGAACAGTTGTCCATCTTCCGCCTGCGGAGGAGGCTTTACAGCCTTGCGATGGATGCATGGCAGCAAGAATGACACGCCACGACTAAGGGAAGGTCCTTGTGTAGATTTATACAGGATCTGGGGAGATGATGTGCCTATCCTTCGTTTTTAAGGGCAACGGGAACCCGAGTGTTCTCCAACCATGTAAATTTAAACCAATATTTGTCTCGGTTCCACCTGGCAGCTGATGACTTGTGCGTGCGGGAAGGTCCAGTCGAACTAACAAAAGATGTTCGACTGCCCAGTTCTCGGAGGCGCCAGAACTCAGGCCGCCCTGGAACTTACAGGTCAGGAGGAAAATTGGCCACTCACAAGCGGTGAGTCAATGTAGCTAGAGCTGCATTGTCGGACCGTGTGGGAGTTCATTTATGCGGTTGCTTTGTTCTACCGAAATCAGTAGTTTACCTAAGGGAAAAGACTCCTACCGTGCTGCTGTAGGAAGCTAACCGAGAGATATGGCTGGCTACCAGCCAGATTAAGGCTCCAAGCGGTTTAATGATGAACAGGCACTTGCTGTCATTTAGCGACCTAGGCGTGGCAGCAAATTGCTGTCTTTGACGAGATAAATTGATTGTTGATAGTCATATATGTTTTAGTAGTTGACGGGATGCGCCTACCCAATTTAGTGATAAATGACAAGTGGGTGGTGGGACAAGTAAGCTAGTGGTGTATGGTACCACGCTTATTCCGCTCAAGCTTTAAGATAGCTCTACGAATTAGTTAGGACACTGTTCCGGCGTCAGTAGTCGTTTGTGGCACAGACATTCGGTCTTATGCTTTAGGGCGCCCGAATGGGGTGGTGGCAGGAGAAATGCCAAGCAAACCAAATCATGTCAGGCTTTTACAATACGTAAATTTCAAAATTTGTAAAAAGTTGCAAAATTGCAAAAATGTGATACAATAAAATAGATATAAAAGTTTTTTTTAATAATAATATAATATATTCACTTTTATGGCTTACACTGTGCATTATTACAGCTAAGCAGTTGAGTAGTTTGAAGAAGTGGGCGGGGAATCATTGACACTTAATTTCTAATGAAAATTGTCACAAAATAAGTCCAATTCTATTATACTGAATTTTTAAATTAATTTTATTTTATTTAATTAATTTTTATGAGGTACATCATGCTTTTGGAAACCACTCCTCCTCTTCAACCACCCTTAATGACAAAGTATGTAAAATACTTACAATTTTATTTCATATGTCGAAGTTTCATCAAGCCTAACTTAATATGCAGTGGTGAAAGAAGAACTTTATTCGGAGCTTTTCAGAGCACATTTTTGGTTTTAGGTTCTAATGAAGCTCTTTTTGGCCAATCTCTCTTTATCTAATGATTTTCTCTGTTTCAGCTATCCCATTCACACAAGACATAAGGAAATCTTGTATATCCTCTTTGCTGCCCTACGAGAATCGATATCATCTTGAGACCGCCACTTATGATAATCCACTTATTCACTTATGATGTAATCCACTGTAATTATGTAATCCACTTATGATTGTCGTATTCAATTTTATTGAGAACGAATTCCAAATTATTGTACCTCTTTTAAATGGACAGAATTTCCTACGGATATTGACGGACACATATTCCCATTCTGAAGAACAACTTTGAGGATCTTTTAGACAAATCTATGAACAGTCTCCTAACGGTACTTTCGTACGGAATGTTAAATCGAGTCAAACGTCCACGTACATCAGTGCAGAAGACTAATTCTCCTTCTTAAAAAAATATAGAACATCCTTTTCTCTGTACTTGAACCAGGTAACTGAGGTGCCAGCTGTTAGCAGGTTCTTTTCTTTAAACATCGAACAAAGCTGAATTTTCTTTGGTCAGATTGTAAGTCTCGAACAAAATCGTTTAGTTCAGACTGTGAATCACAATTATCTTTGGGTTCGTGCTCTTCGATGTTACCTTGATTTAAATCACCTGTGGAACCGTTTATTTGAGGTAAATTTTCTGCTGGAATTGGCATTGGTACGTCAGGACCATGAGGAATCGCGCGTAAAGCGGTTGGCACATTTCCATAGACGATTCTTTCTTTATTTTTCAAATTGAAACTGTGAACACCAGTCGAACAAATCATTGGTTTGATTTTGTGGCTCTCGCCAGACTATTGTAACTCCAGATCTGATCGCTTCTTGTCCACCCTTTGATCACCGTCTAAGTCCTTCAACTCGTGTGTAGCAACGAGTGGGGTGCCTAAGATCTTGGTTTCTTGATCTCCTATTTTCAATCCGAAATACGTGAGGTACACTTGTCGAACGAAACTTGTTATAGTTGTTTTTTACCTTTCCACCATTAATTCACCACAAATGCAACAAAAAGAATCTGCAAAATTTTTGCAGCCTCTTGAAGCTATTTTGAAATCGGGAAGTTTGCTTTATAGCCTGAAAATATATTTACCAGCCACAAGGGCCCGTTTTATCATGGAGGCTGATCTACGCAGGCCGATGATTGAAACAGCACTGATAGTAGTTGCACTGCGCATGAGTGGCGCGTATAGCTGCCAATAAACACGTTACATCTTGTTAAGTCTTGCCACAACCTGTCAGACAAGCTCTCCCACCGTCTCATCATCTTCAATCCAAACCCATCTTCCAGTCCTTCTCTTCAGACCTCTCAACTGCTTAGTTATAAGAATGCATAGCTAAAAAAGTGAACATATTTTATTATTAAAAAAAACGTTTTATGGCTACTTTAGTGTCACATTTTCGCAATTTTTCAACTTTTTACAAATTTTGAAATTTTCCATTTGGGAACACACCTGACTCGGTGGAAAAAAATGAAGGTTATTTTCGGATTCAGCGCTAAAAAATACATAGGAATCAATTATAAAAAGTTTAAAACCATTCCACAACATAATTTTGCAGGTTTGTATAATTAGTTATTTACATAATAAGGTCCTTTACAAAGTCTTTGTATAGATTCACAATAATTATAATAATATAAACACATGAAATAACTTAAGAGCACCTGCACCTTGTATCTTTGTAATGCTATTTTTTCTAATTTTAAGACCCATTAATTCAGCAGGGAAATGTTTTACAGTTGCTTTAAGGCTTTTCTTTTACCTGCTGAGTTTTTTCACACTTTTATTACAAAAATTTTTTGCTTATAATTTTTATTTAATTTTCCTATTTTTTTAAGCTAATTTTTTGCTCATAAAGTTATTTATATTAGAAAATATAAATCATTCGGTTTTAAAAGAACTCAGTAGCTGTCTCTTGTATACTCCAACACACTGTAAAAATTTCATTTTCCTAATTTAAGCGGATCATGAAAAAACGGGTTTTTTATTTTTTTAAAAAACATGCAATTTTCGGAAAACGATTAAAAACATCATTTACTGCAGGTCAATGCATCTCAGCACCATATTTTGCATTATCTGGATCTTCTTCCTCATCATTCTTATAATCTGGTTGAGTCCTTTTTTTTTCTTTTTTCTTAGTTCCCATGTTAATAAAACTATCTTTGCTTCCTTATCAGCACTTTTTATTCGAAAATAATCCATCATGTTGATGATAGTCCATGGACAAAGCCCATCTGAAGGGTTTCATCTGTCGAGATTTTATGAAAATAAATAGTATATTGCACGCTTCATGTCTTTTAAACTTACTGTATTTTTTCTTATAGCAACACCGTAGTAGCCCTAAATTTCATTGATAAGTTTAACTGTCAGTTGACGCTTTCTTGAAATTTTTTTATCATCTTCTTACAAAACATTCTTCAAGTCTTCACAGAGTTTTCGCAAGCGTGAGCCCATCCGTTTCTGAATATAACCAAAATTTACAAAGTTTCCCTGTATAAAAACAAATTTTTTCCTTCCATAATAAATAGACAGTGCCACCAAAAAACAAATAATCTTTTTAAAAAGCTTCAAACGTTCAGTGAATAGTGCTTAAAAAAATATAAATTTTACCACTAAAAATTTAATCTTTGCTTATTTTATTGTTTTGCACACATAAAATAACAATTGAAAAAATAAGCAAAAATGCAAAAAAAATCTATTTTTTCAAAAAAATAAGAGGTGTCCTAAAGGTAAACACAAGAAGATACTACAAATAATAAATAAGTCACAATTCAGATAGAGTTAAAGAAAATAATTAAGTATATACTTAAGAATATATTAAACGGGAATATTCAGGTTTTTAAATATATATATATATATATATATATGTGTATTTTAATAAGTATTAATGCTAATATATTATAAGGAATAATATAGTTATATTTATAACTAATAATGATTATAAGCATTTTAGTTAGGAGCCCCTAACTAAAATGCCCCTAAACTGGGCTTCAAAGCCTACGGTTTGATTTTGTTGCAAACGAAATCAATTTAATCTTCCCAAGAGAAATTTCACTTTACGGGCAAAAAAATACTGCCGTTATAATTAATGGGAATTCTAATCTTGCAGTCAACAATGTTACAACTACTTGAAAACCACAATGTAGAAGTTTTATTTATATTAAATATTTAATGGTTACAGTTCATCCAATGAATAATTTTTTTTAATGGCTACGTAAAATTTTCAACTGCAACTTCTTTCATCACCGTACATTCACTGTGTAATACAAAATAAATTTATAGGGCTAGTCTTTCGTGGTTAGCCCTCGTAAAATTTTTAGTTTATTACTATAATTATTTTTTTTAGATAGCAGATATAAAAATAAACCACTGGGCTAAAAATAACCTACAAACAAAATTGGTTCTTAATAAATACAAATATTGGGACCTGCGTCTTGATTAAGAAGAAAAAATAATGTAAAATAAAATTAAAAACTATTACCTAACGTCAGCCGACCTATGAAGCAACGAAACTAAAGAAATACCATACATGATTATTTTTTAGTGAAGTTTTAGATTAAAAAAAAAATTAAATTTAATCTAAAACTTCACTTCAAATTTAATATAAAAAAAATACTAGCCATTACTTTTTTTTATAGAAATGGGATGACAATACATAAAACATTATACAGTGGTAACCGATATATTTAAAAAAATCTCTTTCGGCACGCCGGAATGCGAAGGTAGAATTCACCGTTGCTACGTAGAGGATAAAAAAAGATTTTCACCTTAAAAAAAAAAACTTCAAATTTACTCAAAAAAATTTTTTTTCAAATGTTTAGCATACGACAAGCCCGATCTTACAATTCCAGCAACAATTTGGTAATCCCTTGCCGTAAGTGTTGGTTATATCAAAAACTGTTTCAGCCAAAAGTTTTAGGTAATTTTTAAAGGACTAACGACCACTTTAAACCGATTTGATAATGTGCCTATTAAGGGAGGTATGATCATTTTTTGCCTTCGAAACCATATTTTTCCTTGGGCCAATTGTGGTAAATCAAAAAATTTTACTTATATAAGTTTTAGGCCTTTATTCAAAGAATAGTAGGAACTTTAAACGAATTTGATATTTTACATAATAAGAAAGTTATAGCGATATTTTGTTTTTTTGAAAAAGACCCCCCATTTCCACCACCATGTTTTGGTTTTACCAATTAACGTACTCGACTGAAATTTTGGGTTGTTATATTTTATGTATCAATTTGAAAGTGATTGGTGCAAAATTACGGCAGTTATCGTGTCCAAAAGAAAGTGAATTATTTATATCTATATATATATATATATATATATACAAATATACGTATGTACATATACATATATACGTGCATATATATATATATATATATATATATGTATGTATATATAAACTTTTGAACTGACGGTGGTTTTAAGGTCTGGGAGATGGGAAACGCGAAGATATGTCGAAATTTTCCGGAAGTCGAATCATGGTACCCATTACAATAGGTAGTTTTGTTATAAAATCTACCTAACTACAAAAACCTGGCGTAATATTTCATTAAATTAAAAAAAAAGTTATGTTAAAAAAAAAAATATAAAAACTTTATTTAAGGTATCTTATAATAAAAATAAAAATACATAATAATAGTAAAACTTTGTTATAACGAGATTCAAGGGGCCGATCAAATATGCTCGTTACAGCCTAGTGCTTGGTACTTCCGATTTGCCACCTCGTAACCGTACATTTTTACGCCGTCATTATCTATTATAATACAAAAAATCTACTGCATACACAAGAAAAAGCTGTTTTAAAATACAATATCGATGTGTTTTGTATTATAGACTAACAAATAAAATTTAGATGTAATAAAACTTTTAGACGCTAATACGTTTTGCTTTTAACCAAAACTGTTAGCGTTCAATGAATTAGGAAAAAAAATGTGCAGTAAAACTTATCCATACTTATCCATGAAAGTAACAAATGAATACCACAAAAAATTCTATCACACGTTTTTACGTACAAATTGTTTATTAAATCTAAAAAATCATTCTAATCTATTTTTTTCATTCTAACAGAATAGGTCAAAACTTAATTGCGCATACAAATTAATTAGTCTTAAAAATAATCGTTTATTTTTGTTTTTTTAATAATCTTACACTTCTAATCATCAAAACAGTGTTGGAGATTTTTAAGTACTCTTTAAATTTAAAAGTTTTGTGGGGTTAATTTGACAAAACCTGTTTCATCGGCAGTAAAAATGTTCTCTTCATTGTAAGCCGATTTAATAAGTAGCAAATTATCATTCTCCCAATTGCTGACAATTGAACTGTCTACGCTACGCTGTTAGTTTCCCCATTAATCTTTAAAAAAATAAAATCTGATTTGGACAACACATGACTTCCTTGTACACCTAATAAATTAGATTACACCTTTTTTTAAAATGTTAAGTACATAACATTTTACTTCATTCAAAACTTCTGATATTTTTTCATATTTTTTTCTTTTGTTATTGCATTATTATTCATCGTACAACCGTTTTTTTTTTACAATCAGAGTTAATAATTATTAATAAATGAATATATTTAAATATAAAAATAAAAGTTAAAAATACCGATGTACCTTTCTCTAAGTTCCAAATATTTCATTAATTAAAATTTTATTTGGCAATAACGCTGGAACCAGTGAAAATAAGTACCACTTCCGATATATCGTTGAAAAATTCTCAATGAGGGATTATTACTGCAGTTAAGAAAAAGTCCAAAATCCAGTTTTTATTTTTATTTTGTGCCTTTTTTGGACACTTTAGGCTCAGTTGATTGCAATAAAAAGGGAAGGTGCACAACTAGATGTTACAACTGTTCTGAATCCAAAATTTCAACATTCTACAACTAATCGTTTTTGAATTATGCGCGATACATACATACGTATGTATAGATTTCACGCCGAAACTAGTCAAAATGGATTCAGAGATGGTCAAAATGGATATATCCGTTGAAATCTGGAAACCCAAATCTTTCGCAATCACAATATTTCCTTTACTTCGTACAAGGAAGTAACAATCTGATGTCTACTTTTAAAACGGTCTAACCATTCGTTGCTACAAACGAAATCTGCGTAACCGAAATCTATAGCAAAATGTTCATCCTGCAATTTTAAAACTGATCCACTGATAGGTCAATTTTCACTTCTTTTCACTTTAAACCATGATAATAGGGTGCTATCTATCGTCGTTGTCACATAGACTGAGTTTATTTGTATGCGTGTTTTCTTTTAAAAAGCACACAAGCAAGAACTTAAGTAAGTTTACGAACTTAAGCCCTAGAACTTAAGTTTCTCACGACTCTACCATACTGTTGATTCTGTGGATGAAGAAAGTCCATGTTTTTTGCAAACATCTGAATTTTATAGGCCTCGTTCCAGTTGTTGGATAATTTGGACTTTATCACTCACGGACAGTTGTTTCCTTTTGACGCCCGACATCGTTCATTACAAATTATCCGTTTTTAATAAAGTACACTTTTTTAAAAAAACATTTTAGGAAGAAAAACTAAATTGAAAACGCATTCACTGACGCGACTACAGAATTACTCTACTGTATTTGGCTGCTGGGTATCCGATTGATCACTTTAACGCTATGCTGTTTGTTTAACTGATTTTATGGTACATTACTGTATTTTTAAACTGAAAATTATGATTACTGAATTTATCAGTGGTGGTAGAACAGGTAAAGTATATCTTTAACCACGCCACTCTTCAGACTTTCCCTTAAATCGTTTAAAATATGGTACAGAGTTAGATGAAACTGTTTGGGCGGTTTTGACGAATCATTTATTTCGCCCCATTCTTTCCTGGAATTTTGCAAACAGAAAAATTCGAGTAATTAAAATACCTACCAGCCTTTGTAATACTGCAATGGAACTTGTACAGTACGTACTGTTCAACGTCCTGTTACAAACATTTTGTTCACCCTTCAGACCTGACCTGACCAATCCTAAGATAAAATATCACAATCTTTACGTATAAATCCTAAATGTATATTTCGTTAATGAAGAAAATGAATTTCCCTTGCGTTGAGATTATTTGGTTGTTATTTAACTTTTTTTTAATTACAGCATTTGAAAAAATGAAAATGCTCGTAAAAACCACGTTTACGATGCGTTGATACCTTGCTAAAAGGAAATTAATTTGTCATTAATGAGATAGAAAACTAAACAAATTTGTGCTTGTTACAACCAATTTCTCGTTAGTGAGATCGTTATTTGCGGGTTCTAGTGTATTTTTTTATGATAGCCTCTTTTCTCCCTTTACAACCATTTCAACCTCTATGAAAAAACCTCCTCTAAGCAACGAAGCGGGGTGATCTAAGCACAACTAGAAGGGCGATAGATTATGCACACCATAAATATCGCGAACTGCACATTACTAGCTGTAACCAATTTTATATTTTAGTAATAAATTTTTATGATTTGTAAACGTTGTTGAGACGTGTAGCGTTCCATGACGATTTGTCATAAATATCTGAAAACAAATGAAGCTTAAACAATAAAAAAATAATAATAATAATAAATCAGCCTATTTGAAAGACAACTATTTTTTTGTCTATTATGTGATGTTTTTAATACGTATTAATTGCAATATTTTGTGTTCAGGAAATAAAATAAAATGTAGATATGTTAAAAAAATAATGAAATTTAATTTTTAACGACAGAAAACTAAAAATGGTTTTACAAATTACATTAAAAATGTTATACAGGTTGAATATAGGGAAATTTTATTATAATTTGATTTTAGGAAAATAAACTGTTGGAATTGTCGAACCCATCAGTGGAACTGTTTTGAACGGAACGATGTTTTATGGTTAAAAAACTACAAAAATATTTATTAAAGAAGATAATACCAATTTTTTACTTTTTTCCTGTAAATGACAAGTTACATTTAATTATAGTTTTAATGACTACATCAATAAAAAAAAAAAACTTGTGAGATCGAAGCTCACAAATTACTAAACAAGACTGGAATGTAAAACGGGAGATTATTTGAAAAAAATATTTTAATATTATCTTAATTATTAAGAAAGTTTTATAAATACAAAAAACAACGTTTTAGGATTCTTAAACGCATTATTACAGCAATTCCATTCTGTATATAGGTAATAGGAGTTGGAATGAAAGTATTCTTTGAAATTTGATCGAACAAACAGGTGCATCAGCTTTAATTGTCAGAGCGAATGGAAAGCAACGCAAAATTGCAGTTAGCTCTCCTTCCCCTCCTCGCCCGCCAAAACACCCGGAAGGCATACAATAAAATTTAGAAAAAAAGATTTTTTTACATATGTTATGTAACATTTCATCTGTACGATATTATAAAAATTGAGTTTTATTTTATTTACTAAAGAAAATAGTTAAGTACTTGAGAACCAAAACATGCTTGGCTTATAAGCACTTTATTCATATAATGTTACATTTATTTAAAATTATTTATAAATGACTTGTTGAAAATTGGTGGTTAACTGAATATGAGCTAAATATGGTTTTATTATTATTATTATTTTTTTTATTAAATAGTGAAAAAACTTCCCAAACGTGTTAATTTACTTCCAGAGCTTCCAGAAGATCTTTTTGGAGTAATTTGCAATGCTTTCAGTGGTGTTAAAAAAGAAGTTGTTGTAATAATAACATGTCTTAAAGATATTAGGACATTCTTTTATTGTGTAGAATACCAACATTTTTGTGACGTTCTGTTTGACAATTTTCACGATCGAACAGTAAGAAATTGCGTATAATTTTTTAAGTTCTGATGAGTTTGTGTATTTATTAAGACTAACATTTATATGTTCAAATAACTTGGTTGATTGAATTAATTTAAATCAATAACTGATTTCTTTTGTTTATATATATATATATATATATATATATATATATATATATATTTGTTTTTGGCATATGGTTGAACAAGATCAGCCCGGGGATGGACTCCCTTCTCCGGGTGAGGTTTTCACTCCGGTTGGGAATAGAAGATCCGGTGGGGATAGGCCCTTCGGGTTATTGCCCATGAGGTTGAGTCAGAGAGTTGTGAAAGTGTCAGTCTTGTGGAAATGGCGGTCGAGGAGAACAGACGCGCGGAGCGGCTACTTAGTAAATCTCGAGAAAGGAAGAAGGGAGAGGCATCGATCCAGCGGCAGTCGAGGGCTGCGGGTATGCCGATTTCAGTCTGTGGAGGTGATGTTGGTACCAAGCCGTTTGAGGGAGATGTTCAGCCTCCTGCAGCGGACTCTCGTGCTGTTGTGGATGTTGAACCGAAATTTTTGAAGCCGACCGGGAAAGGAGGCGGGCTGTGTCTTTCTGCCCCGGCTACGTAGGAAAAAGAGAAATCAAAGGAATGCTACTGCATTCCTTTGATTTCTTTTTCTACTGAGGAAAAGGAAATTCTACTGGATTTCCTTCTCCTCATGAGAGGAGGCCTGGGATCTGAATCAGGAGTATGCCTCCACGACGGGAGGGCTCAACGAGGAGCGCGTGACGAGTGATGTGACTTCTGATTCTGGCAAGCGGAGGTGGTATCTAGCTAATAAAAGGCTAAACATCTCCGTTATGTTACACAGCTTAGTTCTCTAGTTAGCCAACATGTAGATACGAATGCAGAGATTAGGGAGTGTTCCCATAATACGGATGGTATTGCTAGAATAGTGGAACTATTCCGAGACGTGATGGGGAATACATCTGAGGAGCCAACAAGAGTACAGTCGACTCGGGTGGACGTAGTGGATGAAGCCAGCAAACGTATTTCATTGTTTCTGATGTGGCCTCTCAAACGACGGATGGAGTACTTCTGCGATAAAAGAGTGAAGGCAATTGAGAGTGGGGTAGTTGACAGAGAATTGCTCGGTTGATCATTCAGAGATGGCCAGAGGAAGTATTTATGTCCACTCTCGTAGTGAAGAATGTCAGTGGAGCTGATGGTTCTTCTAATATTATAAAAGATTACAGTTATCATTTAACGCCCTCACAGACTACTACGGTAACGGCATAATATGAATAGAAATCCGGATAAAACTTAAAGCAATGACCAAGACCTTCCAGGGTTGGTAGCAACTATGTAATTAAGTCCTTAGATCTTAATAATATTAAAGATTTTTCACATTTTATCATGAGTACTACAAATTTTAATTTGCTATAATTTTTTTGTTAAATTTATAATGCATTCTATTTATAGATTAATTTATTTTCTTATGAATATTCCAAAAATCTTTTGATATCCCATGCAACTTTCTGAATTTTGGGCTCTTAGGCAGCCGCGTACCTTGTTCGTGGCCGACCAAACATCTAAAACGTATTTTTGTATGTCATAGTTTAAAATAAGACAAATAAGATTTTACGCTAGTTAATTTCATACTATAACTTCTGTAAAATCTATTCGGAGATTATTGCGTGATGCGAACAAGTACAAAAGTCAAGTATAAAATAAGACTCTTTTGTAATTTGCCTAAATTTTTGAAGGAATGCAAAGATATATAATAATAGTAGTTTTATTTTCATCTTTTACAATGTACATATTTCTTACAAAATTACGTTGAAACTTTCTCACAAACTTAAAATAAAATAAACACACTAACATTGACATAAATAAAATATACACGGATATTACCCAACATATACTTGATATATTACGATTTTTAGATCGTAAAATAATGAGAACTAGATACTTTTAGGAAATCCTACATGGAAGTGTTTTTTAACTTTATAACTTAACAAATGTGAAAATTAAAATTATTAAATAATTAAATTGTTTACGTATATTATTATTATGCAACTTTTCGAAAGAGAGAAAAAAGTAGAAACAATAGTGATGTAAAATGAATCATGGTGTGGAGTAGGATGATTTGGACTTCTAAATAACATATATTTAGTTACTTCATTCATTTTAATGAACTTGACTTTATTATAATTATCTTATATTAACTTAAACTACTTATGCTTAAATAATTACTTTGTTTGTATTCAAAATATATCTTATTTATACTTATAATACATTAAATTCTTCAATAAATAAGCTTACTTTTGAAGTTTCGATATAATCCTCTTATATATATACACACATATATATAATGTAATTCTTAATATTAGTTTAACAAAACCTTTTCATAATGTACAATTTATATTAACTAATAATATATTAATTGCAATTAATTTCTACTAACCATTTTATGTAGATAAAATAAAATAATTTAGAAAACAAGATATTTTTAAAATTATCATTTAGGTCCTTAAAGAAGAGACTAATTCTATTAACGCTAGAATTCCTAATACAAAAAACGGGGTGATGTTACATAAGTACGAGTAATGAAAGGTTATTATTTTTAACTTTTCTTCAAGATTTCCTTTAACGATCATTTTTTTAATCATGTTATTTCCGTAACAAAATTTGAAGGACATTTTTTAAAAGTAATTTTTATATATCTATTTACATTGAGAAAACTCAATAAATTTATTACATTTAAGAGTACCACACCTGGACCTAATGGGTTCCTCTGATAAATTTCACTCTGTCGGAATGGAGCTATTATTTACGTGCGACTGAGTGTACGTGAAAGAAGTTGATAAATCCGAGAGGAAAGGTGAATTTCAGGTCGGTGGTGTTGTTGTTGTTGTAGCAGTAGTAGAATGTGCTGTGTTGTTACGCAGCGAGAGGAGAACAGTGCTCCACTCCCTTATTGTAGAGCAGCAGGGAGTATTGATCGCGCGGTGCGCTAGGAGCAACAGAGAGCGCCCATATGTCGCTAAGCTGTTGTTGGTCAACGTCCTAATGAAGCAATGTATACTCCCTCATTACTATCTGTCATAAAACAACGCCAAATCGGATTCTGATTACATTTTATACCGTTTTATGCAAGAATTTTTAGAATAAGAAAAAAGACAAAAAAATGTTTTAAAACATATATGTAACAAGCTGCAGAAGAAGAAAATTTGATTTTTACATGCATACTTTCAGTTAATTCTTTTTCTTTATTCCTTAATTAACAAAATTTTAACCAAAGAACTAATTTAAGAAAAAAAAGCTTTTCTTTAAACCAAGCACAATCTTATAAACTTTTAAGCATTGGCATATACATACAGTACCCTGAGTACTCTATAATAGTACTCTGAGTTTCTAGAATAATAAAAAATTTTTAACAAAATATAGTGGAGGTAAATTAAATTTTTCGTACACTTTTTGTCTACACTCTCTTATCCTCAATCTACTCTTTTAACGAAAAATGGATTTGATCATCTATGCCATAAAATTTAAAGATTGTTTACTGCCGCAGTACTGATATGCTTTATATAGCCACTGATTTTATTACAGGTGAAAGTCATATCTGTTTTTCGGTGGATAACTTCTGCTCTACGTATAACTTATTGTTCGTATAATTACAAATTTAAAGTAATATTAATATTGTAAACACATTTACAACTGCGCTCGAAGGATTTTATAGCCTTAAACACCAAGTAAAGGTTGATTTATAAATAAAATCTGAAATGCATAAAAAAATTATGTTTATAACGTTAGAATTTTTTATCACCAAAAAACTATGATTTGACTATCATTATATTAAATCAGTGGTTACGTAAAGCCTAGGCAGTACTGGCACATTGTACTACTTTTAGATTTTCGTCATAGCGTCAACTTCCCCCAAAAAAAATAATAGTTTAAGATTAAATTTTTTAAACGATATAGCTGAGTTGCGATTAGTATACTTAAAACTTTAATATTTGAGAATAGCGTAAGAAAATCTTTGTGTATTAGCAAAATAGAGGGTTACAAGTTTCTGGTTTACTATAAAAACAAAACTAAATAATTATATAACATAATAGAAATTAAAACTAATAATAAAAATATTCGAAACTTAGTAATAATAAAATACTATTGTGAATAAATACATGAACACTGAATCACAAAATACTACTTTTTATAAATGGATTTCAATTTAAATAACTTTAGTTAAAAAAAAAAAAAAGAAAAAAGGTAGTTCCTTGCAGCTTACTTTATATTACTGGTTCACTCCTTATTACTTAGACCTAAATAACCATTTCAGAGTTATTGGTTAAAAGTTTTTAACACCTGTGAATTTAACCGATAAGGACATAAACAACCACTGGTGTGTATACACACACACACACGAGATCAACGACTGAAAAGCTTTTCCTAAAGTGCAATGAACTCTGTACTATAAGAGATGACTTTACCTTATAAATGAAAAACTTTACCTTACAAGTGAGCAGATATACACACAAACATTCGGATATACCTTGGCGCGCGCGCATAGATAATCTAATAAAACTTCAATCTTAATATTACAAACTTAAATAAAAATCATTCTTGTACAATATTGATTAAAGAAATAAAAATGCAAATGTCATTCTATAGACAATTTTAATTTAAAATAAAAAGTTTAATACGATTATTAATAGTTTTTTTAAAAACAGATTTACGAACATTTTTAAGTTTATGAATATATACTAGTAGTTATAAAAAACAGATAAATGTTATTCAGTTTTTACCATCAATCTTCATATCTTCACTACTTTATAAACATATATATACTTTTTTGTAATCTGATGTAAATCTTACTTACGTTTAATTATGTTATTCCTATTACTGTAAAACAACTCTGCCAGAAATTAAAATTAATCTGTGATTAATAAACAAAACGTTTTCTCGTATACTTCTTTAAAGCCAAACATTAAATTTAGGCCTATATGTAGGATTATTATATAAGACTTTTTCCTCTAAACGAAATAAATGCACTGTTATATTATGTTACGTTACATAACCAAATTTATATGACAAAGATGTTTTAGCTTTATTAAGATTATAACAGAAATTGTTAAGTTCCTGATGTTGGAATTTTAATCGAAAAGCGCTTGAACGTATATATAAAAGAATTTTTGGTAAATGGGTTCTTTAATTATTAATTATATAATCATACCAACGAGCCATGTTTGACAAAATTATTAATAATATACTTAATCTTCTTAAAAAAAAAAGGATAATTTATATATTGGAAAGATAGACGATTAATTAAAATTAATATTTGAAAAATAATACAAGAATACGCTGTGTAAGATGAAAGATGAAGAATAGTTAGATCTTGGTAGATGTTTACAATAGTTGTTTTTCCCCATTACTTTTATGTGGAAAAGAAGATGAAGAAATGGTGGTAAGAGAAACGGGTGTAAACATCAAAGGAAGAAAAAGCAACATATATGAGGTTCGTAAATGAAAAAAAAAGTTTATTATTGACAAATTGTGAAATAAAACTAGGATAAACTTTTATAAAATAAAGAAAAGAGAATTTTTTCTTAAATCTAAAGAAAACGAAACTGATAAGCTTGAAAATTTAATCAGATCAATACGTCTAAGTTTCAAGAAAAGTTAGAACAAATTTTTATCTGGTTCTAATATTACATTGTGAGCAAGTATTACTCGTATATTAAATAAAGAAAACATAAAAAATAGATAGAAATAAGGAAATATAGATAAGAAGAATGATATTCAATTGGCTGGACATAATAAGCGTAAGGAGTTGGAAAGGATATAAGATCAATCTTACTAAATACAGGAATAGTTATTAGCGTGGCAGTGAACTGAAGAAAGAAAATTCGTTGAGACGTAGAAAGAATAGTGTAAGGAAATCTCACAAGGGAAGAAGTTCAAAGGTTCCTCAATATGAAGAGATAAGTTTAAAGTAGAGATCGCGGAGCGAATAAACAAGCGAATGAAAAGCAACTAATTTTCATGGCAGAAAACTGAAGAAGAGAAATTCTAATATTTTGTGAAGGTTACAGATGAATAATGAATTAAATATATATAAAATTTCATGGAAAAGAATTTTAATCGATCTTTACAAAATTATACCAGTATGAAAAAGTAAATCAGTTATAACTTTATATCATTACAAGAAGTTATGCCACATTATTACAATAATGAATATTTTATTTAATAAAATATACAAAGTTTTTTTTTATTTATTACAAATACTAATGTAATTAAAATCACTTTTTCACTGTTTACGATAGAATTTTTTTAATGAAATATCAAATAACTAATCAAATCGTATATTATTTAAAGCTGAAATTAGATTAATTATATATTTTAAACATTTTCAATAGCAGGAAATTATTATTGTTATGAATACTATTATAACTTACTGATAATCAACAAATATTAAGCTATTGTAGTTATGATCAAACAATGACATATATTGTATGCAATTCATATGTATTCCCTTTAATATGAGTATTATATTTAGTTTCAGTCTATAAAATCACTGGCTTCTCGATTTCACTCTCCAATTAAAAAAAAGCAAAGCAGCTTTTAATTTTTTTTAATTTTTATTAATGATAAAGTTAAAAAAAAGTTTAAGTTTAATAAATTAAATTAATAATGTAACTAAAAAATATTTTTTATTAGAAAAAACAACTTCAAATTAATGGTATACATATCTACATAATTAAAAATGTAAATTATTGTTTGTTCACAATCTTAAATCTCCGAAAGCTCTTCAGCGATTGCTTTGAAGTTTTGATACAACGTTGCATTTGAATACGCGCGTGTTTTTATATAGCTACTATTTATATATCTAAGATATCACACCTATGACAGGTAAAAACATGCTTTTTTTGAAAAACAGCGCTATCTGTTGGACGTAAAAGCAACACACGCTATACTAAATATTTTATGATTCCATTTCAGTGATTTCGATATGTGTGTCCGCTATAGATTAAAAAACTAATGGACCGATCTTCGCCCAGGGAAAAGGGAAAATTCAAAAAAGGTAAAAAGGGAAGACGAGTAAAATGGAAAAAATAAAAAAAAAAAAGGGGAAAAAGAAATAAGGGAAGAGAAATGGGAGAAGGAAAGGGAATGGGATGGGAAACGGGGAACAGGGGAAAGGGAAATTGGAAAATGGGGAAAGGAAAGGGGATGTGGTAAACATGAAAATGGGAAAAGTAAAATGGGGTAAAAAGAAAAAGGGGAAAAGGGAGAAAGAGTAAAAGGGAGAAACGGTAAAAGGGAAAGGTAAAATTTTGTGAAGTTCGGTAATGTTTATTTTGTTAATTTTTATCAAACTTTCAATTGTGTTCATTTAACCTATATATATATATTGTGTGTGTGTATATATATATATATATATATTAAAAAAAATTCGGAGAAAAAATTCCAGTCGATGTTTACAAAATTATATCAGTATGAAGAATACATAAAAAATTCCAGTCGATGTTTACAAAATTATATCAGTATGAAGAATACATAAAAAATTCGTTGATTTTGGAATAATCTAATTCAAAGACAGTTGTAGAGATGGCACGAATATTAAATCTAATTTTAAACTATTTTTAATTTTTTTTTTTTTCAAACCGGATTGTTTTAAGTGACAAGGAAATATCTAATTGATTCAAATAATTTTTTCCACGTTTATTTTTTTAACAAATAACAACTTGTGTTCGTTAAAAAAGAGTTAAAAGATAATTTTTCCTTTCTTTTAATTTTTCTTCACTTATTTTGAACTATTTTAAAAATAATTTTCAATATTAATCTCCTTACGACAAAATCGCTCCTTTTTTCTTCTCTCCATTTAAATAGTCTTTGCTTTTTTTAAATAGCCTTTTAATAATATTTACATAAAACAACAAAACAACTTTTCGTTGCTAACTGGTGATTTTTGTTTCCCAGTTTAGGCTCTTAAGGAAACAAACAGGAACTTCGTATCTACACTCAAGTAACAAAAGTTGCAATCTTTCATCTTTTTATTCCAAACTTGAGTTAAGGGTCTCAACAAAGTGTTTGACCTTTAACAATATTTTATCAATATTTCTAGGTGTTTTATTTTTATTTTTTAAATAACACTTTAGGCTGTCCATCAAACCATTCAAGATGAAAACAAAACGACAACGATAATAATATTACATAAACAACAGTCTTACATAATTTTAAGTAACATGAAAAGGAAACATTCATTTTGAGTATGACTAAATCATTAAGATAGAAGATAATGTAGTGCATTAAAGTATTTGAATGCCTCCAAGAAAAACGACTTATTATCAGAGCATATAATAGATGGACAGCTTCAAAATTTTATTCAGATATCTATTTCAGATGGAAAATGATTGTTATATTGTAATAAGCCAAGAATTCATCGTTCAGACGCAAGGTACAAACAATAAGTATTAGAATCATAGTGGTGACTTATCACATTTAGACTCTTGATTATGTGATTATAATCATGTCGTAAGATATCTTATTAAAAATAATCTACTGCCAGATTCCTCAGGAATGCAAAAATTTTCTAGGATTCAATTAACTAAACTGACAAATCTTTTCTCCACTTAAACAGCATTTTGCTCATCAGTTTGTTACATCCTCTTTCCACAGAAACAAAAAGTCTAATGCAGCTAAGTATATGTACCCTGTTACACATAATTTATTATCTATTTCATGTTTATATCTACATAATAACGAGAAACTTACTGGAAAATTTTGGGAAACATGAAATAATAAAAGATTTCTTCAATATTTCTCTATTGGATACACGCCTTTAATTGTAGAAAAATTACAATGTAATTCAGAAAAACTACAATACTTTTCACAAAATATTATTCAATAGATATCCACTTTCATGGAAAAAAATGTATGGATGGAATAACCGATTAGAAAATTTAGCAGATCCAAAAAAAAACATTTGATATAAATAACTTTAAAATTCTATAAGGCTATCTTTCACGTTAAAAGTTGAATTTTTTCGTTGTTTTTTTTTATAATAGAATCATATTTTATCATTTATTTATTCTTATTAATTTTTTATCATTAACTTATATATAATTTATTTGAGTAACTGTAGATTCTTTTTCTTATACTAAAATAATTATCTTTCGTTTTTAATATTTTTACATTTCAATTTGATCTTCTATGCATAAAAACAAAAAAAAATATAAGTAGAAAAAAATATTCGTGTTTTATACTAGAAAAAAATAAATTACAAATATTTAAGATACGACGAAATAAAAAAAGGATATAAATATATTGCATTATTAAAAATATTTTTTTTGTTATTATATTTTTTTTTTTGTTATTTGTATTTTTATTTATTATAAAATATAAATATTAAATTTTTTGAAACCTAATTTTTTACGACAAAAGACGCACACAAAAAATAAAAAAAAATGATAAAACATAAAAAGATAGTTTGAAATATAGGAATGGTATAAATATTTCTATTAGGTTCATTAGTTTTGTCTTTTTAGTGATTATGCATTTACTACGACAAATGATGAAAATAATAATAAAGGATGTATATGTATATATATTTTTTATGATTCATAATCATAACACTTTTAATGAATACCTTGTTGAATGAATATTAAGCAATTAAGTAATTTTAATAAAAAAATATATATACATACATGAGGATTCTATCAACGTCTATTGGAATTTTTAAAATTATTCCCAGTATTACGCGTTCAATTGAGATAGGTATTGTACTTTAATAATAATTATAAATCAGGCCACCGTTCTTGGGTTACATGTAAAATAATTAGAAAGTGCTTTCCTTTGCAGATAAAAAAAGAAGTAATTCCGAAAAGTTTGTTAAATGGTCCTCTAAATAATTCTGATACAATTCGTGGAAAGTTGTCAAATACGAAAAACAATTTTTAATGTACAATGTAATATTCTGAATATACTTTTTCAACATTGATATTTTAAAACTATTTTGCTACTATCCACAAACATAGTAACATAGTTACTATCCACAAACATAGTTAAAAATTATGGATTTCTAATTAATTACAGATAATTACATGTAATAAAACTGTAATTAGATTCTTAAAACAATAGTTAGTCGCAATATTGTGCTCCATTTTATCCAACATAAATACTACTTCCATTATATTCTACGCAAATATGTACAAAAAGCGAATATTTAAGATAAAATATGTTACTATCCATTAATGGGATGTATTTCTTTCGTCTCGAAATAAAATTTACATCTGTTACAATGTCAAAGAAACCATAAGTAAATATGACCTCTTACAATCAATCACATGCAGAGAGGCTTCCATCAAAGCTCCTCTAAAATTACATACTAATACATCTGTCACTTTAAAGGATTCTTTTAAAGTAGAGCATTTAAGTATAACATGAGTCATTGTGATTTTATTAAATATCAAACAAATGTAGATAATCTAAAATAATCAGCGTTAACTATAAAATAACATTTAAAAAATTCCTAATTGTAAATTCGTGTGTGACAGAAAATTTAGTATTTCTATTTATTAAAGCCTCCTCTATGAATCATGAGACCTTGTCGTTGGTGAGGGGGCTTGAGTGCTCAGGGATAGAGTAGCTGGACCGAAGGTGCAAACATATCGGAGAGGTATCTGTTGAGAGCCAGACTAAGGAATGATTCCTGAAAGAGGGCAGCAGCTCTTTCAGTAGTTGTTAGGGGCATTAGTCACAATGACTTAAACGACCATATCAACATCACTCAGTCCTCTGAGTACTGCGCAGCTGAAAGCAATGGAAAACTGTTTTCTTTTTTTCCAAGAAAATGTGGCTCTCTGCATTTTCAAAAGCAATAATGGAGGCGCCTTCCTTGGTAAAATATTCCGGAGGTAAAATAGTCCCCCGTTCGGATCTCCGGGTGGGGACTACTAAGGAAGGGGTCACCAGAAAAGTAAAAAATAACATTCTACGAGTCGGAGCGTGGAATGTTAGAAGCTTAAAAAAGGTTGGTAGGCTAGAAAATTTAAAAAGGGAAATGGATAAGGTAAACGTGGATATAGTAGGAATTAGTGAGGTTCGGTGGGAAGAGGAAGGCGACTTTTGGACAGGTGACTTTAGAGTAATTAACTCAGCGTCAAATAATGGGCAGGCAGGAGTAGGTTTCGTGATGAACAAGAAGATAGGGAGGAGAGTGGAGTATTTCAAGACGCATAGCGATAGAGTCATTGTAATAAGGATAAAATCAAAACCTAAACCGACAACGATTGTTAACGTCTATATGCCTACAAGCGCCCATGATGATGATGAGGTAGAATGTGTATACGAAGAGATTGATGAAGCAATTAAACATGTAAAAGGAGATGAAAATTTAATAATAGTTGGAGATTGGAATGCAAGCATTGGAAAAGGCAAGGAAGGAAATGTAGTGGGTGAATACGGGCTGGGCAAAAAGAATGAAAGAGGGGACCGACTTATAGAGTTTTGCACGAAGTATAATTTAGTAATTGCCAACACCCAATTTAAAAATCATAATAGAAGAATATACACTTGGAAAAAGCCAGGCGATACTGCAAGGTATCAGATAGATTATATCATGCTTAAGCAAAGATTTAGAAATCAACTCGTTGACTGCAAAACTTACCCTGGAGCAGACATTGATAGCGACCATAATTTGGTGATAATGAAATGTAGATTGGGGTTTAAAAACCTGAAGAAAAGGTGTCAGATGAATCGGTGGAATTTAGAGAAGCTTGAGGAAGAGGAGGTAAAGAAGATTTTTGAGGAAGACATCGCAAGAGGTCTGAGTAAAAAAGATAAGGTAGAAAATGTAGAAGAAGAATGGGAGAATGTTAAAAAGGAAATTCTTAAATCAACAGAAGCAAACTTAGGCGGAATAAAGAGAACTGGTAGAAAACCTTGGGTTTCAGACGATATATTGCAGCTGATGGATGAACGTAGAAAATATAAGAATGCTAGTGATGAAGAAAGAAAAAGGAACTATCGGCAATTAAGAAATGCTATAAACAGGAAGTGCAAACTGGCGAAAGAAGAGTGGATTAAAGAAAAGTGTTCAGAAGTGGAAAGAGAAATGAACATTGGTAAAATAGACGGAGCATACAGGAAAGTTAAGGAAAATTTTAGGGTACATAAATTAAAATCTAATAATGTGTTAAACAAAGATGGTACACCAATATATAATACGAAAGGTAAAGTCGATAGATGGGTGGAATATATTGAAAAGTTATACGGAGAAAATGAATTAGAAAATGGTGTTATAGAGGAAGAAGAGGAAGTTGAGGAGGATGAAATGGGAGAAACAATACTGAGATCTGAATTTAAGAGAGCATTAAAAGATTTAAATGGCAGAAAGGCTCCTGGAATAGACGTAATACCTGTAGAATTACTGCGCAGTGCAGGTGAGGAAGCGATTGATAGATTTTACAAACTGGTGTGTAATATTTATGAAAAAGGGGAATTTCCGTCAGACTTCAAAAAAAGTGTTATAATAATGATACCAAAGAAAGCAGGGGCAGATAAATGTGAAGAATACAGAACAATTAGTTTAACTAGTCATGCATCAAAAATCATAACAAGAATTCTATACAGAAGAATTGAGAGGAGAATGGAGGAAGTGTTAGGAGAAGACCAATTTGGTTTCAGGAAAAGTATAGGGACAAGGGAAGCAATTTTAGGCCTCAGATTAATAGTAGAAGGAAGATTAAAGAAAAACAAACCAACATAATTGGCGTTTATAGATCTAGAAAAGGCATTCGATAACGTAGACTGGAATAAAATGTTCAGCATTTAAAAAAAATTAGGGTTCAAATACAGAGATAGAAGAACAATTGCTAACATGTACAGGAACCAAACAGCAACAGTAACAATTGAAGAACATAAGAAAGAAGCCCTAATAAGAAAGGGAGTCCGACAAGGATGTTCCCTATCACCGTTACTTTTTAATCTTTACATGGAACTAGCAGTTAATGATGTTAAAGAACAATTTAGATTCGGAGTAACAGTACAATGTGAAAAGATAAAGATGCTACGGTTTGCTGGTGATATAGTAATTCTAGCCGAGAGTAAAAAGGATTTAGAAGAAACAATGAATGGCATAGATGAAGTCCTACGCAAGAACTATCGCATGAAAATAAACAAGAACAAAACAAAAGTAATGAAATGTAGTAGAAATAACAAAGATGGACCACTGAATGTGAAAATAGGAGGAGAAAAGATTATGGAGGAAGAAGAATTTTGTTATTTGAGAAGTAGAATTACTAAAGATGGACGAAGCAGGAGGGATATAAAATGCCGAAAAGCACAAGCTAAACGAGCCATCAGTAAGAAATATAATTTGTTTACATTAAAAAGTAATTTAAATGTCAGGAAAAGATTTTTGAAAGTGTATGTTTGGAGTGTCGCTTTAAATGGAAGTGAAACTTGGACAATCGGAGTATCTGAGAAGAAAAAATTAGAAGCTTTTGAAATGTGGTGCTATAGGAAATGTTAAAAATCAGATGGGTGGATAAAGTGACAAATGAAGAGGTATTGCGGCAAATAGATGAAGAAAGAAGCATTTGGAAAAATATAGTTAAAAGAAGAGACAGACTTATAGGCCACATACTAAGGCATCCTGGAATAGTCGCTTTAATATTGGAAGGACAGGTAGAAGGGAAAAATTGTGTAGGCAGGCCAAGTTTGGAATATGTAAAACAAATTGTTAGGGATGTAGGATGTAGGAGGCATACCGAAATGAAACGACTAGCACTAGATAGGGATTCTTCGAGAGCTGCATCAAACCAGTCAAATGACTGAAGACAAAAAAAAAAAAATTATTAAAGTAAAATTTAATGCTTTTGTTACATTTAACTACATTATTAATTCATAATTAATCATTTTTACTTTATTCCTATGTTGAATTGAACTTAACATTATACAACTCAACAAATAAATGAAATAGCTTGGTCACGTCACCTATTGTTATTACGATTAAGATATATATAATCTTAACGTTGTTTTTTTTTGTTTTGTTTTCAATGAGTTGGAGGAACTCCATTTAGGGACAAAGTGTCAGAATGTGCTAATAGGTTCCGCAAGCTATTGTTAAGAGTGGGTATGTGTGCCTGCGCCCTACCGACTAAACCTCATATCTCACCGATCCTCACCCTCCCGAGGTCGGTCCAGCAATTAAGCATTACTCAACCCCAGGTGGTTCCTTCGAGCTCAGAGATTTAGGAATTCCTGTGCCTCATCACCGACGCCCACCTTCGCAAACGTGGACGAATGCAGAGGGCTGTCCTTCACCCCCTCGCTCTACGGTCCTTTTCTTTACCTGATGCGTTGTTCTTCCTCATCACAAGATTTGGTTGACAGCACCTGTGAGAATCAGATTGACTTGGTTGAATCCACTTGTCAGCAGTCGAACTAGTCCGCGAACCGCACCACACACGCTGGTCTGCTTCCTTGTGTTGTATCATCCTCACAACGTAACCCTCTACTAAGTCCCATTCATTTTTTCCAGTAACAATTTAATTCCCTTCCACGCCTGAATCTGCACCTAGGACAGACGAAAAATTTATGTCTAGACGTATCCTCTTCCGTGCAGTATACGCACCGGGGGGAGTCCCTGATCCCAAACCGGTAGAAGTAGGCACCAAAATTGCCATGCCCGGACAAGAATTGTGACGTGAAAGCCTATCTCTCCGTATCCTCTACCGAGCCATGGTTCCAATCTGGGGATCAGCTTCTTAGTCCATTCAGCTTTGTCTGTGCTTTTCCACTCAGCCTGCAACTCCTGAATAATTAATTCATTGGCCCCATTCTTAGTCATTCCGTCATAACTCCTAGTCAACCAGTAGACTCTTTAAGTAAACGAGAAGCTGAGTCCTTCTCGTTTACTTACTAGGACCTCAGCCGCTTCCCTGGAGATCGTCCTGTACGCTGCAGTAATCTTAATCGTGACCTGCCCTTGAAAGACGCTAAATTTCCAACATTATTTTTCTTCTCTAGGGCCTCCGACTAGGCGGGAATGGCATAAAACAGGACCGACTTTTGCTAACGAAGCGTTTTCGGATTTATGTTTACATGAATCTTCTTTATTTTCATCAGTAAAACATATTGCAGCACAAGTACAGTAGAACGTTTGTTACATTCGTCTTGAATCGCACGTGTACAACGATTTGAAAAAAGTAAAATGATTGACAGTATTTTCTTCAATTAAAAATAAAAATATTTGGAATTATCAATTGGGTATCAGATAAACTTCCTTTAATAGTGAATTTCAAGTATACTCGTACATATGCTGTAACATGCCGTAACATTTTTATGCATGAAAATGCGTAATAACACTTAAAAGACTGCTTTATTTATTAAAAACAAATATTAAAAATTAGTTTAAATATGTTATCTAAGATCGTTTATTAAGTAAATAAGTATATAAATAAATAATATGAGGAGCTTGCATAAAATGAAGTGAATCAATAACGAATTTGATTTTGAAAAACAGTCCAAAATTGGTTTTAAAGGAAATAACCTCTCATGTTAAAAATAAACTTTATTAATTTGGTTATGATACTGAATTTACAATACCTACCTACATTATTCATGTTCATTAAAAAAATATTTATTTTTTCTTTTTTATAATTTTTTTTTTGTTATCTTTTCCACGTAGTCATAACTTATCTTAAATACAATTGCAATTTAAAGAAACTTTAGACTTTATAAATAATATATTTGTAAAAATTATTTACAATTTTCAAATAAAAGAAACCCTATTTAAGAAAGTGGGCGGTACCTTTCTACATTTTGTTACATAAAAAATCTATATACTCTTTTTAAATTGGTAAACAAACAATTTAAAATATGAAAATAGTATACGTTCAAAAACCATGTACAAAAAAGATTAAAAAATCATTTAGAACTAGATGATTTTTCGACAATAGTAATCAGTAAATTCCGAGAAATTATCAAAAGGCCTAACACTATATAAATAAAAGAAAATAATGATAAAAATAAAAATTTTAATAAACACGACAAAGAGGTATTTATATGAATATTAGCCGGTCAGAACTCCACCCTACGGACCCCCGTGACCCAAGTCGGGTCAAGTCAGTCCCAGAGCCAACCCAAGGCTTCCCAGGGCCGGATCCCCGGGCCATGGGGCCGCAGAGCTCGCTCAGACGGGGCTCCATTCCCCGTCTAGGAGCCTCACAGTGTTCGTAAGGATAATACTAATAAATAAAAATTAAAGTATTCAGGCTTTATAGAAGCTTTAAAAGGAAATTAAATTACAAAAGAAAAAGTAGTAGTAATTATGATAACTATAGTACTTAGTCCTTTGATGAGGAAAACTTCATAACATATTTCTGTTGCCATGGTGACACATATTAATTTAATTTTTCATTATTAATTATCAAATCTTTCTTCTTTAATAAATATATTTAATTTATAACGTGAACCCCAAGGTGATGATTGAGCCCGGTCTATAGCTTAAAACCTTCCCTGGGATAACACTAATATATCTTGTGGATTTCAAAGCAATCTGTTGGTTGATTCTAGCGTGATGCAAAATTTTACAAATAAACAGACAGACAAACAAACTTTCGCCTTTATATATGAGATTTAAAAAATAAATATAACTTTTTTTTTGGATTTGTTTCAAAAACCGTTTAACTATTTTTGTTAGTATTTCGAAATGACCGATTTATTTATTAATGACTGACTTTTTATAATTTTTACAGTGTTATCGTTAATTAAACCTAACTTTTGTTTGTTTTTTTATTCGTATTTTAAATCGCTATTACAATATATAGTAAATTTATATATGATTAAAATTTAATCCAATTTCAAAATATCGTGCGTTCAAAAATAGCTACTTTGATCTTAATTTTAAAAAGTAGCTGAAAAATGATAAAGTTATCTATTTGATATTTTTAGGATGATTTTAGTTAAGAGTTAATGATGCGAATAGAATAAAATATTTTAAACTTTACGAGAAATCCAATCGATTGAAATATATAATAAGAAGCGATTTATAAATTGTGTAAAAATTAATAGTTATAATAAGAGTAGAAGACGAATAAAGACGCTCTAATTCAGAAAGGGATGAGACATCAATGCAATAAATTTTTTTTTATTTTCAATTTTTGAGTGGAAGTAGTTAAGGAACTGAAGGAAAAGTTTGAAAGTAGATAGACAATTCAAGAAGAAAAATAAAGATGTTTATATTCGTTGAGGATATTTTTTAGTAATAAAATATCAATATCAAGGATGCTTATATGAATATGTTTATTAGAGAAAAAAATCAGTTTGAAAAAAATAAAATCAGGTAAAATGAATAGTCAGAGAATATAACGCAATTTAAACAGGACAAATTTTAACTGAAGCATTTTAAATATATTTTAATGAAATATATTTTAAATTTCAAGAAATTTTATTAATAGTTATTACTTTTTTAAAGAAATTATTATCAGAATACATACAATTAAAAAATTAGTAAACTACTAGTTATAGCTATTTAAAGAAATTAAATAGCTAATTTATAAATTTTTTTAATGTTATTTTTTAAATAACATTAAAAAAATTCTAATCTCTTTTAAAATATAAAATGCTTGAACATTTAATACCTTAACGTTCAAGTTAAAAAAAAAAAAAATAAATAATTGAATCGATTCTTTTTATACAAAATCTACCTAACAAATTTCAAGATTATAGATTGCTGGGTAAAACCAAATAGAGACTAATGCAAATGTATTTATGGAGTTATTTTTAATCAAAATTTAATACTTTCATGCTCAGCTGAGATCACAAAAAAGCCGGGTAATAGATAGCAACACTAATTGTTTATGTTATTATTGGACAATTTAAATGTGTTTAAAAATTAAAAAAAAAAAAGAATGACATTTGTTGCAGTACCTTGTAAAGAGACGAAATAGTTTGGTATATTAACTTGCACTAATAAACCTAGATTTGGTGAATTTACTGGTAGAAGGTAAAACCTGTAGAGGAAGGCATAGAATAAATAAAATAATTATAACAGATTATTTGAGCATGAAGAATATAGTAAAAATATTAAAGTTAAGAGATTAGCGGACAAGAAAACGAAATAGACAATAGCAACTAACCAGCCGGTGACTGATAACTCAAAAAAAGAAAATCAAAATTCACAAGACAATGTAAGTTTAGATTCATTTAAAAAATCCATACTTAATTTTTATCTTAAAAAATTGTTTTGTAGACGTTTTTACATTTCATTAAACTCTTCTCGATATATTGATTTGTACCTGCCAACTGTAATGGTTAAACAGTTTTTAATTAATTAGACGAAAGATACTAGTATTTTTAAAAATTTCGCAACTGACTCCATAGTTGTTCAATCACCATAAAAATAATTAATACTTACTCTTTTTAGATTCTATCCGAAGTTAAGTGTATAAAGTGATCTATTTTTAAACGAATGTCTGGAATATTTCTCACCATTTTTATCAGCTATTTGTGTTAACCGAACATTTGTTTTTTTTTTTAATTCTCTTTTATCCGTTTCTATAAATTGACTTTTTCTCTCTTTACTACAACTGGTTTCATAATAAAAAAATATTAATCTCAGAGATAGAAATTCTGACAGTTACTTCCTTATATTTATTTATTTCATAACCAAAAATAAAGATCCGAAAGATAATTTAAAACAAAATTTAATGGAGCTTTTTTATTTTGAAACAATGACATCTTATTTTATAGTAGTAATTGTTGTTTTTTTTTTTTTAATAGGTATTTGTTACATTTATTATTGTGTTTTTTATTGTTTTCTATATTGCTTCTACTCATTTATTTAAAAAAATAATAATTTCGAATAATATATTTACAGTAATAATTGAAGAAATTAAGAAAGAAGCCGTAATAAAAACGGGAGTCCGACAAGGATATTCCCTATCCCTGATACGTTTTAATCTTTACATAAAACTAGCAGTTAATGATGTTAAAGAACAATTTAGATTTGGAGTAACAGTAAAAGGTGAAAAGATAAAGATGCTACGATTTGCTGATGATGTAGTAATTTTAGCTGAGAGTAAAAAGGATTTAGAAGAAACAATGAATGGCATGGATGAAGTCCTACGCAAGAACTACCGCATGAAAATAAACAAGAACAAAACGAAAGTAATGAAATGTAGTAGAAATAACCAAGATGGACCACTGAATGTGAAAATAGGAGGAGAAAAGATTATGGAGATAGAAGAACTTTGTTATTTGGGAAGTTACTAAAAGATTACTAAATTACTAAAGATGGACGAAGTAGGAGCGATATAAAATGCCAAGTAGCATAGGCGAAACGAGCCTTCAGTCAGAAATATAATTTGTTTAAATCAAAAATTAATTTAAATGTCAGGAAAAGGTTTTTGAAAGTATATGTTTGGAGTGTCGCTTTAAATGGAAGTGAAACTTGGACGATCGGAGTATCTGAGAAGAAAAGATTAGAAGCTTTTGAAATGTGGTGCTATAGGAGAATGTTAAAAATCAGATGGGTGGATAAAGTGACAAAGGGAGGGGTGTTGCGGCAAATAGATGAAGAAAGAAGCATTTGGGAAAATGTAGCTAATTGAAGAGCAGACTCATAGGCCACATATTAAGGCATCCAGGAACAGTCGCTTTAATATTGGAGGGACAGGTAAAAGGAAAAAAAAAGTGTAGGCAGGCATCGTTTGGAATTTGTAAAACAAATTGTTAGGGATGTAGGATGTAGGAGGCATACCGAAATGAAACGACTAGCACTAGATAGGGATTCTTCGAGAGCTGCATCAAACCAGTCAAATGACTTAAGACAAAAAATAAAAAATAAATAATTTCGGTCAGCACTAAATTACATAAGTCTGTACGTTTAAATTTTCTACATGAGTCTGCGTTTTTGAGCTATCCTTGAAATGTAGCCCAAAATTATCCTTATATAAACAATTTTTTGTTTGTAATTTTTTTGCTGATTTTATTTCTTAAACTCGGAATCAGCTGATTTTAATCACACAGGATAATTTTATTTTAGCTACTTTCTTTCATTTTCAGTTCAGTGGTTTCTCCAGAACCACCGTAAAGTATTACTTCAGAGGATGAATGAGGATGATATGTATGAATGTAAATGAAGTGAAATCTTGTACAGCCTCAGGTCGACCATTCCTGAAATGTGTGGTTAATTGAAAACCAACCACCAAAGAACACCGTTATCCACGATCTAGTATTTTTTTATTTTTTTTTTAGCTAGGATTAGATATAAATTACCATCTCCGCCAATTTTCTAATGATTTTGTTGGAAGGATGAGTAACTCAGACTCACTTAATATGTCACTTTAACTTAACTTAAAATGTTTCATAAATAGACGTCAATTCAACCGCTGTAGGGACTCAATATTTCAAAGTATCTTCAAAGAAATTTAAAAAGATGCTTTTAAAAACCTTTTAAAAATTTTTCGGCACTGCATAATTACAGTTTCCTAGATACCGTTTATGTTAAAGCCCTTTTCATTAAAATCTATTATAAGTTAGTTATTACCATTTTCATTATAATAAAATAAGATTATTATTGGTGTTTTCCAATTTTTTTTATTTATTTACTGTGTAAATTTTCATTTTATTCACCCATACAAAACGGACGACTTAATCATTCCATTTTTCTACCTCGTTTTGAAAATCTTTTAACCAGTGGTTTTCTGATTATTCCCAATATTTGTAATAAAGCTAATTCATTTATTTGGAAATAAAAAGTGGTATATTCATTTTCATGAGGTGAATAATAAAATTTCAGAACTAATTATAAACAACCACTTTTTCGCTAGGAACGAACAGGATTAAAAAATGAAAACGTGGTGAAGTATTTTGCGTGTACGGGAGATGAATAGTAACTATCTTCTGAAAATGATTTACCTGCTATTGGTTTCCAAGTATTTTGCTCCTTAGTAGTTTAATTATAAATTCAAATTTATATAAATTTTTCAATAAAGAATGAATAAATCCAATAATATTTAAGATAAAAATCTTTGTGTTTAATTTATTTATAAACTGTCAAAATATACATATATTTTATTATGCGATATTTTTTTTATTATTCAGTAAGGTTAATTTATTATGTTATTTTTAAATATATATTTAATAATATACTTTTTAAAATAAGTTTCAAATAATTATGAAAAAATTCTTAACAAGATTTTTATTCTTTTTAATTTCTTTTTCATTGAAATTGTTAATGAGTATCATGAAATATTTATTAACAAAGCAATGAATGTTGAAAGAAAAGTATTTTTTAATTTTATTTAGCTGATAAGACCAAATATTAAAAAAAAATATACTGAAGTATTCAGAACTAAATTTTTATGTGGTAGTATCAAAAAGTAATTTATGAATCAGTATTAATTTTTAACAGTAACCCACCGGGTTAGTTTAGAGGTTAAATTCGTCATCACAAAATTAGCTAATTTTCGAAATCGAGAGTTCTAAGGTTCAAGCTCTTGTAAAGGCAATTGCTTTTATATAGATTCTATGAGTGCTGGATACCGGTCAATAAAACACACGTCTCAGAAGTGGTCGACCTGAGTCTGTTCCAGAATATATATTTACCGATGCATTTACACTTACATTGCAGCTACGTCAGACCTGCAATTACAAGGTCTGCACATTTGTGCAGACCTGCACAAATTACATTTGTCTGCACATACCCAGACCCGGCAACAGATGGAAAACTGGTAGGAGAACACAACTTAATCTACAAGAAAATAACATTAATTTATAACCGTACCATAACGAATACCTCCATTTACAGAAATTTTGCATTATTACGAAAAAAAAAAACAATAGGCTGTCTACAGTACTATCAGCCTAAATTAATAAATCAAATTTTAATTAATTTTCAAGTTGTAAACAAATTAAAATTACAAAGAATATTAAAACTATTATTTGCTTCTATCGGTTTGTCAGCGACATCTTATCAAGATACTAATTAAAATATATAAATAAAAAATAACAACGAAATTTTTCGTCTTAAGAATAAAAATAATGAAATATAAAATTGGTTTGTTCTACTTTCATACGAACATTTTTTTTCTCTTAAATTGCATTTGAGGCTACACACCGTATAAAATGTGCTACAATAAAGTGTTTAAGGAGTAAAACATAATACAATACCTTCCAAATAATATTAATTTCTTAACCGTAGATCATTACACCTAATGATAATAAATTAACTATACAACTATTAATAATAAATTTTGTTAGTTCACTGTTGTTCCCTAGTCACTGTTCTATTCTATTTATTACACAGTGTTTCATATTAAACACAACCCATCAATAAAATTCTATAATATTTAATTGATTACACTATTCTCCCACGATTAACTGAAATGGATTCGCTCAATATCTGACTATCGCGCTAATGCAGTAGACGACTATGCTATCCATAATAAAGCGATCGAAACGATCATTGGATTGTTTTTGAATTTGATATTTTCACAAGAGATGAACGTGTTTTTATTTATGAGTCGTACTTCAGTACACGATCGGTGATTACAATGCAAGAATCTTTTTGCTGTAAGTACCGAAATAATATTTTATTGCTCTTTTGGTAGAGGAAGATTGATACTGACACGATCAATATTATACTCTAATTCAACAACAGTTTTCATTAACGAAATTGTTTGGTGATTTCATTAACGAATTTTATGATAACTGATTGGTAGCTTATGGTCACCGCGAACTCCAAATTTCACACCATCAGATTTTTTTCTTTGGTGTTACCTGAAGAAAAAGAGTAGACCTACAAACCGTGAAGACTACAACTGAAGGACAAATTGAAGAAGGTGTATTAAATATCCATTCACAAAGTTTGAAAATAGTTGCATGAAACACAACGAAAAGAATGAAGGGTGTATTAAAAAAGATAACGGCCAATTTCAGTTTATTCTAAAATTTATGGAATTGTAAAATTTGATTAAAAAACAAATTTAATAACTTATTAGTTTTTATTTTTGGTATACCTAAAAGGCTGTGACAGAAGGGTTACGTTTTATATAGGACATTCTTATAATGCCACCTATTACATCACTGCACTGGACTATATTGAAATTTATTGTTTTCTTTAATCTATATACAGTACACATCTAATTTCATGAATTTCGAATAAAAACACATAATTAGCTCTAATTTTTATGAATCTGTAATAAAATGATTAATTCAATATTAGAACTAAACACATTATTATTGTTACTACGTAATTTTACAAGGACGACTGTATGATAGAGAAATGAATAAAGTTAATTAGATAATTGATTTTCATTTAAATACTCCATTAAATCAAAAATATTATTTTTTTAATTTTCAAAAATAATTTTACACTTGCTACTAAAACAACAATTACTTCCAATTACAGCAGTAACTGACCAATAATAATTACTAGATCTTACATTTCATATGTTAATCTAGAATAAAATAAAGTCAATCTTGATTTTTTTTTACCATTAAAATAAATGTTAAGTATCAACAAAAATATAATTCAATTGGTACGTAAAGTTTATAAATTCTGAAATAATGCAATTAACAAAAAATCCAATACCCAATATACGTAAAAAATAAGAATATTTTAAAACTAGTTAAAATAATTTATATCTACCAGAAAAATGGATTTTATCCTGATTATAGAATCGCTGATAAGGATGATTTGATGATGATGACAAATCCATTAAGTGAATAAATCAATTTACTTGTAAATTGTAAATAATGTATTTTCGTAATTGCGCGTCATTGCAGGGACAACAAAGAATAATTTAATACAGAATTCTGAAATATTACACTAATAAAAATAATAAAATTTAAATTCCAGTGGAGAAGGAAACTTTAATAGTATCTAACAGTCAAAAACATTTATGTTCATATGTATATATGGATTTGATTGGCTTGAGGCACGTTTATACGTATCCGTCAAACCCAGTTAATTGTTTGCTTTTCATTTAACATTGTTTTTCAGATTCAACCACAGTTATAATTAAATTGATATTTTTTGTGAAACAACGGTTCTGTTTAAAAATATTTATTAGAATTTTTATTTAATTCAAGCAATATATTTTACTTAATTTAAATTTGATGTGACTAAGCTTTGAACGTTAATTTAATGTTTAACAATAATAATTAAAAAAAGTTATCATTATTAATAATAATAACATTATTTATTACTTTAAACTTATACAAGTAATTATTTTTAAATCAATAAATTAATTAAGTTCAGATTATTAAATAATTTGGTTGGTTATTAAAATTCAAAATTAATAATAATAAGCTTATTCAGTTTAATAATAGCCCACAGAGGGCACTACAAGATAAATCAAATTTTCTTATTTCAACTTTCGTGAGGGCATTAGATGAATCGAAAGGGAAATGAAAAGTAAGTATTATCGACGATGCGTATGAACGTAAAACTTTTCCAACTGTCTATCTTGGATTATAACATCGGTTTGATAACTGGATATCCTTGGAGCGATCCAAAAAATTTATCCTGTGATCGATGATAAAATCCACAATCTTAAAATTTATTAAAAAAATTTTACTTTTTTAATCTGTTCTTTTTTACTCGTGAATTAATTCAAGGCTACAAAATGGTTTATTTAGATATGTTTCTTTCATGTGGGCAAAATACACAATTATAAGAATAGATATATGTAATATAGCTACTTAATGAGAAAAAAATATTTGAACTAGTTTGAACAAAGAAAAGACAAAATCAAACAAAAAACTGACTGAATTTTAAAATAATTAAAGTGTTAAGGCTACAATTTATTAATAGTACTTGTAACGTAAAATATCGGATATGTTTTAGTATATTTTACAATTACTTTTTTAAATTTAATTATGAAAAACTATTACGAATTACTTAGTATTCCTATACGTTTTCAAAACTACGTTTCAGGTAAATCCAGATGTAAAAATTTACACAGATCTTTAAGAAATAAGATAAGATTGGTATTCGATTTCTTTCTATTATTTTCTATTCTTAATTAATATTTCAATTACAACATATTTGATACATCATGTAACCTTAGTTATTTGACTTAAGACTATAGATGACTTATAGATTAGTTACACCATAAAGTTTATCCTTTTGCATTAATAATCCTTCCATTAATAAACTTACTAAACTGAATATTTTTAACACTCTAGTTTCTTTCTAGTAAGTAGATTATTCTTCAATTTTATTCTGGTCAATTTTTATACAGGAATTAAGTGTAAAAATGTTCAACAAACCTCCATCTTGTGGAAGATTTATAATAAAAAAAATTTTATTCTATTACAGTCAACTAGATATAATTGTTTTTTTAAGGACTTGGAAGCTTGGAAATTGATGGCTATTAGTTATATATCAAAACATAAAATAAATAAATATTTTAAAAGAAGATCAATTGTTTTATTTCTCTTTCAATGGACAAAACAGGATGAGATAGAAACAAATAATTTCAGTTACATTGTGATCCTAAGAGATAAAAATATTTTAGAAAATAACTGTAAATCTGCTTTATAGATTACTTTTGGAGAATAATCTGATCAAACTCAAAAACAAGTGATTAGAAATCAACAGTTATACGCTCCATCCAAAAATCGACTTTTAATTTTATATTGATTTACATGAATAAAAAAACTAGGAATTTTATAAAGTATTTTAGTTGAAGTACACAAAAGTACAAAAAATTAGAATTTGTATTTACAATATTTATAAGTTTAAAAACGAAATTTACAGGAAACGAATTAAATATTTCATTGTATGAAAAAAAAACTGTTTCAACGGGTAGATTCACAAAATAAATAAACAACTTCATGAATAAATCACTCATCTGTATTTAAGAGATATTGTAAAACAAGTTAAAATACTGTTATATATGAATAAAACATGCATTTTAAAATATTTAATTTTTAAAACGCTAAAAATATTTACTTTCCAATTAAATTTTAAACACGAAGGATAAAGAAGAATAAAAATCGTATATAATCTACAAATAATAATTCATTATATATATATATGTATATAATTTCTAAAATTAGATGCACTGTCGTGTATTTAATTTTGATCTTAAAATGTGATTTAAAAGTAATTAAAAGAAAAAAAATATATATATCTTTGTGTTTATAACCGTGTCGAAAAAATCGCCTTTTGTACTAGTATTAATAATTAATTCACTAACTAAAAGTAAACAAACCATTGTGCAATTAATGTTTTAAAACAAAATGGATTAGAACCACATTACTGATTTAATCCCTTGGGATTTATTCTGTTGGTGTAGATGTTCTCTTCCAGCACGATTATTTTCTTTTTCTCTCTTGTACAACCACCGCTGTACCATATCTGATAGCGTTTATTCCCTTTTACTTCCATTTTAAACAGAATATTTTCAAAGAATTTCTAATAGGAGAATCTTTCTTTTATAAATATTTAAAATAAAATTATATTTTTAAATGCGCAAACGCATTGTAGAGATTATCTCTTTCTGCGCATTTGTGTGTGTGTGTGTGTGCTTGTGCGCGCGCGCGCGCGTTTATTTATATAATAAAAAAATCTTGAAATCTACTTTAAATCTGATGATTATTTATATACTCGTACTAATTTGTCAGTTTAGTTTTTCGTTTTTAATCCCTCATTTAAAGCTTACAGTTAAATTGTCATGATTATTTGATTATAATAATAATAATAATAATAATAATATTATGGATTTATTTCTTCTTTTGTTTCATTTTGAAGAAAAAAAATACCATAAATAACTCAAACTGCTTTTCTTTAGCGTCATAGATTTGAGTATTAGTGGGCGTTTCTGTTCTAATTTTGTTTGAATAAATAAGTAATTAAATTTCATAAAGGAATTAGTTTAAGATAATTTTTACCGTAAATGTTAAGTATAATTTTCTCTTCAAATTCCTTGTTTTTTTGTTTGGGAGTATATTATGTAAGTATTTATTTTCATTCTTATCCTTTTGAATTAACTAATGTCTACTACCATAGGTTTAATACATTAATTACTCACACACACACACAAACATATATATATATATATATATATATGTATATATATATATACACACACACACACACACAAGATGATGTTAAGCGCAAATCTACGATCTATAAAATAACTTCTTATGATATATTTGAAATTTTTAGTAATGTATAGTTTTACGAAAAGAAATTACGGTTTTTTTTATTAGAAGTAATCAAATTTGGAAAAACGAAAAATCGCGTTAGTAATAAAACGAAATAAAAAGCCCCTTAGTAACTTTTTTATTTCATATTACCTTCAAATTTACATCCAATAACAAACTTTAAATAGTTAATGTTGGAGTTAATGGCCCAAACACTAATAATCACAGCCTTCCCAATAATAAATAACATTAATAATCTGCAATACTACTAGAAGTTAAATGGCTAGGTCAATTGATATTATTTACTTTATTTATCACAATATTTAATATTAAAATTTAGTTAAAAGTCTTTGGTCCATATGGTTATAGCAAGTAAAAATTCAGTCATGATAGAAATCATAATTATTAATAAGTTATTAAATAAGCAATCGAAATATTAAAATATTCCTAGGTAATAATAAAAAATTCGCTTTCTAACAATATTAAAGAAACCAAAAAAAATGCAAATATGTAGTTAACCTACATATTTTAAAGTAGCTTTATTAATAATTAATAAAGCTCAATTATTGATCTTAATAAAAATACGTAAATTGAATTAAATATGCGAAAAAAAATTCTCAACTTATAATAAATTAGTATATTTTAACTGCAATTAATTTTTTTAAGAAATTTTTATTAATTTACGAATTTAAAATATTTTTTCGTAATATAAAAGAGACCCTACAGACTTATTGAAAAATATGGATTTTATATTTTTTCTTGCAAATATAAAGTACCTAATGTCAATTCAAATAATTGTATTTAATTTAAACAATAAGTGTGAACTAAAATCGTTATTGTAAAAGATTCAGAATAATCGATTTCCTGGAAATAATCATTGGTTCTGTACGTGCAATTACATGATAATTTCCCACAGTAATAAAAAAAAAGAATTAAAGTTGTTTAATAATAAATATAATAAATTTAAAGATAAAATCAAGTAACATACAGTTTATTGAACAATAAAAAGTAGTAAACAATAGCTGTTATCTGTTATGAATGAATAAAGAACATACACTTTTCTCTTTTATATACATGTTTGAATGCCACTCCGTTTTAATAGAAATTGATAATGAATTAATATGAAGAAATTGCTTAATAAAATAGGGATACTATAAATTTTATTTTAAATTTAACGATAAGAATACTGTAAATGAAATTATGACCTATATGGAATTTAGTTACTAACGTCGATGATTGGAAATAAAACGATAAAATACGTTTTCAAACTATTTTTCTCATTTAAATTGCAATAGCAGAATTTAACCGCGAATCCATTTCACGATATAAAATGCTCATCTAAAGCTTTATAGTCCATTAACCCGACAACTGTACGGTTACACTATTTCATAGCCCATTTATCTTTTTACCTTTATACCCTGTTATTATTATTATTATACTGCGCTTCAGTATACATCACGTATTCATATAGTAACGAATAACGAAACTGCAATTGAGATAAATCCACCTCGTTAACAGGACACCACATACTTTAATCCTTGTTGTTTAATACGTAAATGGTAAACACATACTCATAGGAGAAAGAGGAAGCTCTTCAGCGAGAGAGAGGAAGACATATCCCTGCACATAAATAAACACACACACACACACACAAACAAACAACATTTTCATCATAAATTTTATTAACAAATAAAAATGAATAAATGGATCATTCCTAGAATTATTAATTCATAGACCCAGCCTATAACCATTGAAAATCACCATTTAATACTTGTTTTTTAACCCTATATGCTTCAGTTTCACTTTTTTGAGAATATAAAATATTTTTATTTGAATATAAGAATAGAATTACCATAATAAAAAGTTGAAACATAAACTTATTTATTAAGCATTTGGAATTATGGAAATAATTTTTCATAGGATTTTACATCGGGATATCCGGTTTTATCAACAGATTTTCTGTTGCATAGCAGGAAGTTGAAAATACTGAGTAAATTTAATGAAGATTTGATTAATACTCAATAAGAGTACTACTTAAAAGATGATTGTTTTATAAAGATAAGATAAAAGGATCATTCCTAGAAACCAGATATTCCTTATGAACATTATTTTCTTACTTTTTTTATCATAAGGAAAAAACATACAGTTGCATAGTCTCGATGTTATGATAATTAAATACAAGTTTTCTTAAAGTAGAAAATTCAGTCTTCTTTTTAGACTTCTCTTCTTTCAGTGTTATTTTACAATAACATTGTAATTGAAAGCGTTAATTAATTTACTAATTAACACTTTCACATTTTAATTCTATTTGAAAAATAAAATTAAGCAAAAAAAAAGAAAGAAAAAGTTTATTGCGCTAAATAATTTAAAAAAAAAAAAAAAAAAAAAAAACATGATAAACTACGCTTTGTATTGTATTTATTGTGAATTTTTTACATGACTGCCCAAAAAGAAGTGCATTGTATTTAGGGTGTATGTTTAGGGTGTATTTAGGGGTAAGTTTCACCGTAGAAGCTCAATGGCTGAACCGATTTAAATGTATGACCCCGCGTTGTAATCCTTACGTTACTGAGAGTGTCATAGGGTATATATGTGTGTTAAAAAAATCATATGATTTTTTGGCGGGTAGTATGTTCGATCACGTAAGTATGATCGAATAATAGCTTTATCGAGGAAATCGAAAAAGGTTCGCCGGATGGAATGTTGTAGGAAAAAGAGTTCCGTGCTTGCAAAATGAACGATTGCTGTTAGAACTGTTTAAATACGTATGTCTCAGTAAGTTCTGAACAAGCTTCATCTGCTCGTTATTTACGGTCGATTTCGACCGCTAGGCAGAGAACTGTATTTTTTTAACTTTTTTTTGTCAGTCGTGTCGTTTTTCATTTTTAACAGATTTAAACCTTGTTTAAGTATCTCGATTTCTATTTCACTACGTGAAAACATGTAAAGTTTAAGTCATGAAAATTGGTTTGTGTTTTCTAGAGTAAATATTAAAATAATTAATTTACACATTCTATCAAACGTAAGTACTTATAACATTAAAAATATTCCACTGGTTGATCTAGTTGAAAAAAAATCAGATTTTTTTTTTTAATCTCAATTTATACTTACAATCGGTTTAGTTAATTAGAAACCATATATAAATTTTATAATAATAATCAAGTTATGAAGGAGTTTCCCTTAAAACACCTTAATTACATTCTAGATATCAACACTAAGTCTAAAGTAGCATTAACACTGATAAAGTCCAGCCAGTAATGAACTAGAAACCATAATAATGTCTAGTACTATGAATAAATCACAACATAAAAAGAATAATAGTAACATAGGAACGAATAATATTAGAAACATATATGATCACAAGTATAAAATAAACACTTTTATGATGACTTAAGAAGAGAGGCCTCGTTCTGAATATCACACTGTTAGGTTTCAAGATTCAATACATGAATCTGATTTTACCGCCTTACGTCCTCCCCATTATGTTAACAGCTCGATATTTTACGTGGTTGTTAAGTTTTATTTTATACTTAGTTACTAATCGATTGACTTCCTGTCGAACACACGGTAACTAAAGTAATCATGAATTTCGTTATTCTGTACGAAAATGCGCCAGTGTAATGCATCTCACAAATTTATTCTGAAATCGCTGAATAATTTATGTATTACTGGTACTAGCTGTTTTTCTGAGTTGGATTCCGTTTGGTCAAACCGGTTTTAGAATTACTTTGTTCAAAAGTAACTTGTAGACAGTGATAATTGCGATTTTCTGCCTTAAGATTAACCATTATTTTACATTACTCCAACCACTGCTAGAAGTAGTCGAGACTTGAGTTGAATAATCATCGACAGCCACGATTGCCATGTCGTCAGCAAACAATGCAATAGTGATATTGTTTGTGACTGGAAAATCCGCAGTTAAGATGGAGTAGAGGATAGGACCCAGAATCGAGCCCAGAGGAACACCCGAGGAAATATCAAGAATGCAGATCACTATTTAATCTGGTAGAAGTGTCCGTACAACTACATAGTATTAAATAAAAAGGTTGAGGTAGATTTGTTTTTAGTTTGTTAATAAACCAGGTTGCCATACTTTATCAGTGTTTGCCGTATATCTCGAACGTCAGTTGAACAGAACTTCTTTTCTTCCAGGGAGTTGGTGGCAGCGCAAATGATCCTGTGTGTCTGTTCAACGGTAGAGTGACAACCGTGAAAAACGAAATGGTGGTGAGAAACAACTTGTCCCTCCTCTAATTCAGACCATAATCTCTGAAGGAATATTCATTTGAATGCCTTGCACATAATACGTAATAGGTCTGTTCGAAGACACTTGATGCACTGACTTGCTCGGCTAAAGTACCATCCCTTCTTAACAAGTTTTCCACTCCGACAGATTATACGTCGCTTGTTTGAAGGAACAGTCTAGTCACAAAAATTACGGCTTTAGATGGGAGCAGAAAGAGCATTTTGTTGATAGGGGGAGGGTGCTTTCTTTAAGTACTGCTCCTTTTCGATCACTTTTAGCTAGATGAGAAAGACTTAACCAAAAGGTTAAGTCTTTCAAAAGGTTAAGGATTGGAATCGGATTCTCTATGAAGTCAAGAATTTCCTCTTCTTTCCCGAGTTATAAATGTTATGTTACTGAAAGACCGCTCGCATGTGTCTAGCCAAAAGGTCGACCTTGTAGTTATCATTTCTAGCCCAAGATCCATCTGTCTTTTTAAACGGAGAAAACTGAGGCAATGGACGCTAAAATTTCCTCGTAGCCATTCGCAAAGAGTAGTTGTCTCCTTTTGATGGTAAAAGATTACTAAGGTAATTTTTAATAGTATCCTCCTTAAAAGGATTTAGGTTTAGTATTAACCGCCAAGCAGCTCAATTTAAAGATATTTTATTCTCCTATAACATTGCAATCTCTTCCTGAGCCGCTCTTGGTTAAAATGAGATCCATTACTTCTCGTGGATAGTCCGCTTCATCTTGCCCTTCTTTCTTGTCCAGAGGCGTTGAGCACCAGGCTGCTGTAACACCGAGGTCAGGTAGCCTGTCGTGTTGTCTAAAGAAACCGAACCGAACATTTCAACTCAACTGATATGACCAGTACTTCCACGATTCAGCTTCTCCTGCGAGCCTTCCAATCTGTCTTGTTGTATAGGATAGGATTTTTTCTTTCTAATTACCACCGCTTTAAGAAAGTGTACACGATATACTCGGTGTTATATAAAAAATTCAGGAGGTCCGAGACCTTAGCCGGCCTCCGTGGCGCAAGTGGTCGCTACCACTTGCAGAGGAAAGGCTGAGAGCGTCTCGGCCTTTCCTCTGGAGGTCCCGAGCTCGAATTCCGGTCAGACATGGCATTTTCACACGCTACAAAAATGTTCATTCATCTCATCTAACCAATGAGTGTAATGATTCCAATGAGTCTTTTGGTTAAGTCATACAGCGAAAAGTGATTGAAAAGGAGCGGTACTTAAAGAAAGCACCCCCTATTAACAAAATGCTCGTTCTGCTCCCATCTAAAGCCGTAATCTTTATGAGTCAATTGTTTAATGGTATCCTTCAAAAGAACAACGTATTATCCGTTGGAGTGGAATGTGTTAAGTAGGGTTGGTACTTTAGCCGGGCAAGTCAATGCATAAAGTAATACCAAACGGTGGTACCGGAGGTTAAAATAAAGTCCGAGATCTTAGTCAGATTTGACAGCCAGTATGGCGGCTATAATGTGGAGATCACATCGAGATACATGTCCAAGATGCATTCCTTTAAAGTTCGACCTATAGTTGTAAGTCGTCAGCCACAATGAAGATGTTTAGCATTCCAGTCCCCACCCTCGATAAGGGCGGGTCCAGTGTAGAAGTACTCAGGGAATAATTCCCTCGATATCATATGGCGAGGAGGACAGTAGACTGATGATAGCACGACAGGCTCGAGCCAGACTTAAATTTCAATCGAGGTCGCTTGGATATGATCTGCTGAAATTTGACAATTGAGGATGTTTTTCTGCACTCTTTATAAGCAGTACAGTGCCCCTCATGAGCCCTACCTTTCGGATGGTTAGGCGTATATCAGTATATACGATTAACCATCTTAGAGGTTACTCAATGTAACCCCAAAGACGAAGATAGTTGCTATCAGGGAAGTGAGTTTCACAGAGAAGGACATCTAACGATTCTGTGAAGTTGAACGTCTAAGAAACCTGGCCATTAACAGTGTTTGGCTATCACAAAATTCACCTTATAATCCACAATCCACATTATATTACTCAGGGAGTAAGCAAGGCTTACTCACCTTGCTGAGTAAGCCAACCTTCCAATTTGTTGAACTAGAAACTATATATTGTAATCTGTTCTCGGGATCTTTACGAGTATTACTCCCGACAATTGCGGCATAAGATTCAAATTTGTTATCTATTTGGGTACTTGAATTTCTAGACCTCTTTTGGCCTACAAGGGAAATTGGCGTTGCCTATATTATATGAATTGGATTGTTTATCACTAAGCTCTTGTAGACTAGCACTTCCCTTGCAGCCTAGCACTTTCTGCCTTCGTTTCCTTTACAGGATTTCCTTATAGCCTCTATAATTAGCTGGATAGCCTTAAGTGACAAAGTGTACGAACAGGAGGATAATCCTTCTAGGATAGTCCGTAGTCCTGTGTACCTCTGCACACTTGACACACCGGAAGGATAGTATTTTCTTGTTATTAGGTTAGCAATTTCAGGGAATTGGAATTTTCCATATGTTTTAAAAATTGTTTCTGAAATAGTACAATAGTTATTTTAAAAAAAAGAAAAAAAAAATTTACATAAACAAATTTATCTTTGAATAAATTATGGGCACGGAATGTTAAATTTAAATGGGCTCAAATGTATCAGAGATAAATATAGGCCTATGTTAATACAATTATCATAATGATTGTATATGATGTGATGTGAGTTGTAATGCACTTTCAAAAGTAATAAAGCCGCTTTCAAAATAACAAGTATATTAAGCCAGGTTTACCAACAAGTTTAGAAATTGAAATAGTTGTTTTGTCAATCAATCGAATGTAGATAGTTTATTAGAATGCTTAGCCCTTCAAAAACGCAAGTGATATTAAACCAGATGACATTTACGCAGTTGTACAATAAACATCATTATTCTCAAGGAAAGCAACTCTGGCTGGTGTTTCTTGCTACTCAGGTTCTTTACAAGTTTACACAATAATAAAAGCCATCACAAAGCAAGAAAATTAATGTAACTTTGTGCTGGCCGAGGCGGACTGGATATGTCAAACTGTATAATACAAACAACTACTAAGCTGAATTCAAAATCACTTTGTTTTTGATAAAAAAATAAAAAAGATAGTTTAAATAAAAGTCTAAAACAATGAAGAGTTAGCTATTTTTAATTAGTTAAAAATATACAGACCTGTAATGTAAAATGCCTATGTTTCCTAATTAAAACTTTGTTGAGCCTTTTCGATTGATAAATCGTAATAAAAGAGCATTTATTTTTACAAAATTTTAAAACTGAAAGCTTAGAAAATACAGGAAAAAATAGCTTGTTTTTAATGTATTTTTAATTCTGACAAAATTGATGGTGAATCAAAAATAACTGGGCAATATTTTAAATATTTATTTGTAATTTTTACAACTCACTTAATATTACAAAATAAAAAAAGGGCAGAAGTAATAAATATATTTTTGAAATACATCTTGGCACATAGATTACTGAAAAAAAAGAAAAAAGTTATTTTTCCTCATTACTCCAAGTAATTATCTTTTAGGTAAAATTTGTTAATTAATAAGTTCGGATTTAGTAACGTTAAAATGAACGAAGATCAAAATTGATAACAATAGAATGTCAAGAAAAGGATTTTAAGAAAATCTTAATAAAAAAAAATTCATTGCCAACAGCAGTTATAAAAAAAAAGATATTCATCTAGATTTGATCTTTCAGCTAACTAAAAATTACGTTGTAACTTAACATTTTATTTTTAACAACTACTTATCGAAATAAAATAAACGTTATGCATTGGTATAAATATAATAAACACAAATTTTAAATGACCTATTTTTAAAAATGACTAAAGTGAACTTAATTTTAAAATAAGATTATTTTGAAAGGTGGTAGGAAATAGAATTATTCAGAGGATTTCTAAACATGAAGTTGTTTTGCGGTAGGAAATTATCTTGGTGAATACTCTATTACCTGTTTCTGAATCAGGAAACAGCAATTCCCTTTTATAACTGTAATTGCATACAAGTAATTCAAGCAGAATATTTCATTTTGAACAAAAACATTCAAACCTATTTTCCTGCACCATATACTACATAATTTAAAGACAATTTCGATAAGTTATATAATTAACCATTATTTTTTATTTTTTTAGTATATATTCTTATAAAAAGAAACAAATTAAATTTGAAACATCTATTTACAACTGCAGTAAAAAATATTTTTATCAAAACGATGAAAATGTCTAACTTCTATGAAAAAAAAACCAAATAGATAAAAATTTGTACCCAGTATATTAATTTAAAAAAAAATTATTTTGAGAAAAATATTGAAATTCTGTACCAAACTGATAAAAACGATTTTCTCTTTCAAGACAGTCATTTTCAATAAACAATATTTTTAGTGATATTAGTCTTGTTTGTGTAACAATATTAACTGTACATTTTTATTTAGGTTTTCTGTCATTAAAAAAAAACATTAAATTTATGTTTATAAATAAAACCACAAGAGACTTTTTTTCATAAAAAAGTAAAAATCTCTTTAGCTACGTGTGTTGTAGGAATAATCACAGTACTTAAAACGCATTTAATTTTATAATGTTCTTATGAATATCATAGTCATAATTTTATAAATTATCACTAATTTAAAAAAAAAAATATTCACCTAAAAGTTTCGATTTAAATCATCTTTAGTATAAAGATGATTCAAGTTTCTACTAGCTATAATTTATAAATTAAAAAACAATATATCTGATATTTGAACAAATAAATATCTATCTCAAAAGCTATTAAAAATTAAAAAAAATTGTTTTCTGACAAGAGAAAAATATCTGAAAAACTATATAAAAAAATTAAATATTTCTTTGCTGTTAGTGTAAAAGTCAATAAAATTGGGAAGGAATTCCCTAAAACATAGGAAGATGTTATGCTATCTTCCCTCAAGGGGTAATAGTGTTGAAACTTTATCAGTGTAATACGACCGATAATAATACTAAGGAAAGATAGTAAGCAGAGTATATCGTAAACGCAAGCAATATGAAGGGAATACAATTAAGGTTGAATAATTTTAGAGATTTTATAATAAAAGAAAAAATATATATATTTGTGAAAATGCCTTTTATAAATGAATTTATCCGAGGTCGTTCAGTAAGTAAAAACCGTTTGAGTATCGCATGCGCGAAGCTTTATTGAAAAAAATAAATCAAAGCCGTTTGCTCTCAGTTGTTATTCTGCTAGTGCTGTACAAAATTTTTTAGCTGTACTTTGACACGGATAATTTTTTTGTGATAATAATGAATAAAAGCATTCAAAATACCATCTACTGGAGGTAAGATAGATCATATTTTTTTTGCATATGCAAGGTGTTCGTCTTGAGGAAATTCATTTTCAAATTACTATTGTATATAATGGAAGTATAATGAATGAAGAAAACGTAAGAAAATCGTGTTATTAAAGAGAATCGGCATTTTATTTTTGAAGAACTTAGTATTAAAATAAATAGAATAGATTTGTTATAAAATATAAAAACGGTTTTTACTTTCTGGACGACGCTAGTTAAAGGTTGAATTCTAATGAACAAAGAATGGAAACGTCCCTCACTGTGTTTTGATAGATTATTAGTTTGAATCCCGGTTAGCACACTAACCAATTTTCATACAATAAAAATATTCCATAACACAAAGACCACAAAAGGAATATTAGCTCGTTTGGCGAAAACGATTTTCAGATATATTAATATAAGATTAAATATCTTTTTCTTCCATTTATTGCGATATTTTAGGATAATTTTTATAATCATATTATAAAACGCGTTTCAAAGATAGCATTATCAGTTATACAAAAGTATTAAACAATACAATTTAAAAAATAACCATACTTGTTAACATTAAACAATTTATTTTCGTCTTATTTTTATGTAGTACCGGTACAAGCGTTTAAGCACGTCTTTAAACGTAGTATAATGATAAAACATAATGTAATTGATTTTGTAATGCAACTAAAAACAGAAACAATATAAATTTCTGCTTACCAAACCACAAAAACATTTTTTTGTGATGCTACTCGTACAATAGTGATTTTCATTGTTAATATTAAACATGGTTTTTTTTATCTCTAAGTATTCAGGTATATCATGTATTCATTATAACGACTAATGAATTATTTACATATATATTTGTAATTTTACAACTTCCTCTTTAGGATGAAAATAATTTTAAAAGTATTTACTGGCGAGAGTATAATTCAATTTCAGGTGATATTAAGATGAATTAATTTTGATCTTTCTTTATCAACAAGGTAACCAAAATTTGTATTATGTTAGATCATTCTTATAATAGTTTTAAAAATATAACGTACAGCAAATATTCCTTTAGACAAACCCGCTTATGCGCACGCACGACTACACAAACGCACACGATGAAGTTCAGTAAGGATATATAAATTAAACATTTATTAGAATGTAAAATAATTCATTTGAGTATAATGATTAAAAATTTATGTAACAAAAATTTGTTTTTAGAGTAAATAATGTAGGTAATAAAGCTTTAGAACAACTCACAACGCTTATATATTTTTGGAGGCCAACTTTATTAAAATAACGACGTGAAAAAATCTTCGACTAATAACAGTCAATAATAATTTATTGTAACTTGACATTAATTTAATAATTCTGCAGAAAATAATAATAATTATTTACATAATTTAACACACGTAATGTAATTAAGCTGACAATTTAATCCTGTTTTTTTTTTTTTAAATAAGTAACATTATTAAAGAATCCAAAAATAAATAATTTTTAGAAAACTATTTTTATTAACTCAAGGCTGTTATTAAACTTTATCGTGGTTACTTCAATGATATAGAAAAAATAATCACAAATTAATGACTATAAAATAATATTAAAAATATTTTCATTCTCAATTTAGTCTAAAAAAAAGTAGTCTTAAAATATAAAAAATTAAAATCAATCGACATTTTTGTGTGTTTCACTATTCAACTGCTAAATCAGTTTTTAATGAAACTCGTAGGTTGATATGATCTCATTTAAATTTAGACTATATAAATAATTTTATTCGAATGGAATCAGCCTTTTCACGTCCAGAAATTATTTTTATTGTTATTAATTTTTTTGGTAATTTTAATAATCATTTTTCAAAAAAATTAAAAATAAACTTAATAAAATTAATACTAGTAATTCAAAGTATTCCAATATTAAGAAAAAAGAAAATAATAATAACAATAATACATACCTTCTGTACTTTTAGTTGTTTTAAAATTAGCCTACTACCAGTGAACAAACTAATTTAATTGATTACATGATTATTTAAACAAAACTAAAACCATTATGATAAATCAAATTTATTTAAACATTACAATAAGTGCTTTTTTCTAAGACGAGTGAAGTTAAGGAAATAACGGTAAAAATATGTTTTTGCGCTTCTCTTTCATTGTTTGTTCCTTCTTATCAGTTTTTATTTATTGTGTTATAATATAAAGCAACAGATGAAAAAATTTAAATAAAAGAGTCCCTCCAGTTTATATTCTTTTATATCAGTACTTAAAAAAATAAATTACAGATAACGTAGGCTATTTAATGTTGTTATCATGTAACGAATTACTTTAATCATTTTTGCGAAAATGTAGTCGGCATAGGGTATGTAACAACTTCATTTAAAAACAGACATTTCTTCTAGTCAAAAATACTAGCAAAATAAAAAAATGTTTTTTCCGCTTGTTAAAATATGAATCGGTAAGTAGTATCTTTTTAACATATTAGGTTCCAAATAATAGAACAAATTTAAAAATATTTTAATATAAAACATTGAAAAATTCGTGAAAGATTTTACAAATATCTAAAAGTAATAAATACACAGTATTTCATTTTAATCGCCCCGCAAGCGAATTTCTCGTAAACTACGCATAGTATAAAAAAATTACCTAAAAAAAAGGTTACTTTGAACCTTACCAATGAAAAGAGCAGAAAACTCTACATTGCACATACTAAACATCATTACTCACAGAGAAAGCATGTTACAAGTAAAACACGTACGTACGTTTTATGTATCACAATCGAAATAAAAATAACGGAAAAAAAAATTTTATCAATAAATTTCTTCTAATATAATTTGTAAACATAATAACTAAACTTCAACATACCTGGCTGTCATTAAACTTTAAAGTATCTTTCTATTTAAAAAAAAAATGAAAGATTTTGTCAAAAAATGTGTTAAAAATATAATTTTTATTGAATTTTAATCTAGAAAAACGTAAAAATGTTAAATGTAATTTTGACTAGGAGAAAATAATTTATAATGTTAAATATGTAAGAAGATATTTACCTACGACAAAAAACATCTTAAGAGAAACTTTTAGTAGCTATTAAAGAAACCAAAGGCTGAAAAGTTATGGAGAATAAATAAATTCACTTAATTAAGATCAAAGATAGAGAAGTTTAAGCTGTTACAGGATGCAATAAAATAGACACTACAATGTGATGGATGAATTAGAGAAAGTAGCGTGATACGCGACAAGAAATTATGAGGGAAAAATGCAAAGAAAGATTAATAGCACTGAAGTGAGACCAAAATATTGATGCCTCTGAGATATGGACAGACAAAGAAAGAAAATGGGGGTGTGAGATATGAATAGTGACAAGAAAGAGAAACATAAGAAATTAATGCATTGGATGAACGGCCAGTTACATACAGTAGCCAGAAAACTACAGATAGATAGGGTGTGATTGTAGATAAAAAGTGAATCAATAAAGAATAATTTTGAAACAAGATTAGGAAAGTTAGAAATTGTAGGGAAAACAAAAGGGAGGCTAAACTAAGATGGAAAGATAAAGTTGTTATGGATCCGAGAGAAAGAGAGAAAGAGAGAGAGAGAGTGAGAGAGAGAGAGAAAGAGAGAGAGAGATTGAGAGAGAGAGTGAGTGAGAGAGTTTGAGAGATTACTTGGGATTGGAAAAATAAGGAAGCCAAAATTAAGAGGGATGCCGGTCAAAAATTAAAATTGACAACGCTGACTCCGTATGTTATGACGAAGAATAACTGAGGAAAATTGGTCAGTTAAAATAGAGGAATTTCCGACTTGAAACGCAACTTATTTTATATATATAGATATAATTTCATTTAAAAAGCTTACCACATGCAGTAATACCGTTTAATATTCTCCGTACTGATAACCACAGTAATGCTTAGACAGAGAATAATACATTTTTAAAATTCTTAAAAGATCGGAGAAATCAGTGATAAGCTGACATCCGCATATCATCTGAGTAGGCTGTTTTAAACAGAATTGTGTAGAAAAGTTTGGCTTTTTATTTCTTAAGAATATGATTCATGAACATTTACGACCAGATCATAGTACACAAAATTAAATTTCATTAAAAAAATCATATAATTTAATTTTTGAAAACTCAAAAATCATTACTTAATATTGGAGGTAAATTAATCTAAGTAAAAGTAAAGAGAAATCAAAGGATATGGCGACGGGTAAGAGCTCAATTGATGGAGCTAGTTTTCACGTGAAAGACGGTCTTTCGAAAGCGTTAATAAATTTAAACTAGGGAATAAGGGTATAGCAAATCGTAATGAAATTCAGAAAAAAATATAATCGAAAAATGCGTACTTTTATTATATGAATTAGCTCTCGATTGCTATCAAAATGGGTTAAATTTAGTTGATATAAATTTTTTTTTATATAAATTTTACTGGTTGGTTTGAATCAATTTTTGAATTCTTGATGGCATGGAGTAAGTAAATTAGCAAATAAACAGCGTGAAAATTACTTAGTAACTATCAATTATATAATGAAGCAATTTGATGATGTGTGCAATATACAACGAATTAAGAAATATTTAAAATTAATATTATAATAAAACTTGCCGGGACTCGCTTCGCACGCCCAGAGTTCACTCGTTATTTCACTGATCTTAAAAATCAGTGAAATTGTGACGAGTAATTATGATGAGTGATTTATGAAAAATCACTGGTCAGTTCACTCGCCATTCCCGTCTAGCCAGAAGGCTCTGCCCCATGGAGCCTGGCAATGTTTTTTACAATCATGGTTGTCAAAAATAGTGATAAATAACAAATAAAGTATTGAGGCAGGTTTTATAGAAACCTGATAAAGAAATTTAATTACAAAATACATAGTATTCTATGGTAAGTAAAGTAACATTCCTTTGATGAAAATTCATAACTTATTTTTGTTGCCATGTGACAAAAATGTAATAATAAAGTAAAAAGATTATATATTTTTTTCTTTAATGATTATATTTAATTCACAACTTTACTTCTAATGGGGATAGGGCCTCGGTCTATAACTTCAAACCTTCCCTGGGATAACACGAATGTATCCTGAAATTTTGAAAGCAGTCTGTCGGTTGGTTCTCGTGTAATGGGAGAACAGACAGACAGACAAATAAACTTTCGGCTTTATATATAAGATAAATAGCTGGAGATAAGTACTTAGTATTTTGAATGTGTAACAGACTAAAATAACAACCGGTATTATTAATCAATTTAATTCTCTGAAGCAAATTAAAACCACTTTCTTTTTAGCATTATGCTAATCCATATGATTTCATTTTTAATATATTGAAAATAGACTTGTTTTAATATTAACGTAGAACATTTAAATTTTTTTAAATAAAAGAAAGGGAAAAAATGAAAGATAAGAATAAGACTTGTAAGATTAACTAATTAGATAATATATTGGTAATCAAGTAGGATTAATATTAAATGAGTGAATTTACTTTTTTAATTGTATTCTACTGAGACAGTGTAATCTTCAGGAAAACAACTTAACTATGATTAGTACATGAATAACTCGTTTATAATAGCAGTATATGTGCATCCTTATTTAAAAAAAAATTAAAATCATAATTTTACTACTTAACTTAAATTCTACTTTTATTTCAAACAAAACAATTAAATAAACTTTATTCATTTTTATGAGTTTTTGCTCGTTAAGAGTAACTTTTTTTATATATACTTAAAAAAATCTATACGTATGCATGCTCATGCATAACACATTCGTAGGATAAAGAGGAAGCTTTTCAGCGAGAGAGAAGACATCTCCCTGTAAATAAATAAACAAGCGTGCGCGCGCGTGCACACACACACACACACAAAATAAACCCGAACAATATACTGATTTATTTCCTTTCAAAGATAACATCTGTTAATTTTAATATGAGCCATTATAATTTATCACAACTAAAAAAAAAAAAAAAAACAAAATCAGCGGAAAAAATAATTAATTTTATAAATTTAATCTTTTAGAGTAATATCAATATTCATTTTTTATTATTATTTTACAATCAATATAGGCCACTCATGATAAATAGGAAATTGTTTTTTCTCATAGTTAACTCCCCCATGTATTGAAAGCCAAATTCACGTGAATATAAATCAGAAGTACCGGTAATAAATTAGACCTTATTTTTCATTAAAACTAGTTGTGTATTTTAATAATATTGGCGTGTATAAAGAGCTTTTCGTTCCACTGAGGGGTGAGTTTTCAACCGACTCGTCAAACGCAAAGGTTGGGTTAAATAACGAAAAGGGAAACTCAATGCATTGCGACGAGCCAATTTTCCTTGTTTTGTTGGAGCCGATGAGACACAACAAATAACGGAAGGGATTTAAAAACATATTTTCAATTATTTTACTATTTTCTATTGTGAATATCAATATGAGCCCTTTTACGCAAGTACAATATAAGAGTTAAAAATGAAAAGATCTTCCTTTATAAATTCCTCCCCAATTTACCGATTGTTTCATCATAAATTCCTTTTTATAAAAAATAATAATAATGAAGTCAATAAAAAGTCAATAATAATAATAATAATAATAAAATTTTAGTTTAGGGGTCTAATCCTACCAGTTGTCAGATGGGCAGATCCCAATCTGTTAATTTGTTTTTTTAATATTTTATTTATGTTTATTTTCTTATACATCACAATAAACAAAACTGATTTTAGTTCTGAAAATGTATCATTGGTGCCAAAATTACTGATTCTATCTCTCATTTCGTTAAATATCCGTAATTAGATAAATCAATGCCATGTATTGGCCGTAATATGTTCTAAATCTACTCAGCATATATAGGAGGAAGGATGATCTTATATTGTTTGATATCTGAGTAATACTTCTAAATATCGATTTGACATAGTAATAACGAGAAGAAGACATCTCTCTGTGCATAAATAAACACATGTTGTGTGTAAGGTTAGTGGCTTTTTTCTACCTTTCTTCACCCCTTTCAAGGTCAAATTTCAAAAATTTAGAAATTGATTTGAAGATATTTACATGAAAATTACACACATCAAAGTCAAATTGATATCTTCATTTGCTACCGAGAAAGTAAAAAAAAAAAATAGCTATGTTTAAAAAAAAATCAAAATCCATCTTAACCTTTTAACTCAGGATTTCAAAAAAAAAACTAGAAATTAGTTTTTAGATATTCACATGATTATTACACAAAAACCAAATTGATATATTTTTTTTTGTTACCGAGAAATTAAAAAAATTACATTTCATTATTTCTCCATTTTAACCATTTATACTGAAAAAAACCTTTCTTAATTTACACTTACACCGTAAGAAAAACACGTATACAAATTTTCATAAATTTATCTTCAGTAGTTTTTGCTGGGCGTTTATGAAGCATTCAATCGGTCATTCAGGACATGTACATTTATAAATAAATAAATAAATATATATATATATATATATATATATATAGAGAGAGAGAGAGAGAGAGAGAGAGAGAGAGAGAGATAAGTGACCTTTTGGCCTATATATATATATAATGTTTGTATTAAGTAACAACATAATTTTTCTTTTTACAGATCAGATTAACTACTTTATATATCTCTGGCACATACTTAAATTAGTTCATGTGTATCATTCATGCAGAAGTATATTTTTAACTGAAGTTGCAGACTATATTATTTTAAAACAAATTACATATTTGCATATCAAAAAGAAAATGTTGTTTAATCAACATGCTACTACGTACAGATTGCCATAATAAAATTACATTTTATCCCATAAAATTACACTATTATTATAAGAGTTCGTTATTTAATGAAAAATACGGTTTTTCTATGTCATATGCTAGCGTGAGTTCAAAAAAAAAAAACATTGAAATTTTGTTTATTTGTGTTTCTCTTCTAATCGATTTAACATTCATGCTATAGAAGTAATATGAATTAATAGATTCAGTAAAATATTTAGTTTTATTATGCTACTAGTTATTTCTCAATTCAAAGTAATCCATTTAAAATTTAAAGAATTACATTTTTTATACGATATTTGATATTTCATATACAATATTAAAAATAACAATAATATACATATTACAATAATAACATAATCTCTTTTAGCTAATCTGAAGTAGAGCTGATTTATCAAAATTTTGTTTCGTTATCTTATAGTTTTCAATACAAAATTATTTTTACATGAAAATAAATATAACGCATGTTTTATAGATACAAAATTCGATATTATTAGGTCATAAAGAGATATATACAAAATTCAGTTAAGAAAGGTAGAAAAAATGAGAAAAAGTAGAGTATATGCAAATGAGGACTGTTTTAGATTCAGAAATACGAATACACAGTGTAGTAGGCCCTGGAAGGCCTCGCTGCTGCTCGCTGGTAGCGAATGACATTCGTGGTGGCACGCAAGGCACAAATAAAACTTTTTCTTTATTTTCTTTACCCTTTTACATTCTCGACTAACACAAACATCATCAGACTTATACAACAACCGTTACTTGTTCAGGGTAGTAAATTTAACTAGCGCTAAAAATTAGCATAAAATATTAAAACACCTTTTTTATACTGTAAGATTAATTGTGAATTTAAAATCAGACTGGTGTAAAGAAGGGCATAAGTCTCCTGAAATCTCTCTTTTATTCGTTCTCTTATTATTTTCTAATCTAACTATCTCTGTTTGAATATTTTTAAATAATCACTATTTCTAAGCGTTGTAAATTAGTCACGTAAATAATAGCGAATCGTAAATATTAAACTGAACCTTTCCCTAAAATATTAATATGAAGTTACTTTTGGAATATTGGTATTATACTAGATACTAATGAAAGACACAAGTCCGCTCTGGTATCATGTACTTCATTGATTCAAATAATTTATTGCACAGCTCATTTTGAAATTAATTATTTTTTTAGTTAAATCACATAAAAGGATATCCTCAATAATTTAAGGACATTTTGATTCATTCAATTGTATGCTTTATAAATTAAAATAATCATTAATTTTTTTTTTAAATATTGAAACATCTGAATAATATGCAATAAAAGTTTAAGCTTTTCCCCAGATGAACTTGTAAATATCTGTTATAATATCTATTTTGAAATAAAATTATTCCGTCGTAAATTAAATGTAATAAATGGCGTTACAATGACGTTTGATAATAGGACTGAATATTTTTTTTTTTACTTTTGCGTTTCAACAGCTTTAAAATTCCAATATTATTGTTAATATTGGGTATAGTATTTGTTTAAAACTCAATTCAATTAACATTTACGATTGAAATATTAATTACTAGGATTATATGAAACGCTTTCAAAAATTTATATAAATATATTTAAAAAATATTTCATTCATACGAATATTTCGGAAGAGTAATTGGTAATTATTATGATGGTTAATTTTTAGTAATTGCTTTTCTCTAAAATTGTCAACATATTTTACTATCTACATTTTTGGAGCTTATGGAATGCTCATTCATTGTTAGAATTTAACATTAATTTTAGGATTGTCATTTTAGAAACAGGCACATGTTTTAAAATGAAACATATATCAATCAATATATTACAAATTTAAAAAATAAGGAACATGAATAAGTTTTGTTCTACAGTGAGGTTTTCGATTTTCATTGCAGGAAATAAATAAACAGTAATGCTTATTAACGTTTTTTTCTTGTGAACGTGTTAGGTTCCTAATAATCAAATTAGAAATGGCTAGGTTACTCTACCGGGTTGGTCTAGTGGTGAACGCGTCTTCTCAAATCAGCTGATTTGGAAGTTGAGTGTTCTAGTGTTCAAATTCTAGTAAAAGCAGTTACTTTTATACGGATTTGAACACTAGATCGTGGATATTGGTGTTCTAGTGGTTGGGTTTCAATTAACCATACATCTCAGGAATGGTCGAACTGAGATTGTACAAGACTACACTTCATTTACACTCATACATATTAATCTCATTCATCCTCTGAAGTAATACCTGAACGGCAATTCCCGGAGGCTGAACAGAAAAAATAAAGAAATGGCCAGGTTAATTAATCAGTAAACTGATAATTACTGTAATTACATAACCGATTTAGTAAACTGATTTATTTTATTAAATTATATTTAGTAATCGATATAACAGCAACTAATTAAACAAGATTTTTGTCTGATATTATCTAATACAATTTCTTAAAAATTTATATAAAAATAGAATTTCCACATACCAACAATAGTGAGTATTGGCTATCCAATTACGTTGTGCCACAAGAAATATTGGTAGATGTGAAATGAAAATTGCATTAAGTCAATTCCTTACCCTATTTCAAGACTTTAGTTTTCTCAGTGTAGGACGGAGGTATTATAATACTACTCCTGCAGGAGAAATGAGATGATAGTAACGGGAAGGGCAACTTTACAATTCTGAGTAATAACAAGAGTGGAGTAGCCCTGGAGGACAGATTAGAGTACCTTACTAGTAACTGCACGAATCTGTTGAAACACGTTTATTTAATTGAATTCCTGAACGTAAAAAAATTCATTTCCTTTTACTATTTAAAATTTTAACAGGATAAAATTTCAATTTTGCTATAAAACACGTTTTAGTAGTTTAAATGTAGGCTCTGCATGCATGGTGGATTTAAACATTTTTAAAAAATTGTATGTAAATATAAAAACACAGTCCTGTTATTTTGTCAGAATAATTACGACTGTAGATGCACAAAATTTTAGTAAACATGATTAAATTTTTAATTTGTTACAAATAAAAATATCCTTATATCATAAACATCTTTCATTATTTATCAAAACACATGATTATTTTTTGAAAATCGTAAACACTTTAGATTGGCGGCTATTTTTCATTGTTATAAAACATGTTAAACCTTTATTTTTAAAAATTATATTTAGTAATCGATATAACAGCGACAATTAAACAAGATTTTTATCTGATATTATCTAATACAATTTCTTAAAAATTTATATAAAAATAGATTTTCCACATACCAGCAATAGTGAGTATTGACTACCCAAGCATTTTCGGATTATTCCTCCATCATCAGGGATTACTGATTAATTATGAATTTTATAGTTGTGTAAATAAATTTTTATAAATGGGAATTAAAATGAAAATAAAATTAATAATTATTACGTTCATAACAGTTGATTATCAACAGTTAAAATAAGTCAACGTTAAATGAAAAACATCTTGTCAGTAAGATGTTTACAACTGTTCATTATAAAATTCATAATTAATCAGTAATCTCTGATGATGGAGGAATAAGCCGAACGCACTTGGATAGTCAAAATTCACAATTGTTGGTAAGTGGATTTTTATATAAATTATATATTACCAACGGTGCCAGATGTTAAAAAAAAATTTTTTATTAATCAGTAATGTCCAGCTTGGATGAATATTATGTGATAAAGAATCTACGGATTAGATATTTTTTCCTTGTTTTTCGTAGGAGGCGGAAAAACTCTGTCAATCATCGTCCGTCCAGGGTTCTCATCGACTAAAATCCTTCCCCTTCATCGCATAGGAACTGGACCTGGCCGCGAGGCATGAACACGGTTCCTATGTGACGGGTACGGGATACACATAATACCAGCTTCTGAGCAGCAGGATCTGATGTTCACCGGGAGTCATCGGGAGACGACGATCCGGGTGGGCCCCCGCTGCCCACACTCGGAGACTGGCCGTCACCCACTACCCATCCGTCAGTTTACCCATCCGTCAGTTTAGTGATGCCCGTGATCATGCACTCTACCACAGCCCAGCTCCTCCCGGATCTGAGCATGCAGCCCATAACGGATCTAGATGTCTTAGAGTCTGGTAACGTTCTGTCCGCGATTGCTTCCAATGGTAGCAGTTGAAGACGGTGTGTTCAACGGAGTCAATCTGTCCACAGTAAACACACAGGTGTGACTCCATCCGCCTGAACCTCTTCAGGTACGAGCGGAAACACCCATGTCCCGTAAGGAAGTGGGTTAGCTCGTACCTCACCTCACTATAGGTTACGTGTTGCATTGTTCTTATTAAATAATAATAAGAACAATGTTCTTATTACTTAATAAGAACAATGCAACAAGTAACAATTAACAAAAGAGTAAAGAATATTATTACATTGTTATATTCTATATTTATTATATATACATTGTTATATTTATATTGTCTCATTAGGGCATTTGTTGAGCTTTATTGCATTTGTTGCAAGGAAGTGCTTTCTTGCACTTGTTGTTGTTTATTGTTTATTTTTGTGAACCACAAGGTGAATACGAATATATTATTGTATTTAAGAACTTTACTTAATGATAATTTCAGTTTTTTTTTGTTTATCCTTAAATATTGACTGAATTATTATGGAATTTCTTTAAGAACTCGAATCATTTGATTATTATATAATTAACTGATGGTTCTACTATGTATAGCAACTGATTGTAAATAAACTAATTGTTGAGAGAAATGCATTTACCCGGTTTTTTAAACATAGTAATAATAATTTTGCGGTTGCCCAAGCGGGAAATCCATGAATCAAAATACTGTTGTAAGAGGATTGAAACATGTTAGTGCATTATATTATCGCATTTCATGCTTTCCCAGAAACGCGTCCATGAATTGAGATTTTGCCTGTAAAAAGTAATAGAATATTCTTATCTCATCCACAAAAAAAAAATTAGCTTTAATAATTTATTTTCTTATTCTAATTAGAAATAAGGAGGAATAAATTCATAAGATTTTCATCGGGCTTTTTATCAGTTGCTGAGGAAAGCACCTTTTGAGTAATTTAAGTTATCCTTAACGGTGATATCACTTTTACAGATTGAACCATAATATTTTATTGTAATGTGAGAATTTGCATCAAAATCTACGATGTTTGGGAAATCTACTGAAACAGAAGATAAACGCTCCTTCGTTCACCAATCACATTTTATTAACTGTTAAAAATTCACGATACGAAGTACTAAATTCTCCTGAATCATTACAACGACCCCATTTCAACTTTTTCAATTTCATGATGAATTTCAATTGAATTTTTGCTTAAAAACCTGAATGACGATCGAAACTTTTCTTCTGCAGGAGATGGTAAAACATTCGTAATTGATTGAAACAAAACGTAAGAAGGGAGTGCTAGGAGTTGACTAGTTACTTTGTACAGTACATAACTTGTAAAATTATTTCTAAAAAAAGAAATCGTAGTGTACAGTTCATAGGTGGAAATTGAATAAGGGAACTTATTCTGTTATAGTTTTAAATACTACTGACAAAATTTAAACTTTCTATAGCATTAGAAAGTATTCTAGTTCAATTTAAAAACGGGATAGAGAAACCAGTAGTTTTGTTATTAAAAATGGTAGTTTTATTAGTACTAAAAATGTGTTAATTAAATAAATATTATTTATTTATATAATAGATTGTACAGGTAGAAATAAATTATTATAATACATAAAATTTTATAATATTAAAGAATGAAAAGTACAAAATTGAGTTACTAAGTTAATAAAGCAATTTAAGTCGACAAAAATTGTGTAATAAATAATATCTTCCTTGAATTATCTTTTGACACTTTTAACGTTATAAATTTAAATCTTCTCATTCTATTTTATGATGAAAACTCTGTATCCTGATGGAAATAAAAAAGTAATTTAATTCATATTTAATATAAAAGAATTTTAAATTTCTGTTTTACTTCATAAGATATAACTGACTTAAAGTATAATACAAAATGACGATGCCTTATATAAGTCTGATGACTGGATGGTAACTTACCACTTTATTGCGAATCCCGGATTAATGTTTAAACAGGGACAACTCTGCCGGGTGACAGGAACCAGGAACGTGTAGGGAATGAAGGGGTATACCTAAACTCGAGGGAACGTCATAAATATCCTTACCACGACTTCAGTTCCTGTTCGAGATAAAACAATTTAAAGACAACGACATGCCAGTGAACCATGTATTCTATAAAAGTACACGTTCCAAGTTCAACACCGTACTGGTTTGTAGGACTTTTTATTTTTTCCTAAACAAAACAACGTTACTTAACATGTAATAGTTCGGAAACATTTAACTTGATTATTTAACACGTTTATAAACACTATAAACAAAGTTACAGTGAAAACGTTTTACTTTTTAAATATAAAACATACGATGTTAAATGAAATGTTACGAATAAATAATGAAAACATAATAAAACATACATTTTTACTGTGTTTGAAAATCTTGTTTGTGTGAATGTGGAATGATAACACCATAAATTTTGACCAATTTTCATGAACCACTTACAAAACTTTTTGTATTAAATCATATGAAACATGACTTGTACATACCAGTTTAAAAAATAAAAATAAATAAACTTTTAATTGGTAGAGCCTTAAAATTTAGTACAACAATTTTTGGTTTATTTTGCCATAAAATCACATATGGTTTTTTTCTTCCTTATATATTTTCTGCATTACTGTAATAACTTTACTGAATTTTATTAACAAGTTTAACTTAAAATTTCAGAAACACTATTGAGAAATATAAAAAAAATGCCATGGTTTGCGAAAAACACTGAGAAACACGATTATCTGGTATGCCAGCCGTTTAAGAGGAGATTCAGCAATTAGGTACAAGATACAAAACGAGACTGAACAAATATGTAAACTGGTTTGCGGTTAACCTCCTGGATAACAGCCAGGATGTAAGTCGTCTAAAGAGACTGCATATATTAGATCTGTTGTAAATTCTCCGAGATTTGAGGTGAATCAGCTATCCTAGGATTTGTGCATCGCCAAAATTATCCATTTTGTTTCACCTTGATTTGTTTCATTATTTTCACTATTTTTACGCTTGATAATTTATTCTTTGTGTGATTAATAAGATCTTTTTTCTGAAATTTATCAATGTTCTTTGACTCTTGTTATTAGATTTATTGTTTATTATATATTTATGCATACTGTAGAAGATACACATACATATATATGTATACATATAAATTTCTTTGAGGAATTGTAATGGAAACTCTTCTCTGCATGTAATTTTTTAAATTCAAATTTACTTATGGTTCCGGTAAATACAAACCGATTGTAAATTAAACATTGCGGCAAAAAAAAAATTAACTTACTGTACTAATTAAATTTGTCTACGACTTTTAATATTTATTTACCAATTACGTTAAAATTCTTTAATTTTTTCGTAAAAATTTACGTTTAATAAAAGCTCGTGTACCATTGCATTTTACTATCCACATGAATAAAACAATTTTTTTTTAGATAATACTTAATTCATCATAAGCTTTGGCATGAAAATATGAAGTAGCGTTTAGTAGAGAAAATGACGCATGAGAAAATTCCAATGATTCGACCTTGGGATTCTCTAGATTAAAAACTGAGATTCTCTATTCCGCCACATAGGTCGAGATATTAGTTGTAAAATTATGATAATTTTTTTTTTTTTTTTACTGAATTTTTACGGGCATCGACTGCTAAGGTCATTAGCCCTCGTCACATTCTTTAAAAGAAATTATTATCTCCATCAGGATCGTCATATGTAAGGGTGTAAAGGGCCCTTACATTTTATTTAAAAACACAAACTTCACAATAAACATTAAAACATGAAAGACAAGGACAATCACAAACACTTACGGGGTGTAAAGGGCCCCAATATTAAAATTTGAGATAGGTTCTCAAAAGACCATGAACTTAAAATTAAAATTAAACTAATCAATACCATATCTTTCTTTCTTCTACGAAGTCTCATTTATAGTTTGCTTAAGCACCCTCGGGGCGACCAGAACCGCCGTTGAGCAGTATATCAGTCGTGCCAGGGTGCCGTGGCAGTTGAATCCTTCTTATATCAGGCCATAGGCATGCACGGCGTACACCCATAGCCTCGCGCCCTCACTCAACCCTTGAGGGTCCCCCATGCCATCATCGGCCACACCCCGACTCACTGCTCTTGAAATTATGATAATTCTATCAGCAATAGTAAAACAGAATATGTAACTATGATTTTTATATATGTTTACCACCTTATTTTGACGTGGTGTCATATATCTGGACAGAGATTATGAATAAGTGCTGGAGATTTTTGAGATTCTAGAAGAATATTTTTAGGGATTTTATTCAGTGGGTCGTATGATCAATGTGGACATTTTTCAGAGATAAGTACAAAAGCTATAGTTATTAAAAATGTTAAGAAAATTAATGTCGGCTTCTTGGACATTAAATTACGCGTGCAAAAAGAAATCGATCAGATGGAATTCATACTTCAGAGTAAGATGACGGAACAAGGGAATCTACCAGGAGACGGATTTTTTATTGATGAATTTGAAAGGGTGGTTTTAAATAACTATTAAACTTTTTCAAGTTTTGTACTTCAGCAAAAATTACTTTAACTGCCATATGAATTTCCAACATATCTTTATCATTATTATTCTTACAAGTTCTAATTTAATGAAGAAACCAGGGTCCAAGAGGTAGAGCCCTCTGGCTAGACGGGAAGGGTGAGCGAAATAAACCATGACCGGCTAAATACCCCTGACCACGACTGGAAATGCAAGTAACCTTATAATGCGGCCAAAGCCGTTATGAGGATGCTAATATAACACACACAGATATATATATATATATATGTATATGTTGTTCGACAGAAATGTGGTAAGCGGATAAATTAAGTCTGCTTTAGATTTATCAGTGTTATTATAAAACGAGTTATTGAAAATCAAACCGAATAATATTTTTCAAAAGTAAACAACACATTGTAGTAATTTGCTGCTTTTTGTTTTAAAAGTCATATCTCTTGCCAACACAATTTTTTTCTTTATTGATTAGGATAAATATTCCTCTAACTTCATTGTCAAATAAAATGAGATTTGAATGAGCTCAATGAAATGTTGAATATGCCAATCCAATCCAGATCATTAATGAGATCGAAACCAGGAGCAGTTGAACGAGAAGAATGCATTTTAATGTAGATTAAAGGAAAAGCTAAAATTTCTCTATCGTACTAAAACTAGTTTTTTTTTAATTACGTATAGTGAACTTTTTTATTTTTATTTTTTTTTTTAAACGAAATATAAAGTACACGTTAGAGTCAAAACTAAACGTGGACTCAGATCTGTATCTTTCAAATAGTATACTAAACCTTTTATTTTTACCGGAAATGTAACGGTTAGCTACGTTAATTAATGTTTCACTATTTCATTCCCTATAGAAACTAAAATACAAATGAGTGATTTTTTTTACTCTTTTGGTCATTCTCATCATTTCAGTAAATCTCTTTATGATTTAAAACTTACGAAAGTAGAAATAATAAATCAGGAAACTTTTATGTGTAAAATATTTTTTCCTTTCGAAATGAGTTTTTTATTGACAATTAAACAATTATGATACGATAATTAAAGCCAACAAATTTCCAAAAATCGTTGCTAGTTTTTATTTACTATTATTTTCTGTTTATTACCTATTTTTATTTCCTTGTACGAAGTAAAGAAAGTATTGTGATCGCGAAAAATTTTAGTTTTCAGATTTCAATGGAAATATTCATTATGACCATCCCTGAATCCATTTTAAGTCCATTTTAGTTTCGGCGTAACGTCTCGTATGTACGTATCTATCTCGCATAAGTCAAAAACAATTAGCGGTAGGCTGTTGAATTTTGGATTTAGGACTGTTGTAACAAAAAAAAATAAAAACTGAATTTTGGACTTTTTCTTAACTGGAGTAATAAGCCATTATTGAGAGCTATTTAACGATATATCATAAGTGGTAATTATTTTCATTGGTTCCAGAGTTGCATCCAGATAAAATTTTAATTAATTAAATATTTGGATCTTACAAGGAGAAGGCACATCGGTTCGAATCAGACCACAATTTTGGATCAAATTTGGGTCCACTTTGACCCCGCTTGTTGAAATGACGGTTTTAGTTTAGATTGAGCAGTATAAAGGTATAATTATGAAAAAAAGATCAAAATACAAACGTTTTACTAGTTTAGTTTTAGTTTTACTAGTTTATCACTTCACCAAACGACGTATTTCTCATCAAAGCTTTTATCGTTTTATTATTTTATTTGTTAAAAAATAATATAAATCGGAATTTTTAGGAAAAATTATGTGGTTTCACTTGATCCACTAGGTTGACATGATAGATACCTTATACAATGACCTTCAGAAAAATTCCTGGTTATCTACTTTAATAACACTGATAAATATAATTTTCGTTTCCTAACATGCGATTCGTGATTCTAATCTGTTTTTGATCCAGAAAACGAATATGAACTCAGAATCTTTCTATCGCCCCCATTTTTTAAAAATGTTTAAATTTTATTTAAATAATTTTTTTCATTTTTCAACATATAGTTAGCATTTTATGCTCCTACATTGTATTTTGTTAGCTCATTTTTTAATGTTTAAATTGATAACATAATTTTAAGCTATAATTAAACAATTCTAGACAAAGAATTAAATCATATCATAGTCACATATTATGACATTTACCTATGGTTTGGCGTGAACCAAAGTATCGTGTAACCGATTGTTACTTTTGTTTAACAAGTGCGTCTGGAATTTCTAAAAATCTAAAATACTGTAAATAAAATATCCTTCATTGCAATCTGCAATCAGGCCTGTACCTCAAAATAACATTATTCCAGTTTCTTAGCCACCTGGGAGTATATGTTTCAAAAGCAGCGATGAAGAATCAGGCAGTACTGAAGAAGAAAAAAATGATTTTGAGTTTGAATTATCTTCCAGTAAGCCACATCTTATAACACAAGGTGAATCAAAATCCAAATTTTTTGGATTTGCGCAACTAGTTGTTACAACAGTCTTAAATCCAAAATTTCAACATCCTACGGCTATTCGGTTTTGAATTATACGATATACATACATACATAAGTACGTACGTACAGACGTCAGGCCAAATTAGTCAAAATGAATTCACGGATGGTCAAAATGGATATTTCCTTTGAAATATGAAAACCGAAATTTTTCGCAATCACAATACTTTCTTTATTTCGTACAAGGAATTAAGAATCTATACGAATCGAATTGACAACTTTATCCTTTTTTAAGTTTTTAAAAAATTCCTTGACTAATGTAAGTAATTTAGTAATAAAATAAACTATTTAAGTAATTATTCTTCCTTTACCAGTATTTTGTCTGATAAGCTACAATGTTAAAATTTGTAAATCTATTAACAATTAATATACTTAGTCCTTTGTATTGATTAATTTGTAGTATACTAAAAGTCTATTTATTACAAACTGTTTAAGATTTGTTTTCTAAAAAAGTAAATAAAGATAGAGTACGTAAAAAATCCCGTATCCCAAATAATTTTTGTTGATACTGTATCCCATGTTAGTGTATTACATCTACTTGCAAGATGAATTCTCCCGCAGGGATCATTGCATTTTTTTAAGGAACTCTAGCAGTTTCATATAAAAGTTTTATATAAAAAGTTTTCAAAGTGTTGGGAAATGACCTGACATTTTATGGCCTGCTGCTGAGTGGCGGGAATGGGTTATGAAGACGAAGGAGTAAGGTAATAATATATATATATATATATATATATATACATACAGAGTGAGGTAGTTAGTTGCTCGAGCATTTACGGTACCGTGTGGTGAGAAAATCACACTCCTGCTACTAACAAAAAAAAAGAAAACTTTCATTTATATATGATTTATTGACCTTCATACCTTAAGTTGTTTGATCGAGTATACTTTTTTCTTTTCATTATAAAATTTTCCACTTCATCAAAAATTATTGACGTATCCAGTCGTAACAAATTAAAAGCATTTAAAAACATAACTCTTCATTAAGAGGTTTTCGTATGAAAAATAAAAATAGATTAATATTAACTATTAGTAATAGTTAATATATATACTAGCAGCCCCGGCAATGCTTTGCTCTTGCTAGATTTGAGTATACGAGTATATATAGATTAAATGAACACAATTGAAAGTTTGATAAAACATTAACAAAATGAACATTATGGAACTTCACAAAATGTAACCTTTCCCTTTTTTCCCTTTCCACTCTTTCATTTTTTCACTTTTAATTTTCCTTTTCCCTTTTTCTCCTTTTTACTTTTCCCGTTTTTATTTTTATCATATTGCCTTTCCCCCATTATCCCCTTTCCTTCCTCATTTCTCTTTTCTTACTTTCATTTCCCCATTCATCTTTCCCCTTTTCTTTTCTTTTTCAGAGTTTTTCCATTTTCCCCTTTTTACTTTTTTCCTTTTACTTTTTTCGATATTTCCTTTCCTCTTCCCTTTTTTGATTTTTCCCTTTCTCCCTTTTTCCCCGCGCGTAAATCGGTCCAGTAGTTTTTTATTCTATAGCGGACACACATACGAAAACACTGAAATGGAATCATAAAATATTTAATATAGCATCTGTTGCTTTTGCAGCTAACAGATAGCGCTGTTTTTTTTAAAAAAAAGCATGTTTTTACCGGTCGCAGGTGTGACATCTTAGGTATATAAAACACGCGCGTATTCGAATGCAACGTTGTATCAAAATTTCAAAGCAATCGGTGAAGAACTTTCGGAGATTTAAGATTCTGAGTAAACGAACATTTACATTTATATGAATAGTTTTGAGAACTTCATTCTGCGGGCCATTAATAATCGTAAAGTATAATTGAAATATTTATAAAGTATATTAATAAATTCAATACTTAAAACGTGTTCTAAGTTTCTATTGTTTAAAGTTATATTTACTGCAGATGGCACCAACAGCTGCAGCAGTATTTATAAATTCTACTTCTAACCAGGTGCAAAGTTAAAATACAACAAACTTCTAAAAAAAATCATATATATGTAGTATTGAAATGTTTTTTTTTTTATTTCGATCAAATTTTAACAAACCACTTACAAACCATTAATTTGGAATAATTTAACATTATTATTTGTTACTGGCTGAACGTTCTTATTTTCCCGGCGAATCTAGCTAGAATATCCATATTAAAGAGGAAAGTATGTAGATCATTTCAAAAATGGAGTATTGGGGTTTTTTGAAAATCTGTACGTTTTAGGATCCAACTAATTCATCTAGACCAAAACACAAATGTAGGTATGTATGTGTGTCGTACTGTTTACGGCCTTATATTTCAGGCTTAACCGATTCTCTTCAGGATATTATTATTAGGATTTATTTCAGGATATTGAATCGATTCTCTTAAAATTTGGCTCAAATATTTCTATATAAGGGCGGAGCATTGATCATTTTTATTTCAATATTTATTTAGGGTGTAGAGAGTATCGCCAGAAAAATAATTTCGAGTTGATTCGGAGGCACTTTAGAAAGAATTCTGGCAAATTTATTACCTACATGATATATTTAAATAATACAAAAAAATTTTAAAAAAATTCCCAACATTTAAAGTAAAGATATACTCGTACATTTTTTTACTCTATTTCCCTTCAGTTTTGATATTAATTTTTTTTGTTGTATGTTTTACATCATATTTAAAAAAAATGTCCACAGTTATCCAAGATTATAAACCTTTGAACGCAAAAATGGTTTTTGGAAAATTTTTACATTCAAGTGTTAGCCGTAATTAGAGTGGGTGTTAGATTTAGAGAAAACTTTACTTAAACAAATTTGTTTAGCTTAACCAATGAATGAATATTTTTAGAAAACACTTTTTATTCCCAATCTTAAAAAAATATAATATTCTGTTGTTTTCTTTTTTAACTCTTAACCGTTTACAATTATTATTAATTTTTTTATTTATTTCTCATTTAAGGAAAAGTAAAATTTAATTAGTTTTGACTTCTATAATGTATCCCCAATCCAAAGTATGAAGCAATTTTTATCAATACAATCATAAAAATATTTTATATTTTCAGTATTTTTAAAAGTTCTTTTTTTAAATACAAATATATATTCTTTTGGTAAAGGACTACTTATTTATAAAAAAATTTTACTAAATTGTCCCCACAGAGTAAGAGATTCCCCAAAATAAACAATTTTTTTTATATGAAAATTGAAAATTTTGATGGTTTAATCTTATTTGGTAATCATTAACAAAAAAAAAAAAAAAAAAAAATTGATGTGGATACTACTTGACTGATTAAGTCTATTTCGAACCGATGTGCCCTCCCCTTGTAAGATCCAAATGTTTCATTAATTAAAATTTTATTTGGAAATTACTTATCATACACCGTTTAAAATTTCTCAATGAGGACTTATTACTGCAGTTAAGAAAAAGTCCGAAATTCATTTTTTTTTTTTTTTGCCATTTTTTGGACTCTTTGGTCCAGTCGATTGCAATCGAAAGGGAGTGTGCAGAAATAGATGTTACAGCAGTCCTAAAACTAAAATTTCAACAACCTACGGCTAATCGTTTTTGAGTTATGTGCATACGTACGTACAGACGTCACGCCGAAGCTAGTGAAAATGAATTCGGGAATGTTCAAAATGGTTATTTCCGTTGAAATCTGAAAACCGAAATTTTTCGCGATCACAATACTTCCTTTACTTCGTACAAGGAAATAAATAACAATTGATATGTGAGTCCCAAACTTTTAAAACATTCAGAATTTTTTTCATGCTTATAATTACATTTATTAGGAAAATAAAAATCCGAGTAAGATTTTTAATGATTGAATTGAAAAGCCTTTTCGGCGAAGTAGGAAAGATTTTGCAATGAAATAGCTCTGCAAGGTGTTTTGTAACTTGACCAGCGCAGTCAGGAAAGTCATGCCGGTTTTAATATTTTTTGAAGACACATTATTTAATTAGATGTAAAATAAGACCAACCATTTTATGTCATTAATTTTGAAGCCAGTTTTTAAGCTTCAACTAAGTTCATAAGTTGTCTATAATATGATCGCTAAAACTGATTGATTTTTAATATTTTTTTTTTTATTACTTGTTCATTTATTTCCATTTTAAATGCGCTACCAAACTGAAATAACATCAATCAGTTTCATCTATTCAAAATATTTAATAAATCTATTAATTCTATTGTCAAATAGTAAATATGCAACACAATGTAAAAACTACTTTTATATCAATTTTTTCAAGGAACTTTCTACTGTTTCCTTGACAGAAAATCTACTTTGATTTATTACGAAATTGGATTTTCACAATTTAAATTTGTGTTTTGTGAAAATAAATCTTAGTAACATAATTAAAAATTAATTAGTTTTTTAAAATTTTAAAATTAACACTTATATATATATATATAAGTGTTAATTTATTATATATATATAATTACACTTATATATATATATATATATATATACATATATATATATACCTGTCAAAAGTTATACACTTAAAATACCTGTAAAATATATATATATATACCTGTCAATTATTTATTTCTATAGGTTACTACAAATACAGCTAATAGTTACTAGCGAAAACAGCTGTAGTTGTAACAGTTTTTCTTTTATTATTTAATTATTGTTTAAGGCAAAAATTTCAAGTAGTAAATAAAATTGAAAGTTCTTATTCAAAAACAAAAAATCATAATATTCTTAACATAAGTCAAATTATAGTTAAATACATTTTATATTACTATTTGATACAGTAATACTATTTGTCAGTTAAAAAATTTAATTCTCGATTGATTCATAGGTTGATCTAGAATAGCGCACATACTTTTATACATCCATGTACAAAGTAAAAGGAAGTATGTAAGAAGTAAAGGAAATATTATGAATGCGAAAATTTTGGTTTTCAGATTTCAACGGAAATATCCATTCTGACCATTCCTAAATCCATTTTGACTAGTTTCGGCGTGGTGTCTATACGTAAATCCAAAAAATCTGGATTTTAAACTTTCTTAATTGCAGTAATAAGTCCTTACTGATATATCATTAGCCTTATCATTATCCTTACGATATATCATTAGCGGTATTTATTTTCATCGGTTCCAAAGTTATAGCCAAATAAAATTTTAATTAATGAAATATTTCGTTCGTACAAGGGGAAGACATTTCGGTTCGAAACCGACTTCATTTCCTATTTTTTAATTTAAATATACTGATTTATTAATAATTATTAACCTCTGATTGTAAAAATATATGTATATGTAATTTAATAGGCGTACAAGGAAGTCACGTGGTGTCCACATCAGATTTTTTACTTTATAATAACTTCGACACTCTTTATTAAACATTAAAAAGAAGGAGGTTCTTAAATTTTATGTATATGAGATATATTTTTATGAATGTAAATATTTAATAACGTAGTATTTTCATAATGCAACAATATACATCTTGAAGTCATTCTGATAAACAAAATACTTTTATTTCAAAGAAATCTTTTTTTAAAATTAGCTTTAAAATCATTCTCAGGAATGGTCGGCCTGAATCTTTACAAGACTACACCTCATTTTCATGTTATACATATTATCTTCATCTCATTGGGCCATGGGGAGGTTGCATATTGTTCACTAGTTGAACAGATACATTAGGAACAAAATTAAAACGTATACTTTAGGAATAAATTTAAAAAATTTGTTTGTTCCTTGTAATTACAAGGAAAAAAGATAATTTCTCCATTCCGAACAATATTATTTCATGCTCGACAGTGTTTCTCTGCTTCACTTTAATTTAATTTTTTTTAGAAACAGTTTTGTAACCATTTACATTTTTACAAATGGTTTAAAAGTCAGTTTTTTTAACTACCGATATTTAAATAAACCTAAAAAACTTAAATAAAATAAAGCTGAATTCAAAAAATGTAATAAAATATAATATTAGGGTTCTTTATTAAGTTTAGACTATTTAGAAAAGACTACCAAAAGTAAGGTTTAGCAATTTTTAGTTATTTGTATTTAGTTCTACTTCTTGAAAAAAATAAAATAAAATAAGGATTAGATACAATTATTTTTTTTTTTAATTTATTTTATTAATAAATTAAATCTGTTTCATTTTATGATTAAATTTTAATAATTTTCCAAATATAGAATTTTAACATTTAATTTATAAAATTCAATGTTTCTTATTAAAAGTTACATTTTTACGTGTTTAAATAGAATAATTTAATTAACTACATTATAATACCTCCTTAATATTAATTCACTATACAGTAAATTTTTATACAGAAATGTTGGAAGCTCACTCAAACCGAAATAATTTCATGCAATATTTAACCTAATTTTATTTTAATATTGAAATTGACTGTCAAGTTTCCAATAAAAAAACAATTGGATTCTAAAAACAAAAAAAGAAATATTGTAACGAATAATATTTTAAATACATCTTATTTTTGATACTTTTTTCAATTTGTTTTTTAAAACGATATAGAAAAAATTTGCTTAAAATTTCAACCTAAATTATTCTTTCGATTGTTAAACAATTATCATAAGTAGTTACTGCAAAAACGTATATATAAAAAATCTGATCTGGACATCACATGACTTCCTTGTACGCCTATTAAATTAAACTAGAGTACGTATACACAAATTAAGATCAGAAGAATTATATCAAACCAAAAAGCGATTAAATGATTAACAACAAAAAACAAATAATCGAAATGACGATCAACTTCGACTTAGGGAGAATATTGTCCGATAATATTAGAGGGGTAATGAACTGAAAGATAAGAATTTTTTGCCATTCATTAAAGATCAGGCGTGTATGCCTCAGTGTATATGTTGTTCTTGTGAGGATCTAATTTTCAGTTTCTCTGTCATTGACTAATGTAGATAAAATTAAACTAGAAAATCCAAAAATAGTACGATTCTAAATTATAATTTTCAATTAATATTAAATAATCAGAAGTTTCACCAAATCTATTACATACACACGTATGTAATAACGCCTATAAAAAATTACATTTACACATTTTTATAAGTACATAAAATTTTATTTCTCTAATAACTTCTGATTTTTTTATATATATTTTTTTATTGTTATTATTGAATTATTAGTTGTTGAAAAAATGTTTTTACAGTCACCTGTTAATAACTATTAATAAATCAATATATTTAAATTTAAAAAAGTTAATAAAAATAAATTAAAAAAAGGAGATGAAGCCTGATTCGAACCGATGTGTCTTCATATGTAATATCAAATATTTCATTAATTTAAATTTGATTTGGCTATTAACTCTGGAACCAATGAAAAATAAGTATTAACTTATGATATATCATAAGTGGTACTTATATATTGTTGAAAAGCTTTCAATGAGGGCTTATTACTTCAATGAGGGAAAAGTCCGAAATCCAATTTTTTTGGAATTTTGGACTTTTTTGGTACTTTTGGTTCAATCCATTGCATTCAAAAGGGAAAGTGTACAACTAGATGTTACAACAGTCCTAAATCCGAAATTTTAACATCCTAGGCTAATCGTTTTTTAGTGATGCGAGATAGGTACGTATGTACGTACAGACGTCGCGCCGAAACTTGTCGAAACGGATTCAGGGATGCTCAAAATGGATATTTGCGTTGAAAACTGAAATTTTTTCGCACAGTTCTTACTTTACGTTGTACAAGGAAGTAAAAATACGATAAAATAAATGAAAAAAAAATACATTTTCATAAATAAACAGTATTTAAAACACTATAAATATATTTTTAACAGCTTTTTTAAAATAAGGCCAAAAAAGTAACAAATACAAATCCGGTTGTCGTTTTAGATATTCCTAATAAGAAGCTATAATTAATCATAAAAAATCTAACCGCCTTAACCCTCAAATTTAGATTATGTAAATACTCGTTATTCAGCGTTTCATAAATACATTTGTCGATTAATAATTTTTACTGTTGCTACTACTTTTTTTCGTTTATTTAGTTTTTTTTTGGTTTTATTTTCATAAATACTCTTTCGGGATTGTTTCCTAATGATTATTTAACAATCGAAGTGGCCGTCTAGGTTCGTATTTATGTATAATTTTTGTAAACTGATTCTGACCCCAATCTTCTTTTTTAATTTATTTTAAAACTCGTTTAGCCGTTCGTCGTTTTTATTATTTTTTTTTTTTTATACTAAATAATTGCAATATTTTTCAGATATTCATAATCGTTAACCTTTCGGGGTATTCACACTTTATAATCTTTTTTTTAAATTGAAATTAATGAAAAGGAATTAAATATATTAATGTAAGACATTGAATTACTATTTCAAAATATTTCGTCTCTTTAATTTTTAGATTAAAATTACTGTAGTTTAAAAAGTAAAAAATTTGATACTGATTTCAGTTTAAGAATAACTTAAGGTTAACTGTTATTTGTTTATCTTGTATTTAATAAAAAGTTTAATATGAAAAAAAATTATTCTTAAGTTAACTAAGGATTTTTCAGATAAAAAAATTAATAATCTTTTCTTTATTTCCGATACTTTATTTTTAATAACGGGATTTATTTTTTTCAGTTTTACGGGCAACTGCTTTGGTAATTACCTCGATTTTTAGCGTATGAAAAAATGTCATGTCTGACGGGGATTCGAACCCGGACATTCAAATGTCGCTATCTCTCCGTCATGGAGATTGGGTTTTTTTATTTTATTTCCGTAATAAACTGTAATTACAAAATAGTTCAGACAAAATTTCTGTAGCATATCTATTATTATTTTTTTCATAGATATTGAAAAAAGTTAATTTTCTGATATCTTCTGTTTTTTAACACAAATTTATACCTCAATAATGATTTGAACATTTTAATTAAATTTAATTAGTACAGCTAAAATAACACATGCTTAACCATATTAACTGGAAGTGTATAAATTTTTAACTAAAATTTCGATTAAATTAATAGATATGAATGTTTTTTAATTTTCAAAACTGTAATAATAAAATTTCTTAAATTGTGACAATAAATATGTCGAAAATTGCTATATTTTTATCAAATTGTATATTATCAGTTAAAATTTGTAAAATTTAATTATAAAAAAGTAATACAATTTTATTTAAATTAATTTTGCAAACAACCAGTTTTTTGGAAATTTTTACTGTGAATCTCAAAATGAAAAATAATTATTCAGCTTGCGTTAATAATTTTGTGCCAGATTTCACATATTCAATTACAAATTTATGAAACAGCTGGTTACAATATGGTTGACTTACACTGACACAGGACAAAAGCTGCGTCTGGCTGTTGTACAATTATGAATTTATTTTATTATGCTGCAGTACACCATAATTATAAAAAGAATGATGTTATCCATTTTTGGTTATTTGACTTCTAACATATTTTTTTATTTTATTTTTAATTATTTTAATTGTTATGTTGCAGTCGTTCGGGAAGATTTCTTTAATTTTGATTATTTGTCTACTTTCTGATTAAACTAGTCTGTAAACATTTACATAGCAATCAATTTTGTAAAATGTACACAGGATTAAAATATCACGTTAAAAGTTTTTAATTATTAAAATTTTTACTTTTCTTATAGCGTACTGCTTGTTTAGGATGAATGTGTCATACAGATGAAATTGTGTGAACAAAGACAAGTATGCGATTTTCATATTTGTTAAAATGTGGAATTACACTTTCCCGTGTACATGTGTTTGTAGGAAAATAGGATTTTGTTTACAGTTTCTATAAACTTGTGTATAAATGGACGCACGGAGTTTCACTAATTACAATCAAATATTTTTCTTGCCGAGTTTATTTTTAATGTTTGACTAAAATGTAACTTTAGTATACTTGTATTATATTACTAGTGAATTATTTACACAAAAAAAACGTAAAAATGATTAAGTTATAAAAAAAAAAAATAGGATATATTTATACGGACAAACAAATCATGAACCAAACTCTTGGAAGATGACGGGTAAGATCCACCATGATAAAAATGTCGTTCAGTATTAAAATAAAAATCTACTTTTAAATAAACAGCATAAATAAATATAAATATAGACATATAAAGCGTTTATTCACGCCATATATTACAAATAATAATGAAATTATTCGATTAATTACACTTAGATTCTTCTTTTTAGTTCACTGATGTTGACAACCTTGCGTTGTGTACACCCTGTCTATGACAAAACTTCAAAGAAAGAGATCAAATGGCGTAACGTCAGGGGATTGAAGGGACCAGGGAATTTGTTCATCATGGCCAATGCAAAATTGAGGAAATTGTTCATTTAGGTAGCCTCCAATACGTAGATCTCAGTGTGGTAATGTACAATCTTATTGGAAGTAAACGTTGGATTGTCTATGGTCATTTAGTAGTTCTGCATACTCTTGGAACGAGTCTAATTTTAGTAACAACTAACTCGCGAAGAAGAATGGTCCGACCACTTCATAAGCAATCAACGCAGACAAAAAAAAATAATTTTCGGGCTATCACGATTGTAGTAAGACTCGAGGGTTCTTTCTTCCGCAAATTCGATAATTATCACGGTTAACGTAACCAGAACCATTAGTTTCGTCAGAAAAGATTATTTTTTCTAGAAACGTATTATCTTCGTTTAGTTTATCAAGAAGTTCTATGGCAAAATTGTAACGGCAAGCTTTACCGTATCTTCAGTTGCATGCGACAACTGAATTTTGTATGCATAAAGGTTTAGGCGCTTGCGTAGAATCTTACAATCGTCGATTACGGTATTACCAATTCAAAACTCCCCTGACAAATTGATCTACCGGGATACTTTGAAAATTTTCTCTTAGATGATACACAACTTCCAAAGAGACTGGAGGCTACCAAAAGTTTTTTGTTTACTGTATTTCCAGTATCCTTAAACTACTGATACCAACGTTTAATAGAGTTTTATTAGGACGATCATGGTCGCATTCTAAGCCAGTAATTCCCAACCGGTGCGTCGCGAAATTTTAGGATTAAAAAATAAATTTTATGCCATTCAGAAAGTCTCTATACCACGCAATTTATACTTACTATGAAACCTTTGATAAGGTAAAATTTATTTTGAGACAGACTGTACCATACGTCTGGATAATTACCATCAAACTTGCAACACTACTAAGTTTAAATTTTTTCCGTCGATAATTTTGGGCATTGTTGCAGGTGTTAACCAATGTGGTGAATACCTGCAACAGAGCTGTTTACTCTTTCCCCTTGGTAATAAAACGAGTGTTCATTGCTGTCTCTTTGAGGGATTTATCACTCAGCGTAGATATTTTTCAAGGCTGAGGGAAAGTTTTGAAAATCAGCGTACATGAAATAAGAAAGAATGCCTGAAGATATTAATAAAAAATAAACATCAAAATGCATTAGAAAACTTCAAAAACAATATACTTCCCTACCATTTGTAAGTTGGAATAGGTAATTTCTCTTTCTGGCAGATCTGATGAGATCAACCTACAAATGCCAGTGACCTAACCGTTAGTGAAAAAAATTAATTGTCAAACTTGTCATACGATTCTACTTTTTTTTTGTCTTCAGTCATTTGACTGGTTTGATGCAGCTCTCCAAGATTCCCTATCTAGGGCTGAAAATGTGAAAATGCAGAGAGCCACATTTTCTTGGAAAAAAAAACACCTGTAGTTTTCCATTGCTTTCAGCTGCGCAGTACTCAGAGGACTGAGTGATTGTTGATATGACCGTTTAAGTCATTGTGACTCACGCCCCTAACAACTACTGAAAGAGCTGCTGCCTTCTTTCAGGAATCATTCCTTAGTCTGGCTCTCAACAGATACCTCTCCGATATGGTTGCACCTTCGGTCCAGCTACTCTGTATCCCTGAGCACTCAAGCCCCCTCACCAACGGCAGGGTCTCATGATTCATAGAGGAGGACGATTCTACTATGAAAACAAAATATCCTGACATTTCAGCACAGTCCTTTTGTATTTAAGCGCGATGTTAGTATCCCGCAATTGCAAAGAGGACCATAAAAATTTTGTTGCTGTTTTCAATGTCATACTTGAGCAAATGAACATTTTCTCCAATGAAAAAAGTGAAATCTAAACAGAGAAATAAACTGATACATCTTGAAGATGATTTATACGTTGGCCTGTCAACGATAGGCCACGTGTTGACTGCAAAGCACACCGAGATTTCACCATCAATTTTAGTGACAAATTTAAAAAAAAAAATGTGTATTTTTTAAAAATCGGTCTTTCAGTATAGATAAGTCGGTATTCCAGGCACTTATCTTTGTCTTTTCCTGACACCGCTCGACATGCTGCTTGTATTTAAAGGAATCAGTCCCCTTGCATGTTAATATAGCCCTGTGTGTACTGGATGTCTGATGCTTAAAATTACATACTATACATATTATTTTACCGGTATAATCATCATTATTATTAATAAAAAAAGAAGTGTGTCTCGATATCGTGGGCGTTCAGTGAAGTGTGTCGTCGGTCAAAAAAGTTGGGAATCAGTGCTCTAAACGAAGATAGTAATACACACACATTACGCTTTCATGAAACCATAGTACCCACATTGCTTTCTCCTGCACGGTACCCATTGTTCAACTGACCCCCCCCTGCCGTTACATTGCGACGACCTATTAATTTTTAAGGTCATCAGTAAATGTAGAACCTACACTAATGCTTGATAAAAATCAACGTGCGCTACATTGCTTTGCTAATTTTTTAGTGTTGAATATTCACCTGTAAATTGTATCGGGAAAGCTAAGATTACACTACTACTTAATTTTTTAACTTCTGGAAGTTGAGAATAACTCACCTATTTCCACAAGTTCAAATCGTAGTTAAATGATTCAGTTCTTTTGCTATAATTTTCATAAATTTTTACCAGACAGTTTTTTAACCAGTTTCTTTTTCGGTAACCTCCAGAACCAAGTACTATTCTCCTACACTTATCCTTATATAAAATTCTAATAACATTTTGAAGGTTAAATATGTTCCATGAACCATCATCATCTGAATCACCTCTGCGGTAACATATTTTTGCATCCATTTGTAATAAATGTTTAAGTCTCTGAATTTGAAGTAATCTTTTTTAAATATTAAGAAACTAATCCGACTTTAGAACAAAGAAATCCCTATTCTGTCTAGGTTTTTCAGATTGGCTTACAATAATATTGTGAACTAAAGTTAAAAAAATAATTGAATTAATAAATTTAAAGGAATTATAAGAAAACTATAAATAAAAATGTGACATTTGTTAAAAGAATTGCCTGTACTTTACAATATTTTGGATTAAACTCCCTTGTAAATTTTATTGATGGAGTAATTAAGTCTTCTTGAGTTTAAAGTTGTTCTGAGGATCAATTCGTATCTGCATTTTTCTATATTAATTAATTCAATTAACCATTGTAGTTGGAAAATAAAACAACAAATGATGCAGCATTTTGAGTTATAAAATCATCTCCAAGTAAACAAAAGAAAAAAAAATTCAAAATATTATTTTCCAACAAAAATTATTTTGATGTGATTGTATAAATTTTGACTGTCATTTAACTGCCCGTTAAAATATTTTTATTTTTACTTTCTAAGCGTTTCCCTTTTCTTTTATAAACATAAATTACGAAAGTTATCTTCCAGTGAAACATATTTTAAAAAGATTTGTACATAAACTTTTTGAAATATGTTTCTACTTTAGCTATAAAATGTTGAATCGTGGTGGTAGCTCATGACTTCCCTTTTAGTTATCTTACCGTTAACAAGAAATAAATAAATAAACATTACCTTCTTAGGTGTATCCATTTACCATTTAATTTATATTATTTAACGAACAACGATCCTTATATTTTTTAAAAAAATAAAAGGGTCGTGGTTCGAATCCTGAGAATTCTATTTTTATGGTTCCCTCTTCTGTCTAGGCTTAAATTGTGATTTTGATTATTGTGATTTTGATTTTACAACATTGTAAAATCGTACTCAAAATTTTATGATGTACTCGTACATCATAAAATACCACATAAGGTGTTTTAAATATATTACAGCTGTAATAAAAACCGAGGTAGATAGTCTAAATAATTTAATGTAAATCCTTCCCTTTTCTACCTAAAATAGTTTTTTTTTAAATTCTTATCAGGCATTTTAGGTAGATTTCATAAGAATGTACCTTATGTAATAGGTACCATGATTCGACTTCCGGAAAATTTCGACATATCTTCGCGTTTCACATCCCCCAGACCCCAAAACCACCGTGTTCAGAAGTTTATATATACATTTATATATAATTTATATATATATATATTCCACTTTCTTGTGGACAGATAATTGGCGTAATTTTGAACCAATCACTTTCAAATAGATACATAAAATATAACGACCAAAAATCTCGGTTGAGATCGTTAATGGACATATCAGACCATGGGGGTGGAAATGGGGGGCTTTTTCGAAAAAAACAAAATATCGCTATATCTTTCTTATTAAGTAAAATATCAAATCGTTTGAAGTTCCTATTATTCCTTGGATAAGGGCCTAAAACATATCTAAGTAACGTTTTTTGATATCAGCAACCATTGGCCCAGGGGGTGGAAAAAATTGGTTTTGAAAGACAACAAAATCATACCTCCCTTAATAGGCACAGTATCGAATCGGTTTAAAGTAGTGGTTAGTTCTCTAAACATTACCTAAAACGTTTGTCAAAAACAATTTTTGATATGACCAACCCTTACGGCAAGGGATGACCCAAATATTGCTGGAATTGTAAGATGGGACTTGTATGCTAAACATGTGAAAATGTTTTCACATGCAACCTTCGTATTGAGTAAATTTGAAATATTTCTTAACTTTAAGGTGGAAATCTTTTTATCTCCTACTTAGCACCGATGAAATCTACCTCCGCCTTCCGACGTGCCGAAAGGGATTTTTTAATTTTTATAATTTATCATTATATATCTACAAATTTCAATATTAATAAAACAATTTCTAAATACGGACTAATTGTCGATTTTTAATATTTTACCTAACATAATACACTGAATTATTGATACCAGGAAACCAAGCCTGAACAAAATGCATTCAAATAATTTTTAATTATTTGTTTAATTCGCTTCCAATATTTAGTATCAGACTATGATAGAGGTACTTTTTACCCGTATTATACATTTACATTTATTAATATCGATCAAAATAATGTTCTTAAAAATAAAATAATATAAATAATGTACTTAATGTAATAAATAATGTATTTAATGTACTTAGTCAATATGGACTACAATATACATTTTTAAAAAGATTTATTACATTAAAAAATAAAATTAGACTTCAAAGAAAAATTAAAACTTTATTATTGTTATTATTATTTTAGGTACTATGTATTTCCCGGGAATCACCTAGAAATAGTAATGTATTCAAAGGTATTATTCTCAAATATTATTCAAAGCTGTTAAATAATGTTAAAAATCTATTTAAAGCTGTGTAATAACACTTACTTTACATTGATTTAACAATCAAATTAAATTCTCATCGAGTCGTTCATTTCATTGTTTATTTTACCTTGTTTAAATAAAACCTATAATTATGTAAAATTCTGTAAATATCTAATATGTTGGAGATGTGTAAGTTATTAAAAAACTGTTCTAATATTGTTTTAATGAAAATATCAATCATTTTACTCTATAAGAGTAATCGAGTGTTTACAGTTCTGATATTTTTTTATTTTTTTAATTTTGGGAACTCTGAAACTTAAAAGAAAATGAAAGAAAAATTTGGTTAAGTATGTTTTTATCTAAAATTTTATATTTATGGAAAATTTAACTTAAATTCATTTATAGGTTTCAGAGTGATTGAAAAACAAATAAATTGGCAATTTATTTTCCAATGCCCAATTAAATTTCAACCAGTAAAAGAATGATGCTTCTCGACTGAAATGAGATTGCCAGAGCAAGAAAATAAAAATCCTTTTTCCAAACAAAATTTCTCCTAAAAAAAGACTTAAAACTAAACAAACAACTAAACTAATATTAGACTTATGTTGACTGGGAGGGTTTATTTTCACCAATTAACTCTTTACTCTTCAATTAAAGCATCAGTATTTGTAAATATTATATAAAGAACAATATATACAACATACGTATAACGATTGCATTCATACAGCGGATGTATTCGTAAAACGTACAGCGAATCCACTCCAATCCATCATTATTTAAGCTATCTTATCGGGAAAAAGGAGTTCCATCTTAAATTTATCCCAAGCACTAAAAGCACGAACATTAGTAACAAAAGAAAGCGTATAATCTAAATGAACGTACATCAATGAGCGTATGGAATTTATGTTTTATACTGAAAGATTTATGTTTTTATATGAAGGTATTACTATTGGACCAAATGTTACCAAATGAACTATTACAGTTATTATTATAAGGAAATCAGAATTTATTTAGTAACAAAGCGGTACTTTTTACAATGAATTGTAAAAAATAAATAAGTTTTTTAAATTTATTTGTTAAATTATTAAATTGTCTATGAAATTTAAAAAAAAATATTAAAAATATTTGTATTTACTTCGATAACGCAAGAAGTTAGAATCACAGTGACATGTTCATATCTCCCTTAATAAAAATAATAGTAAAGCTATTTTGGGTAGCTGGTTATTAGGTTGACCACATTATATTAACAGTTAAAACATTTTTTGATTTTTGTTCAATAACTAACAGGAGGAAATACCAATCTCTGCATGTAAATATTTTATAACCAACAATTTAATATAATATGCTTATAATTTCAAGAATTTTATTTTCTTAGTTGTAGAGCTTTTACAAAACTGATTACTCCGTGGCCGAGTGGTAGTGTCTCGCCTTTCATGCGGAGGTCCCGGGTTCGAATCCTAGTCAGGTATAGCTTTTTCACACGGTAAAAAGTTAATTTATTCATATAGTATTTACAAGAGGGGCATATTAAGCCTGCTTTTTTACTATGTAAATAAATTTTCTTACGTAAGTTTCTGATCAAGAGAAATGGATAATCTTTTGGAAAAATCTGAAAAATAATATTTTTTAACCCAAACGTATTGTAAAATAAACATATTGAAAAAATATTATTGCACGAAAATTTTTACGCTAGGTTGGTTTATTTTTTGCCTGTTAAAAAAATCTTCTATTCAGGTTGCTTCAACGCGTCCAGTCGCAATAAAAAATATTTTCATACCTTTTTATTCATTTCATTTCTAACACTGCGGTCATTTGTGTATGCCCGTATATATATTTGCTTTGTATTTTTATTAACAATATTTTATGACATTTTTTAGAGTGTAATTTAAAAAAGATTTTAGAAAAAAAACATGTACCTGCTGGTTGAAATAAAAAAAAATATATAGGACTGAATCCGTATTCTCAGTTATTTTCTGAGAATCAGTTATCTGATTCCCAGTAAACGTTTCCCAATTCTCATATATATATTTTTTTTTCTAATTTTCATTGAAAACAGTAAAGAAACAACAAATAATTTCTTTATATTACAACTGTTTCATCAGGCATTGAAAAATCAAACAAACTTATTTTATTTTAAAAATTAATTTTTTATGACGAAAAAAGATATTTCGCGAAAAATATTATATGCCGGTATGTATTTCGCTGTAAATATTACATGGGTGTATGTAAAATTTTTATTATTTATAAAATACGTTCAAAAATTATATTTTATTTTTATTTTGCACAAAAATGATAGTGGAATAGAATTCCAAGGATACTTAGTGATTATTGAAATATATATATAAATTATTTTATTTATCGTTAAACGATTCAGGTAAGAAATGCCAAGAGGAATTCATTATCTCAAAAAAAGAAAACTCAAAAGAATCTGGTCAATTCGTAATAAACGGAACAAATTTTGGATGATACTATATGATTCTCTTGTGTATATGTTTATTTTATGTATTTATTTGTATAATATTAGTAAGAAAGTAACTGTTTTGCAATTACAACGTACACGTATAAATAGGAAAACCGTGAGTGAGTAGTGAGGGCCATATTTCTTCCCTTTTTTACTCTCTACCACTTCGTCATTCAAGCCATGTTAAGGGCGTCTTTTTTTTTCTCACGGGTATCTATTCCAAAAATCTCTTAGGAAGCCTTGATCTTTCTATTCTACTCCTCACATGGTCAAACTACTACATACTTATCTTGGGGGAGGTTATTATTTCAAGTAAAACTTCTTTGTAAATATTATAAAAACAAGTGTACACTTGTTATTACCTCGTATGATTAATACCTTCGTTAAAAATTGAAATATCGTTCCAAAAAACTGGTCGGAAATGTGCCCTAAATTATTAATGGTACTGTCAGTTAGCTCCAAGCTATAAAGTGCATCAGACGCTATTCTTCAGTAGTATTTTATTTAATTATGTTGATTATTGATCCCGCTGAATGTAAGATCCAGTCAATATTTTTTTTTAAATGAATCAAAAAAAACTTAGATATTCACTATGCTGAAATACGACGATCACTAGTTAGCGTGTGTAGAAAATATGATTGAGGCAAATATGAGGAAAGCATAATGGTTATTCAGCAAATGAAAAATAGATGTATTTTATGTAGCAAGATCTGGAACCTATCTCAAACTTTTGAAATATTTGGAGACTAGAAAGCATTTTATCTTTATTGATTAACTGATTTGAAGGAAAGTGATATATACAGAAAAATATTTTCCGAAATCTCTTAAAAGTTGAAAGCATGTTTTACAAAACCGTCGGGGTAGCATGTTTATAAAGGAAATTTTTTAACAATAAATGAATCATTCCAGTTGCTCAAAACTCGTGAGTAAAATGCTTAAAAGACCTCATTTTGAGAAGGGAAGACACCCTCCATGGCGGTCATGGTCGCCGCTCCACTCCCTCCTAAAATAAGGGGTGGAGCGGCGACCTCCTTGTGGTCACCACTCTACCCCCTCCTCACGTTGTGTCAGATTTAAAAGACCTGAAACAACGTGAGTTATTCCATAAAATAATTCGATAGGAGATACTAGTCCCATCCTATCTACAAACCGGATCTGGCTCCATCTAGTTTTTATTTTTTCCAATAATTAAAGGAAATTTTGAGCTGAAAACGCATACATACTGATGACGACAACCACTAAATGTTCATCAGTACATGATCATTTTAAGGATCAAATGGTAGAGTTTTTCAACAACCGGGTCGTCAAGCTTTTTCTCGATCTCAACATAATTGAATTTCACCTTAAATTATAGCTTCCTTGATTTTTTTTCACTGCACGAATAAAAACAAGGATTTTTAATTAAAATGAATTAGTTGTGATAAAATGATTTAAAAAAAAATAAATTACATATGTAAAAATAAATATTAATATTATATAAATAGAAAATTTTACATACAGTTTAAAAAAATTGAAGTGATCTATATATAACGGAAAGATATTGTGTCAGTATTATAAATAATAAGATTTATAATTCAAAGAGTTTTATTCACTAAAATAAGCCATCTGGCTTTGCCACCAACCATAACACTATAACATCCGAAGTATTACCAAAATCTGACAAACTGTAATTATTATTATTTTAGCGTAGCAATTGTCATTCTACACCTTTCAACAATTCTTTTATTTCAATTCAGTTCACATGTACTCAATTATGAAAGGGTAAAGTATGTACCCTTTTGTATGCGTTATGAAAGGGTAAAATTCTTACAGAGATAAGCGTAAAATTATTAATTGATTTTTAGTACAAAAAGTGTACTTTACGCATAAACTAATTGTTATTTCACCACAATCTCCCAATATTAGGTGAATTGTAGCTTCAGTAAAAATTCCATTTAATATTAAGTGTTAGATGCTAGATCATGATGACACTTAAAACAAAAACTTCGATGTCTCTTTTATTTCTGTTTCTCTTGAAGACGTTTTTATTTTAACACTGCCATATTTTCGCAAGATAAATAGAATCAGAAATCAATAAAATATGGTCTATTTAAAAACGTCTTCACATTTTTATTGCTGTAAACCGATTCCGTTCCATGCAAATATTTACTCGTAATATCAACAAAAAAATCTTCTAAAGGAAAACTTTCAAATAATTATTTAACAAATTATTTGCTAGGCAGGTAGAACATTTACTTTTGTTTAAATGCTAGAAAAAGTAAAAATTATACGCCTACTGGTAAATTTATTGACAAAAAAGATAATAATTATTAAACTAGGAAAAAAATTTAACGTGATAGAAATGATCTGATAAAATTTGACAAGTCATGGAAAAAGGTGTATGTTATAAAACAAAGTAGTCGGTAGTTAGGCGACGAATGTAGTTAAATTTCACATTAGCCTGTCGTATGAGATAGGAAGCTATGTGTTGCGGCAGACGACACAGACCAAGAGTAAAGTCAGGTGGCACGTTTAAAATGCGATACATAGCCTCAGGAAGCAATTTTATTGTCTAACGAACCATAGGGACCGAACACGTGACTCGACTGCGGGCTGTAGCACCCCGATAGTAACGGTTGTATGGTTGTGTGGTGGTAATGGTGGCACAGGTGAATTCAACTGCTTTTTGTTAACTCAACTCATCCGCCAATACTGAAAGATTATCGATCTTGTCAAGTGATCGAACCCGCATCTTTTACTAATCCTAGTAGCTATATTTTTAGATAGGAAATTATTTACTTCATTCTTTTTATATTTATTAAATATAGATCTCTCCCTGTTGAACATTCTATCACGAGCAGTTCTTGTAATATTAAAAAAAAAGGAGAGAATACATTCTTAATAAAATCTGTTCTCAAATATCGAAAAGTGATATTTAAAGTAAGCATGACGTGAATATAAACATATGTAAACATAAGAATTCAAATATGTGTAAATATTATTTAATAACTTTAGACAATACTCTTTATTTCTTTATTTCGACAGATTACATCCTTCAGAATGTTACTTTGGAAAAGAATTTTTGAAATTTCATATTAATTTTTACTTGTAATTACGAGGGCCGGCTGAAATGTAATCCTAGTATTAATAATTAGGTTGCCACAAAAGTATAAAGTAAAAAGTGTAAAGTAATTTATTCCTTTATTGAGAAAGTTCTGATTTGTACTACAGCCAGGCTTGGCATATTTTTCTAACTGTACTAAATTCATTTCTCATCAGGGAAAATACAAATATAATTTAAAAAAAAAAATTATAAAAAATGATTAACGTTAATGTTAAGAAATCAGTAAATAATTGTTGTATCATTATTGATAAAATACTTTTTAAGTTTATAAGAAATTACTTGTAATTCTTTTTAAGTGTGATAAAGATTTTGTAAATAGTTTTTAAAAAATTATGCGTTTAAAAAAATAATCAAAAAATTTATTTATATTGTTTACATTTATAATAGTGCAACCACTATTATTATGGTTATTCTAATGAATATTATGACATCTTATGTTCTTATGTAGAAATGTTCATTTTGTAAATTATACCAAATAATATATAAATGTGTTTTATCAATAATTTGAAGACAGGATATTTTGACGTAAGAAATATTATACATGTCAAAAACATTTTCTTTTCTTCTTATATCTCATTAGTAAGAAAATACATATCCGCATTTTTCTCTTCTTTACAAAAAAAAAAAAAATAAATCATAGTGACACAGTTATTTGTATTTATTTTACGATAACGGTAAGGTATATTAGATATCAGCAACTGAAATTAAATAAAATAACAATATTTTTAAAACAATTATAAACCCATTTTAAGCCCAGGATTTAAAAAAAAAAAAAACATCCACTTAGGATTTGTGAAGGGTAACAAAAATTTATAAAATACACTTTTATATATATAAAAATTCCGCATTTTATATATATATATATATATATATAAATGCGGAAGTTGCGCATTTCAACTTCAACTTATATATATTCATAAATTCGGATATATATAAATTGCGGGTTTGTTTGCAACAGCATCACTCGAGAACTAACAGACCGATTGATTTAACATTTACATGATACATTAGTGTTATCCCAGGGAAGGTTGCAAGCCATACTCGAGGCCCTAGCCTTCCTACCTTCGAGGCCCTTAACATTTCTTGAAGGTTAAGATTACAGATATTCATTAAAGAAAAAGTAATTAATCCTTTTACTTCATTATTATAAGGTTGCATATTTCTGTCTCCCTATTGTACTTCCCCTTGTAAGATCCAAATATTTCATTAATTAAAATTTTATTTGGCTAAATTCTGGAACCAATGAAAATTATCACTTTCAATATATCGTTGAAATGCTCTCAATGAGGGCTTATTACTGCGTTAAAAAAAGAAATCCAAAATCCAAATTGTTTGGACTTTTTGAACACTTTTGGTCCAGTCGATTGCAATCAAAAGGGGAGGGGCAGAACTGGATGTTACAACAGTCCTAAATAAAAAATTTCAACATCCTACGGCTAATCGTTTTTGAGTTATGCGATATACATACGTACGTATTTACAAACGTCATGCCGAAACTAGTCAAAATGGATTCAGGGATGTTCAAAATGGATATCTCGTTGAAATCTGAAAAACGAAATTTTTTCGCTATCGCAATACTTCCTTTACTTCGAACAAGGAAAAAAGTCAATTGCTTTTTGGCGAAAGATGAATCACTATTTAACGACATAATTACATTTTTTGTTGAATTTTTGACAATGCTTTAAAAAATTGTAAATAAAACTAAAAAATTTAAATAAAGAATTTTAAAAACTTTAACATAATAATTTCGGAAGTGGTATAGACATAAACAACTAAATAGATTGCTTCTGCATTAAACAAGCAGTTTTAGAATTAGGATACACATATTTTTAAAAGTCAGATTTAAGACTAGGTGAAATTATTTAATTTTTATTTTTAAATCTTTAAAAGTTCCCGTTCAACTTTTTTCTACAAGTTTATTTAAATACTAATAGCCAATTTACAAAAGGTCGGTTTAAAATAAACAAATTTAATTTACATACATAACATCCTAAATTTATTTCACGAGTACAGAGTTTAAATAAGAGAAATAATAAGAAAAAATATTTAAATGCGTCATTCTGGTTTAATGTCTATAAATTTGTTCATATCGTTAAAAAAGATTTCTAAACTACAATCGGAAATTCAATTTAAGTTACTTTGTTACCGTGAAACGCAATTTAGTTGCTTATTTGATTCTGGTACGAGAGCGCGCGTGTGCGTGCACACGCAGACAAAATAGAAAAACGTTATATTGATTTATCTAACCATTTGTAAAAGTACTTTTAAATCTTTATAACGTTTAATTTAAAAAAAAAATGTTTTAAATTTAAATCGATGTTTTCTTGAATCTTCTGATAAATAAATTAAACGTTAAAAACAAACATTTATTTTAAATGTTATTCTCTGGTTGGTTTATTTTGTGCTATATCAACAGATATATTTATAATAAAAAATAATTTAAATATTTTTTAACAACCTTACCAGCAAAAAAAATAAATGTTCTCAATATCTTTCGGTTTTTTCAAATCATCATCAGGAGATTAAAAAAAAAATATTATGATTAGTCAAATATTAAAATGATAATACTGTCTAACTGTTTGAATGCCAACAGTATACTCATCTTAAGTACACATACTGAGTTGACATTCAAACAGTCATGACTATCATTTTAATTTTTGACTTATATCATTTTTTAATCTTTTGATGATAGTTTGAAAAACCGAAAGATCTTCAGAAAATATATCTTTTTTGCTGGTAAGGTGATTAAAAAAATGTTTTAATTATTTTTTATTATTAAAATATATAAGCGAAAACCATGCTAAAGAAATTTAATGATATATTTTTTATATTAGTTCGTACTTAGTTGTGTATTACTTCTACATTACATATTGTAAGTACTCGTAATAACAATTTAATAATTTAAATATTATTAAAAAATAGGTTTTTTACTTTTAACTTTTTTTTTATTTAAAGTAGAAAAATTACAAAAAAATAAATTACTGAACATTATAAAACAATAAAATTTACATTGAATTTTGATTTTATATTTCCTATCATTCAACAATAAAAATAAAGTTCATATTATAGTTTAGTGATATTGAATTTATTTTACATTATATCAGCAGAATCTATTTCTAATTGGACACTGGAACACTAGATTTGTTGTGAGGCAACCTAGCTTTCTCATAGACATTAGCTGTTAAAACTTAAAACGAAACATCACAACCACTGAACTAGTTACAACATTGCCAAATTGTAACTGTTTTTTGCCACAACATCGCCAAGTGCAAGAGACTTAACTGCTGCTCTCACTCTTTGAGAGATGGAGTGAGTGAAAGAGATGTTACATAGGAGGTTTGGAAACTATATTTTATAAAAAAGCCCAGCCATTCTCATTATCTCACTGATCAATTCAGAAATTATAGAAGGTAACACCGTATTTTAATTTTCGAGATAAGCTACTCCCACCACCTTGGAACTTAAGCGTGCATGCGCCCACACATATACAACAAACAAAACACATTTTTAACAAAATAAATCGTGGAACCCGTGAATAAGCTCTCCAAATTGATATATATTTGTGTAGATCTATGTCATTTATATTTGTCATATTAGGTTTAAATTAATTTTTTATTCAATATAAATTTATTTTGTTTACAGGTATTTTTAAATCCAGGAAGAACTTAGTAAAATAAAAAATGAAACAGGCTTGGTGTTTTAAATAAAATTTAAATAAACTTCTCATTGCTCTTTTTTAATTAACTACTTATTTTTTTTTAAATAAAGTTAATAGATAAAAAAAGAATGGAGTACGATATACACAAATACAACTGTTTCTTTTACCAAGACTTCATTAAAATCACATTTTTACTAATCATATTTTACCATTCTCATACTCCCTTGCTGGTAATCCATTTTCTCATTCTTTGAGACTATTTTGGTCATCATTTCAAAATTGTTCGCCGATAAAATGTCATTCAGTAAGTCATGTAAGATATCTAGGTCGGATTATATGGAAAAAGATTGCAAACTTTTTTCGAATTGTTTCTCGCACACGAAGTATCACACAACAAATATGTGTTTGCTACCGTGTAACTAAGCAGCCTGACATATTTTTTAGCTGAAATTGTTACAGAATTTTATTAGAACTGTGCAAAATCTGAAGCGTTTCACAATAGATTTAGTTTTACTTGATATGTCTCAGGAGTTAAAATATTTTTTTATTTCACGATTATTAGTTCAATTTGTCCACCTCCTATCTCAAGTGTGATAGCCCTTTTTCTAGATTGCTTTTTTATTTAATTAAATAAATTTAAGTTTTAGTTTAATCAGAAGTTATCAAAGAAAAACGTTTTTGTAGAATTTATGTGTGTTTTAATATACCAAAATAACGCAAAATCTTCAATATGTTTCAAAATAAATATGTTACTCATACTTCTAATCTAATTTACGATTTAAATTTCATATTTAAAGTTCATATTGTAGACTATAATACATTCTTAATTTAAAATTTCAGTTTCAAATTGAAAAAGTAATGAACATTCCCTTTCTTAATTTCCAAACTTTTTTTTATTTTTCTTAAGCTTGCTGAACTTCACAGCAGCGGAACGGTGGGGCGTTATAGCCTTTCAACCAGAAAACCTAAGATTCGATCCCGATTAGGCGTAGCATATATAAGAAAGCTTCAGTACTTATTCCCAGCAAAAAACCAATTGCTCTCCACATTTAGAAATTCTAAATTTTGACGGTAAAATAAATATTTATTAATAAATCTTACACATACGCTTACGCAAACAGAAAACGCAATGGACAGTATTCGTATAATAGAGAATCTGCCAAATATTTTATAACACAGTAAAATATTGCTGGACAGATTTTTATATTTTTATATATTGGTAGATAAGGTCGTCGATAAGGTGCGCACGCGCGTTGTATGTATAAAAAACCGATTAAAAGTACATAAATACTGAAATGTTTATTGATTTTTTATCATTTATAAAAATATAACACCTCCTGACTAAGAGATAAAAATGTTATTTGAGCATACAAGTCATGTAATATTTTTACACGTATGCAAATTTTTAAAAAGAAGAGATCACAATTAACTGTGTTTTATTTATCAGAATTTGACTGACGGTGATGGCACTAAGGTGACCAAAATTTCATTACTGAAACGAAAATTTATCACCTTCTTTTGTAGAGCGCATCAAAAATTCTAACTTTGAAATTTGTCTTGTTTGTGGTCTTCCGTTAAATAAAGGATTTCCAGTGCATATAATCCTTTTTAATATAAAACAAGATGGTGGAAAATTTAACAAAACACTGTTACAAGGAAATTCAAGAAAATCATCTTCAAACCTGCGTTGACAAATTGATTATTCTTTTACTTAATCATTAACAAGATTTCATAATCAATGGCAGTTCAGAATGCTCTTCGTCATACCGGTTTGTCCGTTTGTTCCAAAAACTTCAGAACCTTTTTCGTATATTTCTTTCATTCATTATATTATTATTATTTTATCGTTACACAGCAACAGCCGTCTATGAATAAGTTAGCATCATATATTGGCGTTACAAAAAAAGGATTATCGTTTGAATTTTAAAATCGGTATAATCGTCGATTGTCTATTAATGTTAAAACTTTACTCAGTACATAAAAAGAATATGGAAAAACGGCGAGTAGTAGACAACGATAAAAATTAACCAAAAAAAAAACTAGTCAACAAGTTCTGTAGATGTTTAATCTTTGCAAAAGAAAAATTACTGAACCATTATTATGCCTTGCAGCTTCTCATTAAGGGGAAATTTGAAACGGCAATAATATCGCGAATAGTTAATTCTAAAATTACGTTATATAAATTATAATAGTAATATTTAGCACTAAATTAAAATTGTGTTAACTGAAGGTAAGAGATGAAAATAAATATGAAAAATGAATTGAATTATCAAAAAAGTTAATTCGGTAATTTTTATTAATAAATCGATATTTATTTTGATATATTTAACTTAAGAACCATTTAAATAGCGAACCAAAGCGTAATAAAACAGTATAGATTTCTGAAATGGGAATTGGATGTGCCGTTAAGGAAGTTCCTCACATACACAAAGGAATATGTAAAATAAAACACGGGAAAGTTGATTTCCCAAAGGTGGTGGAAAGAGGCTTTATTTGGGCCGTGAGAATCGAATCTGCCTCCCAGTTTGCGGTGTCTAGAATTTCGATGAGAAAATTTTATAGCAATTCATTTTATATTGTTTATCTTACGTAATAGAATTTATTATTATAATAAATTTAATTTACTGTATTTTACTTCATAACAACCGTTAGGATATGCTATAATAATAAAAATGGTAATAAAACGATACAATAAAATCTACACCGGCTAAAGAAAATAATAAAATAGTAGAGTTACTAATATAATGGAATTGTTTAAAATATTATGGTGTTTTAAAAATTTGTTTTATAATTCTTTAATAAAAAAAATATTCCATTCATTTATTTCCCTGGCAAATATATTTAAAGAATGGGGGTATACATAGCATTAAATTATTATTATTTTATTATTATTATCAAAGCCGAAGTCTACTTTTTTATCCGCATATTTTTTATATATATAGTTGTACTTTGACCTTTTATTAATGAGATCAAAAAGTAATAAATTCTTTAAAACCTATTTTAAATTTAATTAAGCTGTAAATTAATGTTATATAACTACTAATCCTGAACCAAATACAAAGCCATTGAACAAATTTAATATCTCTTTCATGGGTAAAACAAAATTCATACGATCCTGCGTTATCCTACAATAATATTTTAATTAAATTTTACGGTAATAAATTAATGCAGAGTTTACAAACATACAGTCGTTACAGAAAGATAAACAAAGGCATACATTTTTAAAGTCATATTTCATTTTAGAGAGGTATTAAAATACAGTTTTTATGAAAAACAACTTATTTTGATTTCGCTATTTTCTATGTCAAATTAATTCTCACGTAAAAAAAATAGTTTTGTTTTAATTCTTGGAATGTAACCTTAAAAGCTGGGATAATCAAAGTGATGTTCAATGTTCTGCTCCCTTTTATATTATTGCAGCTACTCAATTGATTTAAATCTACATAAAAACATCAACTTTACGAAGTTATACTTTGTAAAATACATTCACTTATTAAATAAAAGAATATATATATATATTTAATAAGTGCTATTTATATTATTCTATATTCTACATATATATATATATATATATATATATATATATAGAAACAGTTCTAAAATTAAAAAGTTCTTCAGAATGGATGTGAATAAATAGTTTTCATGTGTCGGAAAAACTAGAATTGAGAAAAAAGTAATTCACGATTACTTTCAGGAATTTAACACCTATATTTTATTCGATTAGTTGTTGAGAACAGTATTTCTTTTTATCATCAGAAGTGCTTAAGATAAATAAATAAAATTAAAAAAAAGAAGTGTTTACCTAGAACAGAACTAAGTACTGGACCATGTTTTTATTCCAATTAATATTCAATTTTTTTCAAAATCTAAATAATAATGTTATGATATTAAAATTATTTATTTTTTAAGCAGAAGGTTTATTATTTATTTGAATTATATCAGCACTTAACTGGATTATTTAGAAGCAGGTATTCAGTATGTAGAAGCAGGTAACCATTATGAAAATGTATTGTGTTTTAGAATAACAGATACAAAATAATACAGAAGTTCTAAAAAGAAACAACTGGTTGTAGGTATTACACAATAATTATAGTGGGAATAAATGCAAATAACCACAATTTTAGAAATTCAAAAAAAATTTAACAATTTTTTTGTTTTCGTAATTATTATATTTTACTATTATTAGTATAAGTAATAATAATAATACTGTTCTGTTATGACTGTTTGGCATTGTTTGATAACTGAAGGTTATTTCTGACATTCCGTTAATGTTTATTTTTATTAACAGTCAAACAATTTCAAAGGCTTATGTTTGGATAACAAGAAATTCATTATTCAGCGCTACCGGTAATAAACAAAGATTGCAATCTATTTATAACTAAAAATAAACAATTACGATTAAAAATTCTATTTATTTTTTTTGTATTTTTTTCATCACGTAGGAAATCATTTTTATTATACTCAGCTAACAGAACCATTAATCATTTCAAAAATAAACCTATTTTTAAAAATAACTGAAATTTAAAAAATCAGAATAAAATGTTTGTTATGTTATTTTTTTTAAACCTCTTCAAGCAATTTAATTCAATGTAAATTATTCCATATTAAAAAAAAATGTATTGTTTTATAAGTCAAATTCTCCATTGCAAATAGTTTTATAACATAATTAATAAATTTTAATGTGCATACCCTTCAACGCTAATCAAATGTTCCATCGATTTTCAGTTTCTGCCCAAACATGTAACATATTTTTTGATATGATTGTAATTGGTGCTTTAAAAGTGATAGAGATCACGTAATTCTTGAGAGCAAATCTTTTAATATATTTACACTAGAAAAAATCACAAGGTGCTATGTTTAGACTTCTTGGAGATCACAGTACCGGACCTTCTCGGTCTACCAATCTATTTTCAAATTTTTCATTCAAACTCTGACTAACAGTACAGAATAAGCTGTTGTGGCGTTAAGTTTTGTTTACTAATACCTCCTGGTTTATTTATATATTTCATTGTTATAAGAAACAGAATATGGAATTTAAAGATCATTATATTCTACATGAAGACACAGCGTATTGTATTATAAGTAACGTTATTTATTCTATTCATTAAGACTTACTTTTAATCTATTATTTAAGTCAACCTACAGCCTACAGTACGACACGTAATTATGGATCAACTGCCAGCTATTCCTGGAAACAACAGCGAGACGTCCTACTGACAACGGTTTACAAACCACGAAACGTGGATCTTTTATTTCATTGAGAAGAGGTCCTAAAATACTATCACATCGTAAACTAGTTAGAAATAATATTGTTAACAATCTAAGAGATGGCCCCCAGAGCGAGACTGATACCGATATCATGGATTTGCAAATGGCTTCTCTGCCATGGCAGACTATAGTGGTTCTGCATACACTAAAGGTGTCATGTACTATTTTTACTAATGGTTTACCTTTAACGTATATTGATTTATCTATATCTTTTATTATTTATCTAATGATTTACTTTTATCGTACAGATATGAAGACCTTTCGATGGAGGATACTTATGACGAAACTTATCAGAGGAATTCTCTTAAGCCCAATTGTTCTCTACGGCATACTGATGCGTTGATGCTATAGGAGTTAATAGAAACAGTTGTAGTCAAATGTAACTACTGTGCATGAGTTACCAATATTAAACAATTGCGAATAATTTCAAAGGACATTGCGATTTACAAAGAAAAAAAAAATATTGACACAATCCGGTAGTACAATCTTGCGACGTATTTACAAGAAATGATAAAAGGGCATTTCGGGTAGTGCTGAAAAATTTGCATTACTCGATTCTGATTAAACATTATTTTCCTTAAAACTAATTTATAATATAAATATATGATATTTTTAAATTAAATTAAATTAACACATACTTTGCTTAATCCGGTTATGTCAATTAAATTGTTGACAGCGTTTGTATTTGTCTAGATGTATATCACTTCTAGAGCGGTTCTTTTTGTAGGTATTTTCTTCTTTGTTTAATATTTTTGTGCTGTTAAAAAATATTTACGGGCATAAATATAGAAAAAAGGAAAAGGCAGCGCTCACAAAACATACATTAGAACATAAAAACTCGTTTGATTTCAACAGCACCAAAGTATTAGATAAAGAACAAATACACATAAAAGGACCAATCTAGAAATGATATACATCAAGAAAAATACAAACGCTGTCAACAATAGAACGGACATTGCCGGATTAAGCAACATATATGTTAATTTAATTAAAAGAAAAAATCATGTATTTATATAATAAATTTAATTTTAAGGTAATTAATGTTTAATATATTTAATTTTTTAGAAAACTATGTGCAGTTTATAGGTTTCAATACACAGGAAATAGCAATCAGGATATATAAAGAAATACATAAAATTATCTAAAGGTAAGATGAGTAAGTAATGTTTGAGTAGAAGGATAAATTACAATAAGGGTGGGGAAAAAATTGTTATCTAGGATGGTAGATCAGTTAATTTTTCAGTATGCAAGAGAATTCATTATGATGTGTGTATGAATGTGCATTGTCACCTGAGGAAGCTACGGGTCTTCCCGTCCGTCAGCAGTATGTCCGGCAGCTCAACGGTTTGTACTTTTTGCCTGCCTCTAACCTTTGAAATGAGGTGGCCAAGCCCGACTATGTCATTTCTGGGCCTCACCCCAAAGGCCGGGTCTCGGTCTTTATGCCTCATGTCTGTACCACGTACGCTCCCTAGAGAGCGCTGTGGCGGGTCTGGGTCTTTTCTTTCCTGCAAGGGGTTTGGAATCGCCCTTCTTCTACAGCGTGTCTGCAGGGCTATCCCTTACCCCTCGCGATTTCGTTCTCCCTGGCCTTCTGCTGCAGGATTTGTGTAGTAAGCCCTGCAATGGCTTTAAAATTCCCCTCGTTGTTCAGCATGGTTTCTATTAAAGTATCAGCTGTGAAAAGTCCGGTTATTTGAGTGCACCGACGACGCCTGTCTTCTCACCGTTGAAAGTGTCGAACATGACATGTTCAGGGGGTGTCTGTTTCTCCACAGTAACGGAAGAGGTCATTTTCTGCCCTTCTTCTTCCGTATAGGTACGCCCTAAACACACCATGTCCTGTTAGTAGTTGGGTCAATTAAGATTTCAGTTCTGCGAACTTACGGTTGACCCACAGGTCAATCTGCGTTATAAGGCGATGAGTCCATCGCCCTGTTGAAGACTGGTCCCATCGCCCTTACCATTCCTGCAACATTCGTCTCCGTGCCTCAGTCTTGTCCATTCCTTCTTCCACATTCTTCCTCATGTGGGCCATCTGCTGAAGAGGAGGCATGCCAGCCAAAACTAGTGTAGCCTCAGTCGAAACTGAGGAGTACAGTACGCGGAGATTACTCGTAGAGCCATCCGTCGCTGCACTCCTTTTAGTACACGCTTATGCTTACCTATCTCTAAGGCCTTTCCCCATACTGACACCCCATAGAGTAAGTAGTATGGCGTTGACGACATGGCCGTAGAGTTTCTTTTTGCTCGTTCTGGGGCCTGTGACGTTTCCTTCTGTTGAGAGCTCACACTGTCTCTCCAGCTTTGCCTGACCTGAGGAAGCTTAGAGAATTCTAAGTGAAATGTAGTAAATTTAATTTATTAGTTTGTATATTTGATTAGTTAACCTAAGATATTAATAAACATAATATTTTTAAGTAAAATATGTCTTGTTAGTATATGTAATTCTTTACAATCAAGAGGAAAATAAACTACATTTAAGTTAATATTTATATTCGAGTATATTTGGAAAGAGAGTGTCATTTAATTTCTACAGATTAATTATGAATATCATAAACATTACCAACTAAAGAATGTTACAGTTTTATACTTTTGATATATTATACGAAGATAAAAATTTTAATAGAAATGTAAATTGCTTATAAACAAACAAGATACAAATTGTTTGCAAACGAATTGAATTTGAATATTACTAAAGAGCGACGAATAAAATGACTGTAACATGATGGGGGTTAAAGGTAAGTCTAGTGATAACTAAAATAGTTCAGACTAAAGCCATTCATTCGTTCCCAGACACAATGGCTCAAATACAATTAGGAAGGTAAACTGTAAAGAGGTAGGACAAAGGGTAGTAGAAGATTGGTTCAAGACAAAAGCCGTTATTTCCTGGCCAATTTGAGGAAGTAACCTCCTAATATCTCCCCCTTACTTTCTGTAAATTCTCTCAAATACCATCCCAAACCTCATCGGGCATTCCATTCTCGCATTCTTCGCTTTGTCTAAGCAGTATTCAAATAGCCACTTCCTTTGTCCTACGTCCGACTAATTGTAATTGTCCTTCTGGTTTCCTGGATAATGTGGGAAGATTACATGTAGAATGGGTGTTTTAATTGATTATTCTATCATTCGTATGTAACTCTTTCTACACACACAAATATACACACGCCCATGAGACGTGTTAAGAAAAATGATACCGAGGAAAGTACGAAAATATCGTTATTTCTTTTCTTTACAGTGCAAAATCAATTCCTTATATTATAGGAAACAAATTGGTCGAGGGGGGGGGGATTAATTTTCTAATAACGTATACAAGTATTATTTGATTTTATACAACAGAATTTTAATACTTTATTTGATGAGTATTTTTGTGTACGGATTTATTCATTATTACTTGACAACAATATTTATATATTAAATAATTATTATTATTATTCTTACTTTATTTTTTTTAAATTTCATTAAGAATTAAATATGATAATAATAATAATAATAAATATTAATAATAACTAAAAATAGGATGGGTTTTATTGCTGACGTTTATTAATAAGTACTGTTATAGCTGTAGAAAAGAATTGAATATTTGGTATCAACATTACAAGTAAAATTTTATTATTCAATTTATTATTTTATTTATTATTATTAGACGGTATATAAGTATTACAACAAATACTGTATTCATTAATATTACATACATAAGTAACAAAAACCCATTTTTTCTTCTAAACTGAAAATTCAAATTGAGGCAAACCATTTTATACATGGATAATATCGTAAAAAAATGGAAAGAAAATGTTAAAATAGAAATTCAGCTAGATAATTATAGTTTAAATTTCTTCCTTTATGCAACTAATAACTAAGTTTATAATAGCAGATTATAGGAATGAGCTACTGAGAAGTTTGTATAAATTGCAAAAAATATGTAAGAAAATTCAAATGATAGTATCGTTATTTCAATGTAAAGCAATAGCTTTCTTGGATAAGCTACCAGTTAGGACGAGAGAGTCCTTGAGAATACTATTCTTGAGCAGGTCTTTAGGACAGGTAGAAGGGAAAAATTGTGTAGGCAGGCCACGCTTGGAGCATGTAAAACAAATTGTTAGGGATGTAGGATGTAGAGGGTATACTGACATGAAACGACTAGCACTAGATAGGGAATCTTGGAGAGCTGCATCAAACCAGTCAAATGACTGAAGACAAAAAAAAAAAAAGAGCAGGTCTTGTACTTTAAGTACTTAGGATGTGACGTATCATTTATAAGGACGAGGATGTTTTACGTAAATTGAATAAATTTCGAACATGTCTGTGGAACAATACATACCACTCTTAAAAAAAAAGGCTAGAAGAAAAATAAATTAAAATTTTATAAAATATTGACTGTTCCAATCTTAGTTTAGGAGAATGAAATGTGGGTGACATCGAAAAATGAAGAATCTATACTGTGGAAATTAGATATCTAAGACCAGCGGCAGGCACACCAGAGTAGACAAGAGATGTAACGATGTTACTTATATAGCGGTATAACGATGTTTTTAGACACAATTACGAATAACCGGAGAGACTATTTAAGTAGAATCATCAGAATGTTTACAGTCAAAGAATTTGAATATAATCTTCGTGAAAGGAAAGATCGAGGAAAACCTAATAAAAGCTGGGCGTCGGTAAGAGCTGAATAAGTTTATCCTTAATATGAAAAAGAAGAAGTAAATATTTTTAATAAAATTAAAAATATAAAAATGTTATGCTGTTTGTACAGTAGCTTATTTAATATTTACTCTTTCTTTAAAATTCTTATTAATAACAGAAATCTGTTTTAGTTTCTTCCATCCATCAATGATGAAGGAGAGTATATTTTTTTATGTTATTCAATTTGTTAGGAAATACGAAAAATACCTTTTTTTTCTTTTAGTGCTTATAAATAAACGAAAAATTATTGCCATTATTACTTATTACTTTAATAAAATATTGAATAAAATTTTTTTGTTATATTATGTTAACGTTTAAATTCAGATACCAACACAAATTTTTTCGTAATTCATATCAGTTAAATTTGTTAGTATACAGAGTGATTCACGAATAATGTAAAAAACCTTTAGAACATGAACTATTGGTGAAACTAAAGAAAACGTTCACAAAAACATAGATTCGAAACCGCTTCGTTAGTCAGGTGGCGAAATATTTCGTCCTGATTTCAGGGCTTTCGTTAAAATTAAGTCAGACTGTAATTCTTTGGACTCAAATAAAGGGCTAAATCTATATGAAATCTGATCTGAAAAATGAAAAAAAAATAGGTTATAGAACTATACTTTTAATAGTTTTTGAAAAATTTAGAATAAAACACAAATTATTTGGAGTAAAAGAAAGATTAGGTTAAAAAAACCACAGTAATTTATGTTAGGGGTAAAATAACTTTATTACATTGATAATGAACTCATAAAAGGTTTTAACAAAACTTGAGAAAATTTAATTGAATGTAAAGTGGTATGAAAAAATTCCACAGAAACTAAATACGAACATAATAATTTCGAATTTTATTAAAAATAAATAAATCAAATTGTGGCAGATTCTATTAAACGAAACAAAATTTTCAATAAATTACAAGTATCTTTCTTTTCTAATAAATTCTTATATTGATGTGTTTTATTTGATTTTTCTTTTATTTAATTTTGATTGTTCAACCTTTTTTTAAAATATTTTTATGTTTATATTTTTTTATTTTCTTAATACTGGTAATTTTGTTTTATACATACACATACATACATACATACATATATATATATATATATATATATATATATCGTTTTAAATTTAATATATGTATTTACTCACGTAATTCATGCACTTTTTATCACCAACATTTTTTATCTAAAAGTAGGTGTTTGATTTATGCAAAGATACGATTTTACATTGATTTATAATGAAAATAAAATGTGAAAACAGAGAAAAAATTATATTTATTTGACTGAAATTTACAGTGATCCATTATGCATAATTGTTCTCTTTCTCGGAAATGTTGTACTCCTTTGATTCACTTTCTTCACCACAGTTGCCACAAAGCGTCGTTCTCACTACCATCCAGCGCATTGGAAATTCCAGTCTGAAAAAACTAGAAACGATTACGCGTTGATCCATGTCCTAAGTTTTCGTTATCCTGGAGCATATCTGTTCAATCGACGGGTGTCTTATCTATCCAATTGGTATCAAACTGTGTCCCTCCACTTTGCCATCCGCTTTGCATACAACTTTCTCATGTTGACTTTAAATGATTTGTTGACAGATATATTTAAAGGTTGCAATACTGATTTAAAACTGTCAGGGATAACGTCCTGATCTGTCCTTCAAATCTTTCGCTAGTAGTAACAAATCAGCGTGAAAATTCGTTCTCGAGATCTTGAAAATCTGGTTAAAATTTTATTTAAAAATAATATTGTTTAAAAATTAAGGTGTATGAATTACGCGAGTAAATACGATAAATTTCTGGAATATTTTTTTTTACAATTCATTATGTTATTTTAATTAAATTAACTTCAACATTTATGTAAATTAACCATAATTAATCCTATATCCTCCTTGAGCTACATATTAGCTAAAAATTATAATCAAAATTTTAGGAAAAAATTTCTTCAACTATGATTTAACAGAAAGCTATATGTTACATTTTTTAAAGGCAAAATTAAAAAAGAAATTGATATCTGGATTATGGCTGGCAATACTAATCGTACTTTAATAATTTACATAGGCTATGTAGTTTATTGAAAATATGAATATCATTAGTTTTTGCAGAATAAGGAACTAGATAAACAATGATCAGTAAAAGTAAATATATCACATAAGTTTCAAAACACAAAATATTATGGAATTTTCCTAAATATGTGTATAATTTTGAGAGAAATATTGTCAACAACAAATATTTTAAAAAATACTAAAAAAAAATATTTTATTAAATGTTGCCATTTTAGAAACAATGGAATGAGAAAATTCATTCTGATGCAATAATGAGTTTTTATTTTGAAAAACGTTGCCAAAATTGGTCGTAAGAATTGCTATACGAATGGATTCATATTCTCACAAACTCATATACGTACCGTAGCATAGGCTACAAAAGAATGGCTACTTATCAAGTGAAAATGATTTTATGTTTTAAATAGATGATTTTCAAGAACATTCCAATTTACTTTGTATACTGTTTTTATTTTGTATACTTATATTGAAAATCTACAATATAATGTAAGATTATATACATTTTTTTAATTTATTTCTGTTTATAATTAATGTTAACTCATAAATTACAATCTTCATTACAGTAATAATAATCATTAATTGTTATTATTTATTATGATTACTATATCATAGTTAAAATCATAATCTAAAAATAAGTTTTTGCTATAAAATATCTAGGTTACGTGCAAATTTACGCACAAACGTCAGGTCAGTCATTAAATTTTATCACGCATATTCCGGTTAATAACTACGTGTTTACGTGTATGAAATGGAAATAAACGTAATCACTCTATGCAGCAAATTTCAGAGGAAGAGATGGAAGAGAAAAAAGGGGAATGAATGAGAGAAAGAGTGATTTGAAATTACGTGTGCCTTTATACACGAAAACAAAAATATACAATGTACTACACAAATAAGCACACGCGTGTAATTTGATTTTGGATGGTAGAAAAATCGTGACAGATTTATGGTTACCGTATCTCATTTTGAAGAGTATTGTAAAGTAAAACAACCTCGGTTATTAATTAATTATATAACGCATTCCTTAAAATATTGGTGAATTCGTGAAACAAAGTCTTTATAAAAGAATAAATATATATTTTAATTATTTTTAAAAAATATAATTATAATGAACTGGATTGATGAACAACTCAATAAATATATTTCCACGATAATATTTATTTTACTTAGCTGATTCCATGCAGGAATATAGATCAGCTTTATGTAAGAAAACGTCCGTAGGGATTATGGTTAATGATTTATCTATGAAAAGATGGAAATTCTGGAAGGAATAATTTATTCAAAATAGGTATGATTTATTGCTTCATTCACACTCATACATATCATCCTCATTCATCCTCTGAAGTATTATCTAAACGGTAGTTACCGGAGGCTAAACAGGAAAAAGAAAAGGTATGATTTATTGAACCAAATAACATAAAATTAACATCTTATAGTGTTGGACCAAAAGTGTTCATAATTAGTAAAATTAAATAAATCAACGCATAATGGAAGCTTTTCTCCCTAAAATCCACTGAAAGATGAGATATCTTTCAGTGAAAGATATGTATGTAAACTATGTATGTATGTAAACTAACATACAAAATATGGACGATTTTGAGGTAGTCACTATACAAGTTAAATTTTTTAATAAGGAAGTAAAAAGATGCCAAAAAATTCTATTTTTAATATTTCGATGTGTAGAATCACTTGGATACACAGGGAACACTGGGTGTTTCATCAGGCAAATGATTAGATTTCCAATATTCAAGCTTGGAACCTAGCTGTCCATGAACTGATTGCCAAATTGATAAATAAAATAAATTTTATTAAGCCTACGTTACAAGTTTTGCTACGGCTGTATTAAAAAGTTTGAATTTCACGGCGGCTGGAATCTGTATCGTAATAAGCGTCATTATGAAACAGATTACCATTATGATAAAAATGTTCAACCAATCAAAAGCTTATTCTTTTCAAACACTGACCAATCAGAAACGGATATTGTTTAATGAATTAGGTTTTTTATTTTTACTTCGATTTTAATCCAATTTAGAAGTTAGCAAGCAGAGGTTAATTTGAAAGTACACGGATAGGTAATTAAGTTTTTGAATTAATCTGTTTATCCTTTTGTTAATTATGTGTGGATTCTGAAGCAGAAATGTCTGTAATATCGATCAATATTAAAGAAAAGGCAGAACTTATGACTAATAATTTATGCCACAGAAATGTATTGTTTTTAGTATTTTTGAAAATTTAACAAATATACCTAAAAAACGCATTCTAAAAGATAATCATTAGTTTTAATCAATAATCCCAATATTTCTAAGCTGTGGAAAAAAATACGGTATGAAACTCTCTATAAAGACTATTAATGGAGTCTTACAAAGTTTACGACACGAGACTTGGTGAGTGTCGTAACTTCGCATTTGTGCATTAATGGATATACATTAATATCATTAGTAGCTAATGAAAGGCTCGTTGCGTAATGTACTATTAATACATTTTATTTTTAAATTTGTCTTAAGACGTATTAAAAATAGTTGTTGAAAAACAAAAACGAGTATTTTAATGTACGTGTAACCGTTAAAATATTTTGACATTTATGAGAAATAAGGTTTTATTAAAAAAAATATAATTATTCTTTTGTTTCTTTTACTGTTCTTATTAAAACTGCAAAATAATTCGAAACAAATCCCTAATACACAAAAGTTAATAAAAGGATTAATGAATATAAGTTTATATTTAATACCAGCACTTCTTTCTGAGAATTTTGATTAATATTCAAAATTAAATCAAAACGTTGAATGGCAAAAAACGGTTCAACTGTTTGTAATTCCTATAAATAATTTATACGTATGAAATGCAGGAAAAAATCTATTTATTTTCTTTATCAACTTGGCAATCAGTTCATGGACGGCTAGGTTACAAGCTTGGATATTGGAAATCTAATCATTTGCACGATGAAACACCCAGTGTTTTCTGTGTACCCAAGTGATTCTACACATCGAAATATTACAAATAGAACTTTTTGGCATCTTTTTAGTTTCATAGGAAAAAATTTAACTTATATATAAAGTGGCTATCTCAAAATCATCCATATTTTATATGTTAGTTTCGAAAAAATATGTCGTCTTTCAGTGGATTTTAGGCAGAAAAGCTTCCATTATGCATTAATTTATTAAATTTTACTAATTAAGAACACTTTTGGTCCAACACGATAAGATGTTAATTTTATGTTTTTTGCTTTAATAAATCATACCTGTTTTGAATAAATTATTTACAATAAAAAAAATCACTTTCATATAACTCTAAATTGAGGGACATAAAACTGTAGTCGCACCAGAAGCACTGTATGGGGCTGAATATCTGCAGTTTAATTCAGAACAAGAAATAGCAAAAGTAGAAAAATGAATTTTAAGAAAGATTTACGAAACAAAATATTAAGACAAAATTTACAAATTGGAAAGTGAAAAAGAAATTTACAAATATACTGAAAAAATAGGGGACTTAATTCGGAAAGAAGATTACAGTTTTATGGACATTTATGTAGAATGAAAAACCAGACTGACAAAACAAATATTTAATTGCTACATAAACAGAGTCACAAAGACCAACTGGTTTAAAGAAATAGAAACAGATAAAAAAACCATTAAACATTTCTAAGGATCTGTGTAAAGGTAGATAAATTAAAGGAAGGTAAGATAAATTTAGAAAAGTGATTCGAGAATCTATGTTTTCAGGGAGAAAGAAAAAGAAGGGTATAAACCTGAATAGATGGATGGAAGAAAGGCGACAAGAACAGAGGAAAAGAATGAAAACCTTTTGGGAAAAGAAAACGTGAACCGTAGTGGTCGGAACGAAAAAAGAAAATAAAATCATATCTTACTCAAGTTCGGTCCATTTAAGTCAACAATAACAAAGTTAAATAAAAGACTTGGTAAAACATGTTATTATAAGAGAAAAAATTATTTTGAGAATCGGAAAGAGTATTTTTAATTTCATTACACTGTGGAAAATTTATCTACAGTTTTCAAAAAAATAGTATTTATTGAAGAATGTAAAACAACTGAGAGGAATGATTTTTATTTAAATAGAACATAAGTCTGACATGGCCTGTTATTTATTTCTTTTAAAAAATTTTTTTTTTTTTAATATGAGAACGAAGAGTACTGAATTGATATTAAGAGGAAGGATAGAGTTCGTAATTGAAGAGAATGGAGTAGATACTGTTATGGAACTTAACTTTCTAATAAAAAATACATTATTCATTAGCATAAGGTCTTCATACCCATCCCTACACATCATCTATAGACTACATATACCACAAATGCATAGTCTCAACATTTACAAATGTATGTAACGTTAACTTTTTAAGCGCACACAACCGTCTCAGTTTACAACAGTCAAGCTTCCACCAACGTTCCATTTCAAACTCTTTTATCTGAGTTATTACTTACTTTCTGAAATCTAATTAAAAACTTTATACAATTTTGAAATTCATTGTACTGTTTACTATGTTTCAAAATTAAAATTGTATTAAAATTGATAATGTTTGAGATTTCTCTTGAAAAGCAAAGAATAATTTGATAAAACAATAATTTATTTCTAAACTTCTTTAAATTCTAACATTTTTTTATCGAAGAATGTATAAAACTGTAATTAATTTTGATTATAAAAATATATATTTACTAGTAGCAAGGACTGTAGTCATCCCACGAGCTTAGTATTACATTTCCTTTGCTTCTGAAAGTTAAATAGAACGAATGTAAGTTTTAGTAAACCTTCTACATTTATTTTCCTGGGTTTATTACCAAGTTCTCAATAATAAATTTTAAACATCGAAGATAATCTTATTATAAATTAATAAACAAATTAAAATGTCTGGAACGTATCGATTACATTTGAAAAGAATACCAGACTATGTAGAATATACTTCAAAACTGGTAAAAAAAACTTCAATATTGTAATAATACGAATAATATGATAAAAGGAGGCTCCACTCCCTAGACCACACTGTATTAGTTTTCCTCTTGGTTGTGAGAATAATATTGATAAATAACAATTAAATCCTGAAAAAACTCTCTAATCCAGAGATTCCCTCGTTTCTGACGTATAAGCTCTGATACAGTCCTGCTGTAGACGAAGCTACAGCTCGTGTCTGGGCCTAGCGCTCTCGGACAGCAGCTAACCGAGAATTACACATTTTAGTTGTTTCAGAAAACCGAGATATTCTCGTTCTTTTTACAGACTTTGAATAATAAGAAAGGTTACTTCTCTTTTTTGAAGGCATATTTTTTAATTTTTGACAATCTAATATCGACAAACAAAACAAACAATCAAAACCCATAAAAGTTCGCTGAATATGCTAATTTAAGCTAATTACAAAAACAATAGTAATATTAAAAATAATCATAAACTGTTAAAATTTCCAGATTAGGTTAGATGCATGATCCGCAAACAGGAACGACCATAATTAACATTTATTACATTTATCAGTCATTATATATCTATAGATAAGAAATAATTTAATACAATATGATTCATGACTTGAATATAAGGTATTTCTTATTAAAAACATATTTTGGTTAATTTTATTGATATGTGCGAACTACTCAGATCAATTTTTTTATAAAATTACAGGCTCAACTGCTATGGTCATTAGCCCAAATGGAAATTTGTAGCGTATAAAAAATGCGTAACCGGGATTCGAACCCTGGACCTTCGGATCGAAGTCCGAGATGCTACCACTCCGCCACAGACATCAATCTTATTTATATTTAGAACTAAGAAAAATGTTGTATCACAAGTTTTGATTAATAAAATCATTTCCTGCTATGTCCAACATGCCAATACCGTATCTCCTGCCCCCTAATACAAAAAGGCGTCACAAAAATAAGAAAACAATAAATACTACCAATTTAATGCTATATTATAATATATATAAAAAAATTAAAATATAAATAAATAATGTTATATAATACGGAGAGTTTGTATTATTTAAATTTATTTATTTTTTTTTGTCTTCAGTCATTTGACTGGTTTGATGCAGCTCTCCAAGATTCCCTATCTAGTGCTAGTCGTTTCATTTCAGTATACCCTCTACATCCTACATCCCCAACAATTTAAATTTATATACAATATATTTATATTTGCTTTACTACTCCACAAATCATTTCGAACTCCTAATACACAACCCAGCTAACCTGTTAGTAGATCATTTTTTAACAGTAGTTAAAAACTGATGTGAACTTTACATATGATAGCAATTTACGTACAAAGTACGTACAGTATTTGATGTGGACGATGGAAAATTTAAATTAAATAAATAAATAAAAAAACGTATAGTGAATGTATGTATCCAGGGTGAAAAACAAGGATTTTGTAAACTAAGAAATACTATTTTATAGAGTTTATTTAGTATATTAACATTTGTTTTTTTATTGAAAATAAAGTCACTTAGGTAGATATGTTTGTAGATACAATAGAGATTGAAGATTTATACAATATTAGTAACAATTTAAAACTAAAGATTTCTCTTACTGTTTATGTTTTTACGCATTTATCCTTCATTACAAATATTTTTTATTAAATCATCAGATTGATCTAATTTAGCTTCGTTCATACTTAGATAATAAAAAATTATTACAAAAATCGTATTATATTCCTTCTTCTTTGGCCAAATTATTTTTTTCAATTTTCTAGGTTTAATATAATTATAACAAGAAAAGAATCCCAATAAATATGTAAATTACTTTCAAAGATTTTTTAAACATATTCGGTTTTTTTGAACATTTTTCAATGCATTATTATTCCATGATCATATTTTTTGAAATAAACAGTAATTGGATCTGGTAAACTATAATGAAATAGTCGAAATAAAATCGGTACAGCCTTGATTTTACAATAAGTTAAGTTTTAGAGAAAAAATTTAACAACGAGGCATTCGCTATTCTGCATATTTTAGTTATATTAAGTGAAATCGAGTTATACCTATAACACAGGCGGCACTGTAATCGCCCCAAGAATGGTGAGAACGAAAATAATTTTCGCGATTTTTTCCTATAGTCACGTACGCACTGGAACAACAACAGACGTTGCTGGATGCTCATACAACATTGCATTTTCACTATCCTTGCTCAAGAGCTATTAAGCTTTTAGCTACTGGCTAACAGCTACAGTATTTAAAATGCACGTTTAAAGGAAAACGGACTGTGAAAAGGCCGTAATCACAATATAAAATCATGTATATGATTTTATATTGTGACTGGATTTATATATTACGACTGGATTGGTTTACGAAGAAGGAAGGCGATATTGTTGCATACCTCTGCAGGAGGAGTGATATATTGATATATGATGTTATTAAGATATTAGTTACAATGGAAGTGACATTCCATATCAAAACTGAAAGTAACTTAATAAAATATGCACTAATACTGTTATAATTATAACTACTATTATAGTTATCCATAATAACCAATGATGCTTGTGAATGCAAGATCTTAGTAAGAGGGAAGCTAATGTTAAAGTGATTCTCAATCTTTTAAGCTCCACGAAGTAAAAAAAAAAATAAAAAAAAACAAAAAACGCTTTACTTTGGAGCTCTTAGGTCCAAAAAGTAAAAAAAAACATAATGAATATTTCGCGACCTCCCCACCCTTCCTCCATAAAACCAATGAAACCTAGTTGTTGAAACTATTTAACTGCATTGATAGCCACGGGTATGAACGTGCATGATTGAAGTGTATAAACACGAGCAATTTACAGATTCCAACTTGATGTGTGCGTGCTCCTTGTAATTTGTTCTATTTGCATAATATTCGTTGTGAGAGCGTCATGTTCGAACATGCATATGATATATTTGAACACGTCGTGCTCTCAGCAGTATAAAACAGTCGTAAGAGATTGCAGAACGTCAGTTTAATTTCGAATGCGAAACATGCCTCTGGTGCATTTATTTAAGTTATTAAAAGCGCAGTTTCATTGAAAATAATTATAATTGAGGTTTCGGTTTTTTAGTGTGCGGTGAAACGATGTAACTGGTTTTTATCTTCAATTAGATCCTTATGAATATTATGGATCTTAATGGATAAATCTGTGAAAAAACGAAGTGAGCTAGCTACATTCAGTCAATCGATTGGTAAGACAAGACTTTACAATTACAGTTATTTAAATTATCGTTTTTACCTCACTGGAAGGATAGCCACAGTGCGTTGTTTGCTTTCAAGTCCTCTCCGATGAAAGCATGAAGCCATCAGAGTTAATTCGATACTTGGAAACTAAACATACGGATCATAAAAGCAAACCGTTGGAATTTTTCGAAAGAAAATCACATACTATGAGAAATCAACGAGATTGTTAATCAAGCTATACTGATAAAAGTACACTTGAAGCATCTTATCTCATAGCATTAAGAGTAGCTTAAGATGTCCAAAACCCCATACAATACCAGTAAACCTCATATTGCCTGCTGCATTTGATATAGTCATTATTTTAACAGCCGTGGAAGAAGAAAAAAACTTGAAAAAATTCCGCTTTCTAACGACACAGTAATAAGGCGAATCGATAATATAGCTGCCGCGTTCACATAATTCAGCAAGTAAATTCAAGTAAATTTTTTAGTATTAAGTTTGACGAATCAACAGATTTGACAAACATTTATCAGTTCTTATGTTTTGTAAACAATAATGCGATAGAGACAGATCAATAAACAAAATATGTTGTTTTGCAAATCAATACCTGGCCATGCAACAGGACAAAAAAAACAATGTCTTTTTGATTTTTTTATAAAGCTACTAAAAACTATTACAAATACTTGACAAAATATATTGCACTATTTAGTAATGGTGCAAAGGAGAATAGGAATAAACAGTAGCGGATTTCTAAAAAAAGTAAAACATCATCTTATATTAAGGGCGGAACAGACGTATGCTTCCTTCACAGACATACTCTTGTCACGAAAAATATGCCGGAAAATTTCAAACAAATTCTTTGTAAAGCTATAAAAATGGTTAATTCTATTAAAAATCGACCATTACAGAATATGCTGTTTGCTAAACTACTCGATGAGATGGGCGAAAAGAAAAAAATGTTTTCTTTTTCATATAGAAGTCAGATGGTTATCATGTGGGAAAGTGTTAATCCGGTTGTTTGAATTGCTGGATGAATTTATAATATTTTTCCCGGATTAAGAAAGCCATTCTCATTGTTTTTACAGAATAACGAGTAGATGTTGTTGGCTTACTTAGCTGATGTATTTTCGCATTTAAACGACTTGAATATGAATTTACAAAAACGTGATAAAAACATTTTATTAATGACAAAGTAAATATTTTTGTTTTCATTCCCTTAGGATTAAACTGAGAAAAAATGTCATGAAGACACTATTATTCATTACAGTTGAATAGCATGAAGCTACATTTGTGTGAGCTAAAAATTTAGTTAGTAAAGTATTTCCCGGAAGATAAAAAGATTTTTCGAAGAGGTGGTTACTGAATCCCTTTGGTGTAAACGTTGTCGCAGCTGCTAAGTTATCAGTTATGATTACCAGCTCATCGAAATATCTGTTGATAAAACGTTACAACTGCAACACTTGAAAATTTAGTTACGTTTTGGCTTGCTCGTTGAGGCGAATATGGAAATTTAGTTACAGGAGCAATGAAAATATTAAACCCATTCGCCACAGCTTACCTCTTGAAAAGGGTGTTCGTCTATGATTGCATTAAAAATTAAATATAGGAATCGTCTTTTATAACCTGAAAACAAATTTCTTTTGTGTGTTTCTAACATATATCGTAGTCCACATATAGAGAAACTTTTAAAATAAAAACAAGCGCAACCACCTCATTAATTTATTTTCTTTACATGTATACTTATAAATATAAGTAAAATATTTGTAATAAATTATTTTTTTCTTATAAAATGAATTCATTGTTGTTTACGTAAGCTAATTTTCCGACCCGCCTTCCGCAACCCCCAGGTTGAGAAACGCTGAGTTACATCATAGGCACTGGATTTAGTCACAATAAATCACCGCCTAACTCAACCGGACACAACATTGCCAAATCAACGCGCACGCGCAATATTTACTTACCACATCGTGTCAAGCCAATTACTGAGATTACTAAATTACTATAGTAAATTAGCCTCTGTTTACTTTTACCACTTTGTAAGAGCGGGTGATAAGTCAGAATTGTATAGATGACCATGAATGGTAATGACTTATATGCAGTCCGGAGACTAAGCTTTAGGCAAATGCCTTCCGTTCCTTCCAAACTACTCAAAATTGAAAATTATAGGAAACGTTTAGTTGCACATTTTTCCTTAAATTTCGTTAAATTTTTATCAGTTACCAGTAATTACGATGAATGTTTTAATTAGTTACTTTTTTTTTGTAAAATATAATAATTATTTTAAACGCTGAGTATTTATGTATTAAATAAATTTGTTTACTGGTATAGTTCATGGTTCAACTTGTCTGGGAAAGTTATGTCCTGTACATTTATAATTATATTACTCCTAAATTTTAAACACGTTTTCAAATATTCCAGGTGTGAATTCTGTGCTAAACTTTGTTTTGTAGTTCACAAATTAATTGAAATTAATGTTTTTAGCACAGTCAATGTTACTTTTAGTTTTAAAAAATTTCATAACTTAATTATTTTTCAAAAATTATTTATAAAATAAATAAACTTCTAATATTATTATAAATTAAAATTTTAAGTAATGTAATAATTTATAAATTTAAATAAATTGCCCATTTTAGAGAACACATGAAATAAAACAAATTTAAGAAGAGACCATGCATTATTAGTTACAAATTAAACTTTGTTTAATTATTTGAAAGGAGCAAATTAGTTCGGGAACTTATACTATATTCAAGTAATTTTTGATGAGTTTTACTCGTATAAAACATAGCCATTTCCTACGACAAACAGAGAGAAGGTGTCACTATCATCTGTACTTTTAGAATTTAATGAGCAACAGTATTTTTCTGTCGGTAATGAAAGCAACAAAATGTATTTCTTTTAATCTTCACGTTTCCTGATAAACCTGGGGTAAGGTGTTAGTTCTTGAGAATTGTTTTATTTTTTAGAAGCGGAAAATGATTTTTTTCTTTTACAGACCGCTTACAAACGCGTTTTGAAAAAAAAGTAAAAAACAAAAATACTGTTTTCAAATGTATATTTTAATTATTTATATATAAAAAATCTATTTACTGTTGAAATACTTTTTTCAGATGTAGGTCTATGAATTCCTTTCTCTTTCAGGCAGTTTTAATGAAATACCCAGTTTATATTCTAAATTTAAACGATTTTATGAATGTACTTGGTAGTAAAAAAAACTTACGATGTTTTACGTACTTACTAATTAATATAAACTACTTATTAACTAATTACATTTATCACATTAAACCAACTTCTTATTAAATTATTAAGTATAACTGTAAAATATCTATTAATTGTGATAAAAAAAAAATAAGCACACTTATATATGTATCCATAAATTATAGTGAAATCAGGTGCAATATATAACAATCTATTCCGGTTGAGAATGAAGTCACTGTCGCTTCTTTTGCCGATGACATGTCTATTCTGGCTGTTGATGACAAACAATCTGTGGCTTCAACTAATCTAAAATCCGAATTAAATTAATTAATTAATTAAATTAATCAGTAGGTAGTACACGGAATATAAGGATTAATCAAGCTAAGTCAGGCCATTGAACATTCGTAATGAGGAGAGGAGACTGCCTACGGATCCACATTGATGCCATTTTAAACCCGCATACTGAATCTGTAAGGTATCCGGGTCTTCACCTGGATTGTTCTTGAACTGGAACGTTCATGTAACGAGAAAGAGAAAGCAACTTAGCATGAAGTTCAAGAAATTTTACTGGTTGCTGAGCAGGAGGTCTGAGTTATCTTTATCTAATAAGGTTCTTTTATATTCAGCTATTTTGAAACCAATATGGACGTATAGCGTCCAATTATATGGTGTCCAAGCAAGTCAAATGTTGAAATAACACAGCTGTTTCGAAACAAACTAGCGAGGTGTATAGAGGAAGCGCCGTGGTTTACTAAAAACTGTGAAATCCACAAATATTTGGGACGACGGAAGGAAGAAATACGCTTCAGTTTGAAATATGAACTTCGCTAAATTACCTCGTTAACCACTTAGTGGTAAACCTCCTAGACAACGGTGATGATGTTAGAAGACTTAAGCGCCTAAACGTCCTAGATCTTAGTAACTCTATATTATAGTGTTATTACACCCGCTGAGTGTTGTGCATAAATTCTTAATGCTCTTCATCTCTTTCTCTTTTTACTTTAATTTTTAATTTTTGGTTTATTTTTTTTTCAAGTGTTTCATCAATCTTCTATTTTTACAATTTTTATTATTGTTATCGTTTTCCATGATACTACTCATAAAACAGTTCTTTAAAACTACATTCTGAGGGTACTACGTTCTACCCTCAGATGTTCTATTTAGTATTAGTATATAATTTTAGAAGAATTTCAATGGGGGATTCTTTTTAACGTGTATATATGTAATACACTTTACTTAAGGTCCCTATAAAAATCTAACCGATTACTAATAATAAATTGAACAAACAAAAATTCTTTTATAAATATTTATTGGTACAGAACTATACCATTCTATCTTTCTATTTTTGCAAAGACTTTAACCTGAAAAAGGATTAATACTTAAGAGAAGAATTTATGGTCTTCCAAACATTAATCTAGTTTTTTACCAGCACTCTCTTAAACTAATAATTGAGCACACTATTCAACTTATTAATTGATATATGAGTAATTTTTTTAGAGAATAAATTATTAAAAAGTTTTATGTATATATATATATATATATATATATATATAAAAGTAGAATTAAGTTTAACAATAAATAAGTGAATTTCTAAAATAAAATCTATTTTATTTGTTTTCTTTTAAAACTAAAGTAAATCTTTCTATAAAAAAGAAAGTGTTTGACCTGAACGAACAAACCGCAGGGATATGTTAGACAGGGTGAATTAAATGTTTCGGAGTCAATGGATTCCAAATTTCCGGTGAGTTCATGAGAAAGGGGTGAGTTAGGCGATCTAAGGGACCTTTACGAATCGGGTAGGGATAGTAACATCGTATATGAGGCGGAGGAAAGTCGAAGGTTCTGCAGCGGCGAGAGAAAAGCGGTAGGGTCTGAGGATCGGTTAGAAGGGTGGGGAAGAGTATGTAACTCTATGGCGGGGGGGGGAGAATAAAGAGAAATAGAGCTTTCCAGCCGGGTCCAGTAGAAACTCTCCCGGTAACTTTGACAATGACTATAAATAAGAGTCTCCCATGTAAAATAAATTCATACTAGACACGGACCATAAATTGTACAGAAAACGACCAGCCTGCTCCGGGAGTAAGGTGAGAGCACTACAATCCTCAATATCACTCGGTTTCTTTCCACACTTAAGGGTTTAATCGTCAAATAATCTACAGTACAACCAATTTTACACTATTAAAAAAAAATAAAAAAAAATACAACTATGTAACTTCTATTGTACGATAAAAACGTTTTAATACCAATAATAAATTAAATTTTACTCGTACGTTATTTCATAAAATTTTCTCGATCAACTATAAGAAATTTGAAAAAGAGTTTTCTACATTTACTGAGATAAAACTAATTCTCTTTGTAATAAATCAGTTTTAATAACAGTTAAACTCATTTAGACTACCGTTTCAATGTTAACGTCTCATAAAGAACAAAAATAAGTATTTAAATAAAATTATATATAAAATAAACTTCATAAATTCAAAATTTATATTTAGGAATAATTAATGTTGTGTGGTTTCAGTAAATCACGATTAAGGACGGATGTAAATATTTCATGTGAATAATAATAAATATAAAATAAAATACATAGAAAAATTACTGAGTGAATTAATTCTTTACTTTTTTTTTATAATGAATGTACTAATAAATAAATTTAAAAAACCTTAACTAACAGTAGTTTTATAAACTGGAAATTGTAGATGAAAACCAAAATTGTTTTTCTACTAACTGTAGAAATATTCCTTCACTTATCCTCATGATGAAACTCTAAACCACATTTTTTTTAAAATAAAGTTTAGAAAACATTTAAAAAAAATTATTATTACTTTTTTTACGCTGCTGAAATTCCATTCAGTTAACTGATGATTGGGCATAGTGTTTAAATATTAAATATCATTTATGCGAATTCAGGAGGATTTAGAAACGAAGTTTTATAATGAGTAATTTACCTAACGGTCCTAAGTTGGAAAATGTTTATGATATAACCTTAAAATGAGATTAAACATAATAGCCTGCAGGTAGTTTCGAACGCTTAACTTTTAGTTGAAACCCAGACATTCTGCAGTTGTGAAATAACCTAAGCTTTTATCTCTTTAGAATATATATAAATACCTTTTTATAATTATGATATGGATTTAAAAAATATATAAATAGTCTAATAACATTTAAATGAAACTAATAATTTTGCTTTAAATAACTGGGAAAGTAGACAATTTTAAAAATAGTATTTGCTTTAAGCGCAGTAGATACAGTTTGATGCTCGAGCCTTGAAAGAAAGGATTCACTAAAATACTCGTGTACGGACAGCAGTTAATTCAGAAGCGCTTATTCACCAAAAAAAATTGCTGAACTTTCTTGAGTTTTACTACCAATAATTTTTAAAATGTTATTTATATATGTTTTTTTTTAATTCTATTATAAATTAAAATCATTCAAGAATGGAAGTTTTCTTGTTTTTTGGTTTTTTTAAATAACAGAACGAAGCAATTTAGCAATAATAATTAATCTGACTGCTTTTTTATTTTTATATTATATTTTTATTTAATATTTAACTGAAATATGTAAATAATATGACGAAGAAACTATCAATACGAAAGAGCTCGTAATATAAAAGTGTTATAATTTTTTAAGTTCATTTGCACACAAAAAACGTCACTGCTAAAATACTCGCACACATATTTTTACGTGGAATGAGTGAATAATTTATTACTACAGTAATTTGCTAGTGTTATCGTAACTATGATTATATAATATTATTATAATCACATTTAATTGCCAGTTGTCATAGTAAACAATGATGCTAACATGACACACAACCTGTTGTATTCGATTTATCTAATCACTGTTACAAAATACTCGGAAATTAAATCATAATTTTGTATATTGCAATGTAATTAAATCTTGCACATTTTCTCTCACTTTTGTTGAAATACAGTACAGGTAAATTAAAGTTTTGTGTACGTAAATTTATTAATATACAAGATTTAATTTTTTACAGTGCTCTTTTTGCATATGAAACGCACTTTATTTTCACTTTGCAGAGACATGATTTTAAAATATTATTATGCAAGGAAAATGTAATAATGGGGGCTTAAATTTTTGGATAAGCCAAGCATACTTAGCTTATCCAAATAAGTGTATAGAAATTAAAAAATAACTTTGTTCCATTGTCAACACCACGAAGACTGAATTCGCAGAGCGTGGCGATCAAACAGACAAATCCACATGGATTTGTCTGTTGCTTAACAAAGTGGCCAAATTTAAGTACTTGTAGTCACAGATGACATCAGATGCAACATGGGTGAAGTGGTGACAGGTCATCGGAGTCCTTTGTGACCGTAGAATTCAAGTGTACTTGAAATCCAAGGTTTACTCTACAATTATAAAATTGGTATCGATCGCTTTACTGAGCTAAGTGCTGGCCTATCACAAAAAAAGTATGATCAACAATTGCAAGGCAACTGGTGTCGTGCAAATAACTGAAAAAATGAGAGAAGCACGATTGCCAATCAGTGACAACCAATCAGTGGCCAAAACTGCATTCCATTTGAGTCCAATAGGACGATGGTCACGCGGACGACATAAAAAGCGTTGACTAGAGAGCATAAATGAGGACAAGTGAGCCGCCGATATGCAGCCGGAGAATGCATGAACACAGAACAAGATGGCTAGTATGTTGTATATCAGCATATCCCACCCCTAGGTAGGGACCATGCTAAGAAAAAGAAGGAGAAGAATACAAAAATAAATGTAAGTTAGGAAAAATTTTACTAGTGAATAAAATAATATCACGTTCACCTTTTTATCATTATTTTGAGGTAAGTTATTTAGTTTTAAACTCATCAGCAGAGATAGAACAGACCTAGTATATAGATCTACTATACAGAGTGCTATATATAACACTGAAGAATTAGCAACAGAAGTAATACAAATACATTAAACAATCCTCACTGCGCTCCATTACCATTAACACAAGTAAACATAACGTGTAGGCAGATAAATTTTCATTGAATAGATTAAACGTAACATGAATTACTCATTGTTTAGTTTAATCTAAATTACTAATTGATGGTTCCAATTCTGTGAATATGACAGTTCTGAAAGCTGTGTGAAATATAAAAAGTCTATATGTAGCAGTCGGATTTCCATTAAAACTTTAGAAATTTGCATTACAGTAAATTAAACTTTATTAAAAAGAAACAAATAAAGTCCATTAAACTTGTTTAAATTCACGTAAACAAACGCTCTTCTCAGTTATAAACGATATATTATTAACTTTCTGATTACGCTTAATACAGAATATATCAATATTATTTAATTATAAATAATGCCTGGTTTAACCGGGGACAAGCAATTTATGTAATCTATTGAACCATATAAGGCATAATATAATAATATTCACCCAGCTATGCTCCAGAAATGAATTATTTACGTCAGTTCCGAATATGAGTATAATAATTTATAGATAAATAATAAAGAATGTAATAAAACTAGATAATATAATAATTTAATTATACTATACAAGCAAATAAGAATAATAATAGCTCGGGGACACCGGTGTTCTTTGGTGGTTTTTTTTTTCATTTTTTTTTCCACCCTACCCCGGGCTGGATCTACAACAAAGCAAAGACCAGCCTATGAGGTTGTCCGCTGACCATGAGTCCGACAGGTCAGCACTCCGATTAGATCGTTTCATCGCCTGCCTCTAACCACTAGAGCGTGGTATCCAAGCCCGACTATGTCGTTCGTGGATCCCACCCCAAAAGCCAGGACTCGGTCTTGACGCCAATGTCTCTAGTGAGAGCACCCTGTGCAGAGAAGTCACACCGAGTCTCGGTCTTTTTTGCGAAGGGATGAGAGAGTCCCAGTGCTTCATCACTGCCGTCCATCCGTGCAAGCACAGACGAATGGCAGATCCGCAGGGAGCTGTCCTTCAACCCCTCGCCAACCCATCCTCCCTGGCTTTGTGCTGGAGTATCCGTGTCACAAAGTCAGTTACCGTACAAAACCTCTCTGCTCCTGATAACATACAGTCTATGATTGTGTCAACCGTAAGAGGCCCAGTCACCAACTCACAGGAGCGATGTTCAGTAGCCCACGTCCGACACTTGAACACGACGTGTTCCGTTGTATCGAGTTCTCCACAAGAAAGAGAAGGGGTCGTCAGCTATTCTCCTGGCATGTAAGTACACTCGAAACACGTCGTGGCCAGATAAAAATTGGGTCAACCAATAGGTGAGTTCACCAAAAGTGCAGTTGACCCAATGCTCGACCTGCCGGATCAGATGATGTGTCCATCGCCCCGTGGAGGACAGATCCCAACGGACTTATCATTCATGGAACAACCGCCTGTGCATGTCACTCCTATCAGCTCCTCCATTAATCCCAATGCTTATCCCGGCTAGTTATTTAAATGGAGGGATGCCCGAAATGACTAACACTGCCTCAGTCGAAACTGAAGAGTATGCTGAAACGATGCGGAGGACAATCCGCCTTTGCACACCTTCCAGTACCCGCCGATTTCAATCGAATCTTAGAGCTTTCGACCAAACAATGATCCCATACAGCAGAACAGAATTGATCACATAGCCGTACAATTTTCTTATTGATGACCAGGGGCCGGCCACGGTGCCTAGGAGCCTACTCAGTGCCCGCACCATCGGTCCTGCACGATCAGATGTCTATCGCACGTGTACGGAAAACGTACACCGTTGGTCCAACCATTCGTTGGTGGTTGTATTTCAACTAACCACACGTCTCATGAATAGTCGGCTTGGATTTATTCAAGACTACACGTTTACCCGTATAAATACATTACTCTGATAAGATGTTAATGACTTTAATTGTTGTTGTGACTATAAATAAGTTAAAAAATAAAAATATATAAGTATATAAATCTATTTTAATTATTTTTAGAAAAAAATTTAGTACTATTATGTTTATGAATAAATTTTTGTATTACATTATAATCCGTCTTTTAATAAGTAACCAATCACAGAATTAAACAGGATACTGGTCAAATAATTAATTTAAAAAAAAATTATCTGATATTTAAGATTGTATTTGAAATTAATGTCGAATACATTACTGAATAATAAAATAGTCTTTGTTAGTGGGATCCAATTTTCTGTTGTGTTTTCTAATATTAATATTATTATGTAATCCATCTTAACTGTTATTGATGTGTAGATATAAAAGTGATCTGTAATCTAATTGTATATTTGTAGTAATAAGTGCTATATTTATACTTCTGATCAAAAAATTACGATATACTCGTATTCATAATTATTTCAGTTCTCGCCGTGAAATTATGGTGTTTTTCCCCTTGGAAATTCATATGACAATTAAAATATTTTAAGCTGAAGTAGAAAAAAATCAAAAAATCAACTGTTATGTAAAACAACTCTTTAAAATTATTCAGCAAAAAATCCTTCTCCTAGTAGATTCCCTTGTACCATCATCTTAATCTAAAGTATGTTACATCTGATCGATTTCTTTTTTCATGCATTATTTAATGTCCAAGAAACAGACTTTCATTTTTTAACAATATTAATAAGTATAGCCTTTGTACTTATCTTTGAAAAAAGTCCACTTTAATCATTCGACTCATTGAATAAAAACCCTAAAAATATGCTTGTACAATCTCAAAAATCTCCAGATCTTATTCATAATATCTATCCAGATCTACGATTCCACGTCAAATTAAGTTGGCAAAAATATATAAAAATCATAGTTACTACATTCTGTTTTGCTATTCCTAATAGAATTATTATAATATCAAATTATAAATAATATGTATTATTAAATAAAATACGTAAATTATATATGGTATAATTATAATAGGAACAAATCAAATAATCATCAAATTCAAAATTTTGCGTTTGAAAATTAAAAAAAAAAAAATCCTGTGCAGTGCTGCGCGCAAGAAGACGGAATTTTCATTATGTTAATTTGTTTTCTTTTGGTATCACCTTATTCTAATCTTCTTTCTTTTTCCTGTTTAGCCTCCAGTAATTACCCTTCAGATAATACTTCAGAGGATGATATGTATGAGTGTAAGTGAAGTGTAGTCTTGAACAGTCTCTGATCGACCATTCCTGAGACGTGTGGTTAATTGAAACCCGACCACCAAAGAAAGCTGGTATCCACGATCTAGTATTCAAACCCGTGTAAAAATAACTGACTTTACTAGCACTTGAACGCTGGAACTCTCGACTTCCAAATCAGCTGATTTGGGAAGACGCGTTCACCACTAGATCAATCTGGTGGCTTACCTCATTCTCATTTAAAATTTTACGGATGAAAGAAAAAACTTCTTTCATCCATAAAAAATAGTTGCACGTCAAAAACATACCACAAAAAAATAAATAAAAATAACAATATTGCTAAAAATACATATCTCAGATAAAACAGACATTAATTTTTAAAATAAGTGTCATTCAAAAATAAATAAATCAGCGTTTATATTTTAAACCAACTCACAAATAATTAATTTTAATGAAAATTTCGATGCACCATTCCTACCATAAATCGATTCATTAAAAATTTTTTTCAACTCTGAAATAATTTTATAATTCCTTAACGTAAGATAAGAAATATAAATAAATAAACAAAGCACTAACCGCTATTAGCACTATTTTAGCCAAGCACTATTCACTATCCGCTAATTAAAAAAAATAAAATAATTTTTGCGTTTCTTTATATTTTGAGATGGATTTTCGTGATTTAATATATTGAAAATTTAGCATTATTATTAAAACAAAACCAATATTCAGGGTGAAATGAATGATAGATTTGAAAAAAATTGTACAATTGAGATAAGCAAGGTTTTCATGTTTATATAACATGGATTTTGCACACGAACATAATATAACAGTAATTTTATACATAATATAAATGATTTTTCTTAAATATAAGAAAAAAAACAGCTTATGACATGCAAGATATTTCGTATTTTTATCGTGAGTAAACAACTTATTTTACTATGTGCACGAACGAAATTAATTTTAATAAGTTACTATAATACAGTCTGCATATTTAGTTAGAATATTTAGAGTATTTTAATATTTTTATTTATTTATTTTTTAAAATCAAGCATTATTTCGTTTGATTATTATTAAGTAGGCTTCAGGAATGAATTTATATTAAATTCACAACGTAATTTAATTGATGATATATTATATTATTAAATAAAACATGTAAATTGCTTTTATGCTATTATTATAATATCTATGAAACATCACGTTTAGAATTTTCGTTTGAAATAAATATATATTTATATATAATTTCCGTTTGAAATAAGTCGCTAATGACTTTAATTGTTCATGAGACTATAAGTAAAAACATAAAAAAAGAATGTAATAAATATTTAAAACAATTTTAATTATTTTTATAAAAAAATGTAGTACTATTAAATTTATGAACAAACTTTTGTGTTGCATTAAAATTTTTCTTTTAATCAGTAACCAAGAGAAAATTATACAGGATAGTCGTCAAATAATTCATGTAAAAAAAGTATTACCTGATATTTTAAGATCGTATCTGATATTAATATCGAATAAATTAATGAAAAAGAAAGTATTATTTGTTAGTAGGATCGAATTTTCTATTGGATTTTCTAATATTAATACTATTAAGTAATCCATCTTAACCATTAAATGGTTATAGTCTTTTTGGCGTTGGAAATTAATATGGCTGGTTGAAATATTATAAGCTGAAGTACAAAACACGAAAAAGTTCAACTGTAATGTAAAACCACTTTTCCAAATTCGTCAGTAAGAAAATCCTTCTCATAGTAAATTCCCTTGTTCCATCATCTTACTCTGAAGTATGAGTTACTTCTGATCGATTTATTTTTTCATGCCTGATTTAATGTCCAAGAAGCAGACTTTCATTTTTTTAACAATGTTAATAAATATAGCCTGTGTACTTATCGCTGAAAAAGTCCATATTAATCACGCGACTCATTGAATAAAAATCCTAAAAATATGCTTCTACAATCTCAAATTCTCCAGTTTTATTTTAAGAGATTATGAATTGTAACAAATCCATAAATAAATTTTCCATCAAATTAAAAAAAAAATAAAGATCTTGTAAAAATACAATTAATTCATAAAATACATTTTTTTCTGTTCTTGTACTTGTGCATCATTTTTTTGGCGTATCGCGTCTTAAAACTCTTAAATTTAACTACGTGTAATATGGTATTTTTTCTGTAAAACTTCAATTTCAATCGAGTCTTTGTTAATACTCTAGTGCAATAATAAAGCAATTTGATAAATTTTGTTAGGAACAGCTATTGTCCATTAAAACGAATAAAGTTCTGTGATATGGCCTATACATACTGCCGCAGGCGATATTATTAACACGGCTGCATTATTAGTCAATGAACAGTATGATAGTATAAAGTATTTGTGCCCTCTTTTTGTATATATTTTTGCTACCTGTATATAATTCAATATGCTTAATTCTGTGTAAATAATCTACTATCGATCCGAATATTTTGTGACGATTTTAAAGTTTTATAATAAAACCTAATTTATGCTACTTGTAATATTTATTTTTTTCACTTATTTTTAAAGTTAATTATGATTTAAACCTTAAACAACAAATTAGTAATCATAAAAAAGTAATTTTTTTAATTGTCTATTTTTTTACCGAGTCAAAAATACTCTTAGCTTCAATATACTCCTGCAAGGGATGGAATACAAGGGAAGGTATTATGCATTTAAAACAAAATGCGGTACTAAAACCCTAAATGTCAACTTTACATTAGATATACATCAAACCGAAACAAATTACTGAATGCTGGTTTACGTCTTTTTTTATTTTTCAACATTTTCTGATAGTAATCATTATGGGTTGAATTTTTAGCTTCTAAATAATAAATTGTTCTTTATTACGAAACAAAAAATGGAAATGTATTTACTAAAAAAAGCTTTTTTTTTTAATTGTTTTTAATTTTTTTCCCACAACTAGTATATTTACAATCAGTTCCTTAAGTGGAACCATAAGTAAATCGTTTGATAATAAGCACATGATAAGGAGTTCTTGAGGAACTCCCATAGTAAGTAATTCATATAAATATTTATCAATAAACAGTAACCTTAAAGTTCATTAAAAAAATATTTCTGGCAACACTTCATAGTCCATAAAAAGAAAATATTAACAAATAAAAACCAATAAACAAATAAATAGTTAGTAATAAAAAAAAGAAAAACAAAAAAAAATAATCAAGCGATAGCTACTGGAACAAAGGGAAAAACAATTTGTAGATATAAAAAAAAAAATAAATAAATAAAGTAAACAAAAATAATATCGCTAGATTTGGTGATAGTAACTGCAAACTGTCATTCAATAGCTCCTAAGTCAAGCACATGGAAACGTTTCCACTTTCGGACGTCCCTGCTGTTATCAAGCAGTCATGTAAATAAATGAATGTTAAATATGTATTTACTAATCACAATATATATCGTGCAAAGAATTTTTTAACTCAAAGAAAAATAATCACAATCTTTCAAAATTTTCCGGCATAAATCTCTCTAATGTCTCGTAATAAAGCTCGTTAGAATAGCTTTCTTCAAAAATAATTAAGCATTTACGATTACAAATTTACACTCGTTTTGGCTTATACCAATGTGAAAATATTTTAATACAATAATGATGTGTAATCTCTTTTTCAAGATAAAATATACCATTGTATATAGAAATATATATTATAAAATTCACACACTTAATTTATTAAATAATTTTTCCTATATGTATAATTTAATAAAAAATTTTCCTAGACATCCAAAATAAAATAACTATGAGGTATCATTTATAAAAGATAAGTTATAAATTAAAGGAATCATTTGAAAAAATACATAACAGAAATAAAAACTTGGAATAGGATTATATAAAAATAACCTCACATCTATCCATTTTCCAAAGGATAAGTAAGAACAAAACACAGTAAAAATAATTTACATGGTTTTGCTGTTATTATGATTTAAATTTATTCAGATTTTCCTGGAAATCTTAATTGAATATGTAAATATCTTTGCTAACTAGTAGAACAATGATACTAATTTCTAATTGATTACAATGGAAGTTTATAAATATTCAAATATAATGTAGGGCACACATAGAATAGTGGTAAATATGTCATAGCATTCTACTAAGAAAAATGTACAATTTATAATTGTAATGTATGTTTTAAGATAGTAGTTCTGTTATATTCAAAGAAATTTAAAGTGCGATAAAGAAGAAATAAAATTTGATGTATAAAGAGAGTATAACAGGAACACAGATAGCTAGCTGTACTGTAACAACTATTAACCTCAGGCAAGTATTTCTGTCTCCATGGGAGTCTAATTTATAGCAGTTTGTTAAAAGTCATTGTTAAATGCAAGTCAGTTTCCACTGCTTTCATACCTTTGGGAGAGGTTGAAGTATAATGCATTATAAAGTTACTACATTGCAATATAATGCATTACTTTGTGGTAATATTCTCTTATCATACGTCACAATAAGAAATAAACCCATGATATAAAGTACAACATTAATGTAAAATACTGATTCATAATTATTATTCCTTAATAAATCACAACGAATGTTAAAAATAATTTTATAATAGAATCCATTACAATGTTGAAATAAATCTTTCATCAAATAAAAAATAAATAAATAAACAAAAATCTTTTAAAAGTACAATTAATTCATAAAATACGTTATTTTCTGTTTTTGAACTGGTTCATCGTTTTTTTGGCGTACCACGTCTTAAAATTCTTAAATTTAAGTACTTGTAATGTGTTCTTTGGTTCTCTAAAACTTCAATTTCAATCGAGTCTTTGCTAATACCCTAGTTCAAAAATTAAATAATTTGATAAATTTTTTATGATTTTATAATTAATTATAAAAAATTGATTAACTTTTCTTTTTTTTTTAGAAACCGCTGTTGTCCATTAGAAAGAATAAAGCTTTGTGATATGGCCTATCCTTACTTTCGCAGGCAATATTATTAACTCGACTGTACATTAATCTATCAACATTGTGATAATACCACTATATTTTTGGTCTCTTTTTGTATATGTTTTTGCTACCTGCATATAATTCAATATGCTTAATGATGTAAGTAATCTATTATCGATCCGAATATTTTGTGACAATTTTAAAGTTTTATAATAAAACCTAATTTATGCCACTTGCAATATTTATTTCTTCACTTATTTTTAAAATCTACAGTTATTATTAAAACGTTTTAACAACAAATTATTATTCGTAAAAAAAGTAATTTTTTAAATTATCTATTTTTTTGAGTCAAAAATACTCTTACCTTCAACACAATTCTACAAGGGATGGAAACTTATCTTAAGTATATTGTGTTTAGTTTTCTTTATAATATTTTTCTTTCTACAATACCTTATTTTAAAACTGGATTTATTTGATAAATATTCATCCTACAAGATCTGTAAGTTTTTGTAAGATTCTACCATTATATTCAGTTTTTTTTTTCAATTTTAAAACCATTTTATCTCGTACTATAACAGGTAAAGAAGCTTCCAAATAGAAGAAAGAAACAGAAAATCAAGAAAGAAAAATCTAGAAGAAACAAAGGGATTCTTTCTAGAAACGGACTTATAGAAAAGCTGTAAATAGAAGGTACTGATAATGAAAATTATTACGCTTGAACAATCAAAAGGACGGTTCGGGAATTGGTACTAAGGTCCGGAGATATAAAATTCCGGGTACAAGCGGAGTGACCATTACAAGTTCGAATTCAGTTCAGTTCAGTTCCAGATAAAAGGGATGATGGTGTGTGGCAACATTTGGAGGAAGTGTATGGTAATAAACAATGAAGAGTGCATCAGATTATTCCATTTTTCACAGTGGCTGAAAACAATAAGCTGTTCAGCGAGTTATTCATTGACAAGAGTAAAAGTGACAGCATTCTATTAATTTTTTATAGTAGAACGTAGTTCTTTTGTAAACCTTAAAGTGAATAACTTGCATAAAGTGAATTTATGAACTGTAGATTTTTCGATCGTTATTGTTAATTTAATATTACTTATATTGAATAGGGGGGGGGGGAGCCGATCAGAATTAGAAAACAAGAGATAAATAATCAAAAACACGACTGCCGAAAATACACTGCTGACAAACATTGCTCTTTTTGTTATGGTTTGGTTTCCATGACTCTCTCCCGATAGAATCAGTACATTGTCAATCTATTTACAGATTACTTAAATCCTTAGAGTAGATCATTTTTATTTATACTTTATATTTGTATTTTTATTTATTTGTTATTATCAATTTTATTAATAAAAGAAAGGGATTATTAGTTAATATTTAGCAGCAAAAAAGAATTCTTTATTTAACAGGAGAGAATCGCTGGTGCGCATCCGGCCAGCGCATCACGTGGTCCGCTCTGTGCCAATAGCAGCAGCTGGACTAGCAACAAACACAGCCTAGCACGACACACAACTTTCTATTATTAATATGGCTAGCGTTAAACATTGTATTTCTATTAAAAATTATTAAATTTTATATCTACTCACCCTTGAGCCTATTTTAAACACAAAAACACCAAAACGGTCAGAAAAATATTCTCTACACAATTATATTTCTTTCTTAAAATGTTTCTGTAAAATATTTAATATTCTCACAAACATGAGGATACGAACAAGTTGAGAGTCCAGGAGGCAGGGCTCCCTGGCTAGACGGTCGGGCAAGCTAAGCCAGCCCTGACCGGCTAGTAATACATAAGTAAGATGAAGCAATACCAACAAATAAGAGCAAGAATAAAAAACAGTTTACAAGATCGAACATACTGTCCATCAAAAGTCATAAGATTTTTCTTAAATGTTTATAAACAATAAATACTTAACAGTAATAATAATTATAAAATAAATTAATACATTTTTCTACCGTAATTCATGCATTCATTCAATGTCATAGCAGATCTTAAAACACAACTATTTCGATACAAATAAATCGATACTGAAAAAATACTATCGATTATCGATTTAGAATCGAAAATATGATTTTATTGTGGCCTTTTAGTTATAATTAAACATACGTATATTCATATTTATACAGCCTATTAAATTCCCCGTAACGTAAGAATTACAGTGTGGGGTCATACATCTAAATCGATTCGGCCGCTGAGCTGCTAGGTGGAACAAACATATTGTCATACGATTTTATTAATTTTATATATAAACACATAATTAACATAAAATTTATATAAACTTACAAAGATAATTTTATAATATAATTATAAATTAGCCCAATCATAAAAAAGATATCTTAAAAAGATGAAAAATAATTTTTTTCATATATAACTAATTGTATTTCCAATTATAGGAGTAGATAACCTAGGCCAGGAAAGTATTTCAACTTTTTTGTCATATGTCTCTCATTAATAATGAAACTTTTACAGTTCTCCAACTTCTCTGACAAGCGTGAGACCAGGAGTAAGTGTTTATTTATATATATTTTGTCAGTTTTCCTATAAATATTTGGTTAATAGAGATTATTATTATTATCCATAAAAGGTAAGAGATTAAATATTAAAAATGTATCTTTACTGATATCGAAGAAGCACGGAAATTCATGAATTTCCGTGCTTCTTCAACACGTCAGAACGTTATAATAAAACATCCTGACGTTAAATCATAAAAAGAATTAAACTTGAATAAAAATACTTTTTAACAAAAGTAAAAAGAAATTTTGCTATTTTCTCTAAACATCTTGTAGACCTATGTTAAATTAAAAAAAACTACTAAATAATTAATTTAAAATAAACTAATTCATTTTAGAAAATAAATTTTCTAATTTGAAGAACTCTCCCACATTTTCGGTTTGCTTGGCATTTCTCCTGCCACCACCCCATTCGGTCGCCCTAAAGTATAAGACCGAATGTCTGTGCCACAAACTGCAACTGAGTCTCAAACAGTTTAGCGACCAGTAATCTAACATAGCCCCTTAACTAACAGCAACTTACCTAACAGCATGAGCGGACTAAGCGTGGGGCCATACACCATTGCTTACGTGTCCAAACCGCTTACTTGTCATATATTTGCTAAAATGGCTAGGCGCACCCCGTCAACTACTTAAAATATATAGATGACATCCATAACAAAAATTATTTTGTCTAGGCAGCAATGCCTAGACAAAATAATTCTTGCTGAATGCCAGAAAGTACCGTCCACCATTTTATAGGGCTTGGAGCCATAATAATTGGCTGGCGATCAGCCATAAGGGTTAGCTTTCTACGGTAATGCTGTAAGAGTCTTACACTTACCCTTAAGTAAACTACGGATGCCGGTTGAACAAAGCAACCGCATCTAGAAATTCCCTCAAGGTCCGACAATGCGGCTCACGCCATATTGTTTCACCGCTTATGAGTGGCCAATTTTCCCCTTGACCTCTAACTTCCAGGTTGGCTCGGTCTCTGGCCCCCCCAAGAACAGGGCAGTCAAACATCAGGTGTTCATTTGACTTGACCTCCCCGCAGACGCACAGTTCAAAATAAATATTTACATTTATAATAAATAAATATTGGTTCAAATTAGCGTGGTTAGTGAGCACCTGGGCACCCATTGCCCTTAAAAATAAGCTCGATTTATACTATCCCCCCATATCCTGTATAAACTTATACAAGGATATTCCCTTAGTCGTGGTATCCCATTCCAGCTGCCATACTTCCATCGCTAGGCTCTGCAGCCTCATTCGCAAGCGGGAGATGGGCAACTGAACAAAAATGAACAAAAATTGATCCGGTGCATTGTGATCACCGTTCCGGTCTGGTACTGGTCCGGCTCGAAATCTCATCCCAAATACCTTGGCTTCCTGGCCTCTTCGCAATTTCCACATGGCTGCCCGAACTTTCACCACTAAATTGACTGGGAGAGCCTTTTTCAATGCGGTAGTAGCCTAGTAGGAGGTTGTTTTAAAAACATCAGTGCATACAATTAAGGCTCTGCGGTGGGCCCTCCTTAAACTTTGAAGAAGTTTCATTCATATGAAACTTGTGCGCCCAAACGGGCGCCGCGCAAGACGTCATGCTTTCGAAGGCCCCTCGACACACCATGTACATTTGTCTGCGCCCTTGAGAAGCATAAACTTCGTCTTGAGCACAGAAATGTTTAAATTTTAAATGTCCAACCAGCCCTTTGCGGTTGACAAGGCCACCTGCGCCCGGTCTTCTAGATGTGGTCGTGACTTATCACGAACTAAAAAGAGACAGCCATTGGCGAAAGCCTGGGCCGTGACCCATTCTGGAAATGTCAATCCCAGAAATCCGGTGAATACCAGGTTCCACAGCAGGGGACTGAGAACGGAACCTTACAGGCTTCCTCTGGTAAGGGTTTTTCCACAACTATGTGCGCATCCTTAAACAGAGCCGTACAGTTAGATAAATAGTCACGTACCACGGCCTGCAGGGCTACGGGAACATTTCGGTATTCCAACTCATAGAGGACAGAACTCCAACACAAGGAAGGAAATGCTGCCTCAATGTCTATAAAATTTGCCTAAACAAACCTCGGCAAGAGCATTTAAGATGCAATCCTCGGTGACAATCCCTTTCGTGAAGCCATACTGGCCTCGATTTAGAAAACAGTTCACCTCAATGCTTTCCCAGAGCCGTTCCACAACCAGCCTTTCAAGCAACTTGGCGATTACCGGCAAGAGGCTGGTGGATCTATAACTGCCGACCTCACTAGGATCCTTTCCTGGATTTAAGAGCACCCCAACCAAAGCCACTTTCCTACAAGTCGGGAAGCAGCCCCAGCTTAGGCACCCCAAGAACAGCCTGCCAAGCGGCTCTCTTATGACAGTCAGCAGATGAAATAATATATCCGGGTCACTTCTCCCGGATGTATAATCTTAGCTTATTGAAGAATATATTTGAAACTCTTAAAATGATAATTCTCATTAAAAAGAGTAAGAAGAATTTCACATCAGCAGGAAAATTATAAAAGGTAATCAATCAGTCATTGCATTCTTAATTAAATAAAACTGCCTTTCTTGATATTTGTTCGATGTGTATTTCATTAATCTACAAATGGAATTGATCATAGATTTCAGATTATGCTTATTTAATATTTGCTGTTTATTTTCTAAGTGAATAATAAAAGACTTATTTAATAATACTATTATTTTAATAATCTAACAAACAGATGAATAAATAAACTATAAAAAATAAGTCATTTTTTAAACGAGAAAAAAATAAATTGTTATCCAAAAAATAAAATAACGTTATGCAGGATATTCACTCAGGACATTTATTAAAAAATATTTTCAACTAAAATGTACTAGAAAATGTACATTTATCAAAATTATAATTATAGAATAAATAGCTGGGTATTATTAACTGGGTGTTTTTTTTTTTTTTTTGTTAGGAGGAAACTTTTGGCGATTCTCGATAGTAAAATAAATATGTTACAATTTTTCTTTTTTATTACTCTAAAATTATGGTAGATCTAATGAATGAACAAATGTTGAAACCTTTTAAACTCATTCGCTTTTTTACCACCATTTCAAGATGAATATAAATGGCATGATTTATAATATCGGGCCTAATCATTGTTTTCATGTGTGGGTGTACATAATAAATCATAATGTTATTCATAAAAACAGCATTTCAGCTCAACGACTATAAATCATAGATAAAATACCGCTGGACAACTGTGATAAAATCAGCACGCATAAAATATTCCAATTAAACGAAGTTCAAAAATTAGTTTTAAGATTTTTTAAACGCTATTATTACCTTAATTTCAGTTTATACGAATAAATAAAACTGTATTCAGCTACAGATACATACATACATAGTGCGCGCGCGCACTATATATATATATTGATCATAGTTATACTCATATCCATCCGTTCGCGGTTTTGCCCACTGCGGATTTAACTTTTTCAAATTCAGATATCCGAGAGGTTTTAAAATTGTAAACTAACCTTAATTGAAAAAAAATCAAATAAAATAATTTCTAAAGTCTAATAAGGGATATTATACTTGTATATTTAAGAATTCTTTACTTTGTCAGTGAGTAATAAATCTACATTTCTAAGATTTTATTCTTCATTTAAATGAAAAGAAACAAACATTTTTATTATTTAGCTAGTTTCAAACATAGAATTTTAAATAAATTTAATTATACATTTACAAAATGGATATATAAAAAAAAAATAATAAAAAAATTAGCTTCTCCATGCGTATTTCCGTTGACGTATAATTCCATTTTCAAGCCACTGGCATAAAAAATAGTTTCAGCGGTATAAGTCATGCTAGCGCAATACTTTCAACAGTTTCTGTGAAATAAATTCAGTCCCTCAGTTCTGACACTGTATGCAAATTTGTGCATAATTTCATACCCAAGGGTTAAAAATATCGTTCGGTTACACATAAAGAAAGTAAGAAAATTCTGTTCCTACATATGAATAAAAACTGTGAATAAGCGTTGAGTGTAAAAATAAAAAAAATGATCTAAAAAATTATCGAAGCATACTTTATCTACTAGGCGTAACTAAAACAGGAAACCCATTCCTGGCGCAATGTACGCATAATATTAAACTGTTAACGCCCGTTACATTTACATCTACAGCTATGAACAGTGATGTGAGTTTATACAGGCGGCACAATATGATTGCTTAACGTATTTGCTAGATTTTACTTATCTTTATTCCAAGTAATTAAACTAATTCCTTATAAATTATGCATTTTTGCAGCAATACCATTACGACTTTCAACTTTCGAATTTAGATCTTTTCTAAAAAATATAACGAAATATTCATTATAACTTTTTTTATTTAATTAGTGTAATATAAATATAACGTAAAACTTCATTTTTATAAAGCAGCTGAATACGGTAGTGCAAATAATAACACATTTTTGCTCGTGTGCCACATTCAATTCTTTATGAAGATATTAATAACAAATACAGTTTAGAAAAGAGTGTAGTTTAATTATTAATTTTTCCATTTAATCAGACATTTAGAAAGTAATAAGATATTCTTTTAACCGATTCTAATAATTAAAATATTAAAAAACTGATAACCTACATATATATTTTTTTATAATAATTTAAAAAAAAATTCTATATAACGGTTTCGCTTAGATTAAATATCACAGATTATATCTATTAAAGTTATTGAAAATATCTGAAAAATGAAAAATCCATCAGCAAAAACTACAAAACATAAATTTCATTCTGCGTTGTACTTCTCAGTGAAATTAAAAAATGTTTAATTTTCCTACAAATGATGTTTCCTCAAAAATATTTCTACAAAAAGTGGCTCACAAGTAAATATAAATACGAGTTAGAATACAAGGTTTTTTTTTTAAATTTATAGGACTGTGGAAAAAGTAAATTATAAATCTAGATTTATAATAAACATGTCAAAATTCTTAGACTTGGATCCACTTCAAAAAATAAAATTGTAATTTTTGAAAAGGCTGAGATTTAGTAAATAACTCCTTAATTTCTGATTATCTGTTCACGTAAAAAAGAGTGACACATTTTTTTAGTTATTTGATCCGAAAAATACAAATGGCTTTTTTATAGAAAGAATGATGGAAATGGATAAGAAACGAATAAAATTAATACAGTACTTAATAAGGTAACAAAACAGTACGGCTGGATTTAAGTTATTATAATGTGAGAACTAACAATGGGTTTTATAATATTGAAAAATGGGAAATACAAAAAACAAATAGGAAAAAATAGAATCATTGAAATTTACAGGTACAGGAGAAAAAACACTGAAGTACTGGAGGTGGGTCGATGAAATTCGACATGACGAGATCTTAAGAATAGAGAGGAGAAAAATTATTATAGATTTTGTTTGATTTTATTCATTATGACATCAATATTTAAAATTTGATTAAAGACTTTTAAGAATTGAGTACATTATTGAGTTAGTGCACTATAGGAATATTGTGGAGGGGGAAATTGTCTTTCTCCAAAAGAGAAAGACAAATATTGGAGTATATAAAACATATTACTGAGTATGTAAATATAAGTAATTAATTTAAGTTATAATATTAAAACAGAATCCAGATAATAGGGAACTAACTAATGACCGAGTTATAACAACTGCAATTGACTAATGACTCAAAAATAATTACACCTAATACAAAAAACAAAATACAGCCTGCGTAATATTAAAACTGATATTTTTCTCGTTTAAACAAGAGTAAATATAACCTTTACACTTTAATGAAAACTGGGAAACGCATCTTTTATAAAGTTTTTTCGTATATCCAAATTCGAAGACCCATATCTTCAAAAGTTCATGAATCCATGTTATTAATTACTTCTGGGACCCCAAAGTATAATGTAAACGGAAATTGCTACCTTTCAAAATTTAAATATATCATATGTACTCTGGTTTATTTTTAAACGAAATTATTTTACTTTTTTTTTTAAACGCATACTTCATTTGTAAATAATTACAGCTTTAGACGATACTAAATACAATATTTTACAAAGAATTATATGGATGAATTGTCAAAGATTAACACAAATGTAATGAAATATTTCACTGCAAAAGTATCTATTTTATTTATTTCATCTCTCATAGTGCAAAATTAACAAGATTCTATTTTTTTATTTTTATATTTTAATTACTAAAAAACATTTATAAAATCAAAAAAAAAAACCATGGAATTTAAGGAAAAAACTGAAAAAGGATCGTTCTCGTATCCATCCCCATTTTATTTTCAAAAATGATTTATATTATCTTTTATGAACCCGCCAATTTTTGTATCTATATAAATTTGAGAATAGAGAAAGATGATATTCAGGATTCATTATTTTTGTCAGCTGCCTTTCAAAAATTAGATATGAGAGTGATATTAAGATAATATTTTAACTGATTCTACATAGTAATTAATGTTACTCCAGAGGAAAACCCACCGTCTTGGTCTAGTGGTGAACGCGTCTTCCCTTATCAGCTGATTTGGTAGTCAAGAGTTCCAGCGTTCAAGTCCTAGTAAAGTCAATTATTTTTACACGGATTTGAATACTAAATCGTGGATACCGGTGTCCTTGGTGGTTGGGTTTCAATTAACCGCACATCTCAGAAACTATCGAACTGAGAATGTACAAGAGTACACTTCATTTACACTCGTACATATCATCCTCTGAAGTATTATCTGAACGGTAATTACCGGAGGCTAAACAGGAAAAAGGAAAAGGTATCTTCTAGAATGTTAATAAAGTAGATGATTCATAGAAAAATACTGATTAATGAATTAACTCATCACTAATACTTTTCCTAAAAGTTAAATATTTATAATAATTTCTTGTTACTTAGAAACATTTCAGCAAATATATTAAACAAATATTTGCTAACCCATAAGTTATTCCGTTCATTATTAGAAAGTTATTAATCGGTTTCAATAACTTAGGTTGATTATATGGAACAAAGAGGGCAAAATATTGTCTAAGTAATTTCTGTTAAAGAAAAAAAAAATCACATAATTCATTAAGTAGATAAAAAACGGAAAGTAATGTTAAAATAATTATTTTAAAATATAGTTAAATCGTTTTATGAAAAATGATAAAGAAATTTTGTACAATTGTTTTCTTCAAAGCAGAACATAGATCGTTATTCCATAAACTCCACAACGTAAGTTGTATAGAAAAAAAAATGGTTTGTTGTGCATCTTAACCTACCTTTGATTGACGAAATTCCATAAGTTTACAAAATATCCAAAATTTCACTACTGTTTTTGTTTATTTCTCGTTAGCCTTTAAAAAAAAAATGAATTATACAAGAATGGACTTAATATATATACAAGAAGATAGTCTAGAAACGAACTTAATACATAAAATAAAGAAATTATTACTAATACATAGAAAAAAATAAAAGGTCACTAACACCAAGTCAGCAGTTAAACCAAAAAAAGGAGAAGAAGAGAAGAAAAATGAAAGCACCTGAAAGTCTAGTGAGGACAATATTAAAATATAGTTTAAAGAACCTGTACATTGATAATGGACGATTTTAGAGGAAATTATTGTGAAGGATTTTTGAATCAGTGCCGAACTTTAAACTTTAATTAATAAATGATCAAATTTCTAATAATTAAATGGGCTGGGCATGAATAAACAGGAATCTCGAAGATAGTATTAAAATAAAGAGTAAATGTTAGAAAAAAAAGGTCAATCGATGAGGTGGGAGGTTGAGCTGGATGGGAATTTGGTATCAATGGGACACAGTGGATCAAAAAGATTTATTGATGATAGAGAAACCTGAAGGGCTGTTGTGAAAAAGGCTATAGCTCATAATGGGTTATAGTGTAAAAAAACAAAAAAAAAAAACAGTCAAAATAAACCAATTTAAAATAAAATATTTTATTATTTTTAGTATTTCAAAGAATCTCATAAATTTTATAGCTTAAAGTAAAGATGAATTATTTCTTTAAAAAAAAAGATTATTTCAATTTTTCAGTTTGAAATAAAAATTGCAGTTGTTTTCCAGCTAGCCCTGTTTGGTATAACAGCAGATGTTTCTAACTGGAAAATGTATGACCAGTGATGTGTGGATCTAAGATATGGTCGAAATGACTTAAAATAAATGACTGCATTTGTTGTACAGTTTGAAGAGAGTAAAATACTTGTATCATCGTAGCAATTTAACACACTATTACTTTTATCATAAAAAAAATGCTGAAATTTTATGATACGAAAATACTGAACTCAAATGATGATACGAGTACATCATTTGGACTCTATTCAGGTTAAATCTTAACATTTGATATGATATAAAAATTCTGATCGCGATTTTGTACGAAATTAAGATAAATTATCTCTTTTTAATTTATGACATGTTTGAGAAGTAGTTGTAACAATCATACTCAATAGAAATAGATTTAACAAAATTTAATCAGCTTTATGAATTTTAAGCACCAAAAATAGGATAAACAAAGACATATCAATATGTATATAATAAGTAGAATTTTATGAAAAACCTGTTAAAGTTCGTATAATGAATGTGAATATTGACTTATCTTTTAGGGACGATTATATCTACAGGTATGAAGAACAACTTATAATGTATGAATCAGAAATACATTATTATTATTTAAAATGGTTAATGTATATAAAAAGAACTAAATGAAAAAAAATAGTTTTCGAGGGATCAACTTACTGTTGAACTTACGGTTATTTCGCATACCATGTGTAGTAGTCAGTATCTATTCTTTATATGAATCATTTCTTTAGATCAATTGTAAAAATATTAAATAAAACATTAAAATTTTATTTAATATTAAGATCTTCAGTAAAATTTATACAACGGAACCTTTAATTTATAAGCGTTTAAAAAGTCCCAATTGTTAAAAATTGCCAATGTGCTAAAAATGACGTATTTATCCCCCTCCCAACAAAAAAAACACATTAAATTTTTAATTTATAAAATTAAAACGTATGAGTGATTTTAACAAATTATGTTATTTAATTTAGTAGTTTTAAAAAGGTGCTAAGAATATGAACAAAAATAAAAGTCTTAAATAATAAATTCGTTAAGTTTTATAAAATGGTAGCAACCAGTTTTGGGAAACGGTAGCTTTGAAATTTTATATCCAAAAAATAACATATTTTGTAAATGGACATAAAACTTAAACATTCCTACACTACCTAATTTATAGAGGTCAGTACACCAGTTTTACGAGTGTATGTTTGTATGGGTGTTTTTATTCACTCTTCCAGCAATTTTATTTTTTTACGCAGGTATGAAATTCTTCGTAATAAAAAAAGTATTTAAATTAGGTGATTCTAAAATACAAAGCAATGGATATTTTTATACTTTTCTTTTTTAACAGTAGACTTAATACTTCTTTTGCTTTTTGTTCTCTTTTTTTTTGTTAAAATTCCCTTCATAAATGGGATATTCATGTGGCCCTTGAAACCCTTAATGATATAGGTTATAAATTTCCCTTTTCGTCTAAAATTCTTTTTGAAATCATTAGTTGTTCGCATCGTCCTTCGTAAAATAAGCTCTTTTTATAGAAACACGCATTCAGAAAAAGTAGGTAATACATTATGTTTAAAATAAATATTTTTCTTCCTTTTTTTAATCTGTTTTTAATTAGCAAAATAAAAAATAATTCAGTATTTCTTGTCATTTACATCATAAATTTTGAAAGGATAATATACTGTTATTTTATTTGTTTAATATATTATCAAATAACCCAATGAACCCGAAATTTTATGTAATATATTTATTTAGATATATACGACTATGTAAAAAAATTTACCGATAGTTAATTATATTTATTTAATATAAGCAAATAATTTTCCAGTAAAAAAAACTTGATTTGTAAATGTTAAAATAGGGTGATTTTGACACTGATTAAAAAAATTATTTTTTTCACATTTAAGTTAAAATTTAATTACTTTTTAAAAATAAAATTAATAAAAAAAAATACTAATAATAAAATTAAAATTAATAACAAAACATTTTCATTATATACATATAATTTTACAAAAAACCTACAAAATAATAATAAAATAAATATTTAAAAAAATATATTTTATCTGCAATGATGTTTTAAAACACTGATTTTAATCAATTTTTTTTCCCTATTACTATGAAAATTTGGATGGAATAAATATTCTCTATGTAATGTATTTAATAGTAAAATATTTCTCGTAAAAAAATTTAAATAGCACTTTTAACAACAATAAAATAAATATTATTTTAAATAAATTTTTATGACTCACAATATTTAAAAACACTTATTAATAAATAATTCCTAGATATACTCCTGCAACAACAGGCTGTTTCCTAATTTATAGCCAGAAATTATTATTCAAAAACTTTATTTCTTTCTTTGTTACATGATAAGACTAGCTGTCAACTGCTTTTTTTTTTGATGATGAGAATTGGATTTCTTGTGATAGAAAGATTTTGTAAGGTGCAATATGCACGTGAGAAAACATGACCAAGAATCTAATCCTTAATCTTTTGTAAAACATAAACGTTAGCAGTCATCATGAAGATTAGAGATTTGAATCTCGAAAGAAAATTCCTGTATTCGTCTTATTAAACATATTTTTAATCATTGCCCATCGGGTTGGCCTAGTGGTTAACTCGACGTCCCAAATCAGTTGTTTAAAAGCTGATTTTCGAAGTCGAAGGTTCAAATCCTCGTAGAAGTTAGTCGTTTTTGTACGGATTTGAGTACTAGACGGTAGATACTGGTGTAATTTTGTGGTTAGGGTTCAATTAACCACACGTCACAGGAATGGTCGGCCTGAGTCTGTACAGAAATACACCTCATTTACATGTAATATAAATCATACCCATCTCATTGAGCCGAAGGAGGTTGCATACCCCCCCCCCCATGGTTTGATTTTTCCCATTAACTAACTAGGTCGAGATTTTGGGTCGTTATATTTTATGTATCAATTTGAAAGTGATTGGCGCAAAATTACGGCATTTAACTGACGGTGGTTTTTGGGGTCTGGTGATGTGAATCGCGAAGATATGTTGAAATTTTCCGGAAGTCGAATCATGGTACCCATTACTATAGGTAGCTTTCTTATGAAATCTACCTGAAAAGATATTTTATATCGATACGATAAGTATCGATAACTCGACCTGTAAATCTAAAATTTTACTTAACTTGTAAAAATAGTCTTATTTTACACGTTGATTATAAACTGTCCATTTAGAATAATAAAAAAAAAATAATAGAACCAGCTGTGTAACCGGTCATCCTTAATGGCTGACTGGCTAAAAACGATTATGTCATAGCGCTTTGAAAATTTCACTGGGCTTCTCTTTTTAATATTCTCTGATAAGTGTATTTAACAGTTAATATAGTTTTCGATAAATTTTATCTTACATTTTTTTAACCTAAAAATGTATCAAAAGTTTATAAGTAAAGAAGACGACAATCAACTATTACTATTGTAACATATAAAACATTAAAGCTATTGAAAGAAAAAAACAGAGGAAAAGTTGAAATGAAATTTATTCATTTGTATAGGTCAATATGGATTGCTCCCCGAAGGAAAATAAAATATTTGTTGGTAGCCCGAAAAAAGGAGATACGGGTTATAAAGTAACCTCTATTATAAAAAAGTACTTTTTTACGAAAGAAAAACTTGTCTTTGAGAAGTTGTATTTTATAAACTACTTAGAAGAATTTTAGTTTTGTACTACATAAAAACTTGCTATAGTTTTTTTTTTTGAGCGTTTTAATTTATTTAAGAAAAGTTTTTAAGAATTACAACAAATTAAATAAAAAAATGTCTCCGTTTTATTTAGTCTATCCTTTTTGTCTGTCCAATTTAAATGCTTCCTGACTTCCTTCATAATAATAAAAAAACATGCTTGAGTGCACTTGCTTCATGTAAGTTTGGAATACAGTCAGTAAACATTGTCTGGTTTACGTAGTATGAAGTATTATTTTCTGTAAATAACAAAGTAAAGATTACCGCCTGTTTTAACAAGCTCTCTAAATTTGAAGGTTTCATTCAAATCGGGTCAATGGTTCTTAATATAATGTGTTTACAAATGAACAGACAGAATGCCAAATAATACTTTCAAAGTTATGAAAATTAATTTCATTTTATAAGATTATATAAAACATCTTTTAAAATATAATTTTACATACTCGTCATTCTATAATCCTAAACATATTTTCTTTACTTCCTTGTATAGATTTATATGTACTACTTTTGTTATTTTTTTCAAGAGTAGCTCTTTTGACAAGATAATTTTTTTATGAGAATAATAAAAAGTAGTAAAAAAAAACCGCCGGCTATAACAAATAGTTATTAATAGAAAAAATTATGGTATATAAGAAATATTTTCCATTCTAAAGACAGAGAAAGATCTAGTGAACTGGTTGGTTGGTACAATTTCGGTTAGATTAATAATTTTGTTTATACACGAAAATAGATAATTTACATATTATGCATATTCATAAATGTACGAGGGTGGATATGGAACCTACCCGCATATAAGTTTAAGCGTGACAAAGTAAAGACTACATCTCTTTCTGAAGTAAAAGTTGTATTTAAATTAATAGCTTTAATGACTGTGTTAAATTATATAATAATTAAGTCGTTTAATTTAATTAAATCTTTAACGAGTGTATAACTAAATTATCGTTGGATATTCACTATGAAAAGGTGACGTTAATTAAATCAATTGAAACTTGATCGAATTCAATAGAATAATTTCATTAAAATACTTAATGAGCAACATTTTATAAATTTAGGATTAATTTTACAAGGCACTATCAAAGATACCTTTACATAAATTAATTACAAGAACATTTGATCAGTTTAAAAACAACTTTTCTCAATTGGATGTCTGAAAATCAACTAAAAACAATTAAGAAAAAATTAATCGAACAAGTTTTGTAGGACGATGTTATTATAAACTTTGAAAAAAATAATATTAAAAAAAAATTGAATTTTCAGTCTATTTGAGGACAAAACGTAAAGACAAATGATAAAATAATATATTCTACTATAGTACTTGTTACGGATAAACAAACATTTTTTGAAGATTTATAACTTTCGACCATGTGATAGAAAAAAATAATAATTAAGTTCTGAATGAAATCTTGAGTCCACTGTATAATAATTTTAAACGTTTAAATTTATTCAATGAAAGCTCATAGGAATAATGGCAAAAATTATTCCAGATTTCACAGTAGTGAAAATTAAATTTCAATCTTCGAAAATTCGTCGTAGATTTACTGGATATTATAACAATATATTTTTATAAGTAATGTATTTTTAGAATATTTACAGTAGTCATATTCAATATGGAAGCAATTTTAAAATGGCAAATTTTATTCTCGGTATAGGCTAAATCTTTTTTTTTCAGCAAAATCATGGTTAAGAAAAATATAATTTTTAATGCACTAAACGTAGATGTACCTTCAACATGAATTTAAATTTAATATATCGACACACTTACGGACTGGGAAAACAACACTACATCGAAAAAAAGAAGACAAATAAAAAAAAGCAGAAAAAATTTACTTATAATTTACAATAATTTTTACTTGTTTTCTTCAAATAATTGATACTCTGAAGAATAACATAGATGTTAAGATTGATTTACTTTCTTTTTCTTCTTAATTAATGTAAACAAGCTACTGTCACGTTCTTCTATTTACTGAACCAGCTGGTGTTGAATATTACTATATTTCTTTAATATGTATTATTCACTATCCTTTAAGATTTTAATTAAAACACATTTAAACTGTTCTAGCTAGTCAAAATTATAAACATGTAATCTAAAGATAACTCTGTACACGTAAACTAACTTCAAATAAATATTTATTTATATAAAAATGTAAATGTTCGTTTGTGCAAAATCTTAAATCTCCGAAAATTCTTCAAAAACTGCTTTGAAATTTTGACAAGTTGCATTCGATTGTGCTCATGTTTTTATATACCTACTATTTATATAACTAAAATGTCACGCTTGTGACAGGTAAAAACATGCTTTTTTTGAAAAACAGCGCTATCTGTTGGACGTAAAAGCAAAACCCGCTATACTAAATATTTTACGATTCCATTTCAATGTTTCCGATATGTGTGATTGCTATAGACTAAAATCCTAATGGACCGATTTACGCGCGGGGAAAAAGGCAGAAACGGAAAAGGGAAACAGGGAAAAATCAGAAAAGGGAAAAATCGAAAAAGGTAAAAAGGTAAGAAGGGGAATTTCGGGGAAAAGGAAATGGAAAGGAGAAAGGAAAAAAAGGGAAAAGGGGGAAATACGAGGGGAAAGAGAAAATAATGGAAAGAGAAATGGGGAAGGAAAGGGAAAAAGGAAAATGGGAATGGGAAAACGGGGTAAAGGAAAGGGAATATGGTAAAAATTAAAATGTGAAAAATAGAAAAAGGAAAATGAGAAATGGGAAAAGGAAAGGGAGAAAAGGGAAAATGGAAGGGGAAAAGAGTGAAAGGGTGAAGGGAAAAAGGGAAAGGTTAAATTTTGTGAAGTTCTGTCATTTTAATTTTGTTAATGTTTTATCAAATTTCAATTGTGTTCATTTAATATATATATATATATATATATATATATATATATATATACTCAAATCTAACAATAGCGAAGCATTGCCGTGTCTGCTAGTAATATAATATAATTCAAATGTAATAAATTGATTAAAAATGATATAAAGTGAATAAAGGATATATTAATGAATATGTTTGTGTCTGGCACTTAATGTGTACAGTTAACATAACCGAGGTATTGCACTGAGGCTGTGATTGTTGTACATTACATCTGTTCATACAGATCCAGCTCGTAAGACCACAAATGTAATGTACAACAATCACAACTTCGGTGCAATACCTCTGTCATGTTAACTGTATACACTAATATTTGCCTGACATTTGAAATATTGATTAACATATCGTTTATTCACTTTATATCAGCTTTAATCAATTTATTACATTTGAATTATATTATATTTATATGAAATTAGTTTAAGTGTAAAATTATCTTTAGATTACATGTTTATAACTCTATCTAGCTAGAACAGTTTGAATGTGTTATAATTAACAACTTAAAGGTTAATAAACCATACATATTAAAGAAATGGAATAATATTTAACATCAGCTGATTCAGTAAATAAGAAGAACGTGACAGCAGCTTGCTTACATTAATTAAAAAGAAAAAGAAGTAAATGAACCTTAATAATAGAAAAAGAAAGGTTTAATGTGGTATTCTAATAATTTTTTACCTTCAACTGTTTTATAGATATACCTCATCATATGCAAGCTTTTTCGTTTGCGACACCTTATTACTTTAATAGGAGAAAACATACCCTAATCTTGGTTAAATCGTTTCAAATTAATAACAAATATACAGTTTAATCTTTTGTTTTCATACCAAACCTAAACGCAACAGAAAATTTCAATCAGCAAGAAGGATAACGTTAACGGTAGTAATTGCTAACATGATCCCTCATGGGTAAGAGTGAGTGTATGTAACGTATTGTTTTCAAACAGAAAGGGGTAAATTAGCATTTGTTTTACATAATCTGTTCCAATTTGGTTGTGATAGTGTAAAGTACGAGACAATAAAGGAAGGCACTAATAGAAATTTATTTATAAATTGGAAATTATCACAATACAGCTTTCCTTAGTGAAAAGAATATTGTGAATATCACTTGCATTTCAGTGGTTTTCCATATTGTTGTTCAATAGTGTATTCAAATCAGTGAAAATAATAAAAGGAAACTTCTTTACTTCTCAATTCCCAAGAATGTTACTCTTGGGAAGTAATTAGTTTTAAACAAGTTAAACCATTTTCATGAATGACTTATTCCCTTATCAGGATGCCTAAAACTAATTGGCTATGAAATCTATTACATATAAGTAAATTAAAGAAACTACAGAGTACTTCACAAAAAAAAAACTTTTATATAATCTTTTATTCTTTTTAATATTAGGTTTTTTTTTTAAAAAAAAAACCTAATTTTAAAACTTACAACTCATTCAAGGCTTATGAAGAAAGACGATTCAAAATTCCGATGCATAACTTCTTTGATCACTTCAATGATTATAAAGAAAGTTTTTGCGTGAAACTAATTCAATCATATGAATGTATGTTTTTATGCGATCAGAACCTTACAAAAACCCATGGATCATTAATTTTAAATTATAAATCTACATTATTTCTTAAATAAAGAGATTTTCTTGATTGTAAGATTATCTCTTCAATGAAAAAGTAAAATTAGAAATAAGTAAATAAGCTTTATGTAATTAACGAGAGAAAAGTGTTATGTGTGGTTGAAATGATAAATATAAAAAAAAAACAAAAATTGTATCTGTTCGTTTTTAAATATTTTTCAGTAAAATAAGAGAATAACACAAAACCCTCCCTTGAATCACCATAAAAAACACCATACGTAATTTTTTATCACAACCTTAGTTTCATGAAATATTAATTGTTGTTTCATTTTTTATCTCTTCTAAACGTAGATTATGAGAAACAGGTATTAATAGATTAATTTAGATAACTCCCAGTTATACGGGGTTAATAGCCGGAAAGAGCATCGTCATTGAATATAAGTGATCACTATTAGAATAATTCAAAATCAGCATTTAACAGCAATAATTAAAAAGTCTTTTGAAACTTAACATGATAGATTTTTTATGAACCACCTTCTAAAAATTTCTTGGTCAAATATTCCTATTTAACTGTAGAACAGTGCGAACATGTTTTTAATTTGGTATCATCATAAAACCATAGTGGCTCTAATTTTACAATTACTAATAATTTTATTTTGCTTCACCAGAATAGATATAATAGTACGCGACCTACTTAGTGGCTTTGTAATAATGTGAGTGCAGTTCATTTTTTGTGGCTCAAAGGCATAAGGTCCATATAGCTAATCAATTCTAGTACAGATCTCTATCGGGCATTATTAGCTGTAAAAAATATAAAGCATTATAGTGAAGTAAATTTCAATTTAAATAAGTTTTTTTAAATCCTTTCATTTGTTCGCTGCTACTTTATTTCCTTTTAAATTTTCTCTACGGATACCTATTCTAGATTCTAATCGCGTTGTTTAAACCGAATCAACGACCCAGAATAACCATCAAATTCTCTCTGTGAATCAAGTATATTAAAAAGGAAAACCTACAAAAGAATTATTTAGCTTCTATAATTTAATTCGTTATAATTTTAATTTTTTCCTAGAGGAATAGCGGAAAACCGTAAAAAAATATTCTGAATTAACCCACATAAAATTATAAAACGTGAAGATTATTATAAATGTAAATTAATTAAAACGCAAAGCAAAAAAAGTTTCCTTCAGATATTATTTTAATCATTCTCAAAAATACCGTAAAATGTAGGTTTTGCTTGCCAAATTAGGTTGTAAGGCTACAAAGGTTACTTTGATTTTAGTAATAAAAATCATTATTAAATAAAATACAGAGTAGTAAATAAATGTTATAACGTTTTAGCCTCATTAATTATACGGCCAATTATTTCTGCCGTGACTTTAATTTTCATTCATTCAACATCATACAATATGAATGAACAGGGTTATTTTGCATTATTAATTAAAAAATCTTGTGTTGTTAAAAAAATAAAGAAAAAGTAATTAGTTATAAATTTATTAGAAAATATTAAAAGAAATATAAATATATATTAACAATTATTAAGAAAATGAAAAAGAATTTGGCAACAAACTTATAATACATTCCCAACATTAGTTATTTATTCTTATATAGTGAGAAAATAAATACTATACAAGAAAAGAGTTGGGTAAACTTTATTTTTTGGGATTGAATAATTTATGATAAAGCTATATTGTAAAATTATTATTATTTATTTAAGTAAACTAAACATTTTAAAACTTTTTTAAAAACTTATGTTTAAATAAACAAAAAGTTCCTAAAATGTTACAAAAATATTTTTTTAACTTTTTTTCTGCTCCACCACCTTCAAAATCACTCTCCAACAATTTTTTTTTTTTTTGATTTTTCTACGTTTACTATGTTAAATGGAAGAAAAAATATTCCACTGAAAATGCACAATAAAATGTTATATAAAGCTTATATTTTTTGTTGATGGAAAAAAATTACAATAAAATTAAGATGAAATTTTATTGTAATATTATTACTAAAGGTTTATTATTTAAATTTTTAATACTGTTAAAAGTTTAAATAAACTCAAAACGTTTTGAAAAATTCAAAAAATTAATTAGTTTTAAGCTGTGATCGGCTCACCCATGCCCAATATTGCAACCAAATTATTTTTTGGGTCGCTTGCACTACTACTGTTTTAATGTTTTACTTACCTAGGAAAAAATTAAAACAGAATTGATTAAAAATATGCAACAAACAAAACGAAAGCGTGTTTTTTTTTAGATTTTTTGTAAAGGTGGAATTTTTAAGAAAAATTTGTTAAAAAAAGGTAAGATAATCATGCATGCACGTATGTAATCTGTAGTAGGATTGTTTGCAAAAGTTTGAAAAAATTGACCCACAAAAATCCCCCTACCCCCTTGAAATATTGACTCACAGAGAGTGAAATTGATTCACAGAGAGAAATTTTACTAACATATTTCGCCATATACACTGAAAATTTCTTCAAAATTGGTTTATCCAATTAAAAGTTATTAGGCTTCAAACACGCCAACGCACGTTCATATGTACGGAATAACCCCCTTTTTTTGTTTTTTTTTTTGTTTGTTTTTGAGGTCCCTGGGGCATGAAACGTTGAGAAATTCAAAAGAAATCCCATACCCACTTTTAGAATGATTACCATACTATTCTTCTGCAGCTTAGCTCTAAAGCTATGATGCCAGGGTAGTAAAATTATTCTTTAATAAATAATTTCAGTTAGCTAATAAATAAAAAAAAACTTATTACGGATTTATTTAGAAATTATAGCAATTATTCAGTTAGCGAAAAAAAATATAACAGTGGATAACTTGCAAATGTAATAAAAGTCCGAGCCTTCTTATTGAGTATTGAATAATGAAATAATTGTAAAAAATATCGGCCAAAAAATGTAACTAAATGTAAATATACGTCCAGCTAGACGTAGTGTTTGTATAAACAATAAGGGTAAAATTTTCAAGAATGACTGCTTTAAAATAGCAAAAATAATTGTACAGTAGCCGTATAAAGAATAATATACCTCACTACTGCATAAAGAGATATTTTTTGTTTGTTTTCGATAACCTATAAACTGAAAAATTAGTGAACTAAAATTTTAACGAGCAGCTTTCTTATGAATCCCGAAATGTTTAACAGAGTTCAAACCTTTCTAGTCTCACTACTATATAAATCATAAATAAAATAAAAAGTATAAATAAGTAACATAAAAATTCTTTTAGTAAATTTAATGCCATTATTTATATCGATCAATGTCTACATTAATATCGACTTCTTCCGACATTTATTACGTGATTTACTAAATTTAATGTCGTTGTTTATAAAAAAATCAAATTGTGTTATCGTATTATACGTAAAGACATTAGTTTTATAATAAAGTTAAAGGTTACGACTGTTTTTACCTAATTATTTAACAACTGAAAGTTGTTATTCATCTAAATTAATTTAGTTTATCGGGTAAGTTGTGAAGAGCGATAACTCACAATGAGAGACAACAACTTATACGTAATTACTAAAAGATTATTTACAACCTTTGAAGATGTATTCGGATATAACAAAGGCAAAGCTAGTGTATATATACGAGATAATGAAAACGATCATTTTTTTTCAATAATTGACGATACTTTTTCTACATACGAATAAATAAAATATATATGATATAAATATAAAACAATTCTGAAACTCACCTGGCTTTTGAATAAGAACAGTTAGCTACGGCGTAGATATGTACTAAAAATATACTGCATTATGTCTTAACGACGGTTTAACAGATAATTTGTTGGATGATCACAACCAACAGAAGGTCGGATCGTAAAACGACAGTAGGTAAGCCACATTACATTAGCTCACGTCAGTAGCTATAATATCATGAGTTCAAACAAATAAATTTAATGGTTTTTTCCTAATAAAAATTGAAATAGGAATGCACCTGGACAACACATAATAAGAAATTATATACGAAAACATAAATGAAAAAATTAAGCAAAATAAAATAGTTACACGAAGATAAGTCGATTGCGATATGTTTGTTCAAATATTCTGTAAAAAATTATTTATTAACCAGAAAGCCGCTTGCAATAAACTGAGTATGTAGTAAATTTTTTTTACTTATACATTAACAATAACAGCACACATGTATTAACTGCGGATAATAAAATTGATTTAAAAAATTGAAAATAAAAAAACACTTTTTTTGTTTTTAGATTATTTTGATTTAAAAATTTACTGGTATAACATACATTCATCAAAAGAAAACAGAAAAGTTGTTATTAACAGTATTTTTACGATGAGTAGTAACGTACTACACAAAATTAATAGCAAACGCGCAACTAAACGTGCTCACTCATTGGTAAGAAGATAATGTTAACAATTGTTGTGCCTCCTAGTGACCAGCAGTGAAAACAAATAAAAAACGGTAGCCTTTGTCTTATAACATCTTATAGGCACATCATTGCTTCTCAAAACATATTAAATTCTACCTGTATTTTGTATAACAAGCAAAAGCAAGCATTTATAAAGTTTTTAATAATATTTTTTATACTTATTTCATTATTTAATATTCAATAAGAAGGCTCAGACTCTTAGAATATTTGAAAACTTTTAAAATATGATTAAGAGTTTTCTTTTTTCTAATTTTGAGAGATCTCCATTCTTCTTTTCATAAATTGTTTGCAGCTAAATGTTATATTTGTTTTGTAAGCTGTCTCTTTTTTAAAACTGTTTTTGTTTTATCTTTAATATTTTTCATTTCTTTACGTAATTAATTAATTTATTATTAATTAACTAATTTAATATTCAATACTAAATTAGATGGCCGGTATATTATTACAACATTTCTTTCGTCTCAAAATAAATTTATAATCGGTTACAATATTAAAGAAACACAATACAAAAAACATACAAAATATGATCCCATACCTGTGTAGAAGCTTCCATCGAAGCTCCTCAAAGATTACATACTAATATTCCTATACAGAACATTCAGTGTAAGTACGCACATAAAGTTAAGTCAAAAAAAAGTACCAGCGGTGGCTCAACATAAAACAATAACTATCAAAGGATTAATAAACAAGAGAAACGATGTAACAATCAGAGAAAGGAAATGAAAATAAAATGTTTTAATGTCTAGAAGGTTAATAGCTGATAATTCAGGTGGTTGTTTAGCTGCAGTTTATACTTTCTACTGAATCGCTGTATTTTTATCGAACTTCGGCAAAACCAGATATTCGTTTATCTGACAGTTTCTTACGAACTAAGGCGTTTCTACTATGCTCCTCAATAATTTGTTTTAGAATCTTTGTATTACTTTGACGCCGACGTTGCTGCTACTTAAAAGACCCCAAAGTTGGATGACATTGATACAAATCGGTTTCAGAATAGTCGTACACAGCATCTTCTTGTTAGATAGTGAATGTTGTGATTTCCTGCTCAGCAACCAGTACACTTCCTTAAACTTAATATTTAGTTCTTTTCTCTTTTCCCTTACATCAAATGACGATCAAGATGAAGAGCAAGATACCATACACATTGAGCATGAGGTATAAAACACCATCGAGGTGGACCTGTAAGCAGTCTCCTCTCCTCATAGTCACATGACTTCGGTTGATTAATGTTATCTTAACATTATCTTACATCTGGATAGCCATCCGTTAATTTGGTCCAATTCAGGTTATAGTTTACTTGAAGCTAGAGTTGGGTTAAAATTGACAGCTAGGATAGCCGTCGCAATTGAAGCGACAGTTACATGGTCCGGTATAGAAACGTCCGCTGTGAAGATGGAATATAAGACAAATCCTAAAACCATGCCTTGAGGAACTCCCGACTTGTATCAAACAATACAGTCAACTCCTTATTGTATTTCACCTGTTAAAAAAATCGTCCATTCAAGTTTAAACATTCTATATCTATGATAAAGATTTTAATTTTTTTTTAATGCTGAGAGAGGTTTCATTCTTCTTTAAATAATTTCATTTTTTAAACTAATTCTTGTGTTTTTTGTGAATTATCTCTCTTTTTAAAATGTGTTATTCTGTTTTATTATTGATATGCTTAATTTATTTAATGTTAGTGTCCAAAGAAAATTATTCGCTTAACTAAAATTTTCAAAGTATTTTTACATTTTATGCCAAAAATATTTCGGATAAAAATTGAAGTTATAAAACGACATTTAAATAATATAATTTTGAATATTTTATTCATTAAAAAAAAATGTAGAAGCGTGATTGTACGTTTTAAATACAATTCGGTATTCAAATAAACAAATTTTTTCATGGTTTTATATATTTTATGAAAAATAAAATACGCTGATCTTGGAAGGAAGACAAGAGTGGAACAATATTTACTATATCTCTTGCTCTAAAGGTAATACTGTTGTCATTTAAATTTGTTTAAAAATCAAAGATTACTTATTATCTTTAAAATGTTTTAAAAATCTGCCTTGACGTATGTAAAATTATTTTTTAAATTTTACTGAAATGGTAAAAATCTAAAATAGACTACGAAAAAAATGCTGAAGAAAAAATTGTTTTTATTACCTTTCTTTCCTACATTAATTTTCTATGTCATCATTTCGGTGAATAAAAAATATATTATCTTTTATTAAAATGTTAATTTCGTCAGTTTATCTTTGGTTTTTTTTTAAATTTCTCTTTCAACATAACCAGAAAAAAATGTTTGTCAGCAATTTTTTTTCAGCTGTCTGGTTTTTAATTTTTAATTGTATAATAAAATTACTTGTGTCATATCCACGGTCGTATTTTATGACCACCAAATTCTAAAAGTAAAAAAAAATAAAATCTTACCTTTCTCATCGACAAAAAATAATTCACAAGACCCACACCATATTAACCAGAAAAGCTTTCGAATTAAATTGAGAATTTATTCTTTTTTTCAATTTATAATTCTTGCGAAATTACTACCAATCCTATAAAATTTTAATTAGTTTTCTTTAAGTTTGGAAAATGTGTTTTTTTTTTTTTAAGTAAAATTGAATTTTGTTTGCAGCGAAAGTTGTTTGCATCATCAGTACTTTTACTGATGATGCTCAATTCCCAATTAGTTTTTTTCTTGAACGTTTTTATGTATCTCGCTTATAGTGTAAGAAACTTATTTTCCTCGATATTTCAATTTACTGTACAAATTACAGTAAACTTAAAACTGCGACTGAACTTACAGAGTTCTTAGAAGTTATAGTAAAGATAAAGTCAATATACTGTGAATAACCGGAAACTGAAAGTCAAGGATTCTTTACAATACTCTTTAGGTAATAACTCATTATTCATTATATAAATGTGTTAATGCGATTCCCAGATTTTTATTCCAATCGCTCACTACTTAAATAATGCGTTCATCCTAATCTTCTAATTATAGTTTCCTTAATAAAAATTAATAAATATATACATATAAATTCGATTATATGTATGTATGTATGCACGACAATCTCTATGTTACTGAGTAATATACAAATACAGCAACGTTGCAAAATTTTATTGAAAAAATAGAAGATTTCAAGGAATATAAAATAATACTGGATAAATTTATTGACATTAAAACTTCAAAATTAAATTTTTTGCGTATAAAATCATAATATAATAATTGTTATGCATTGAATTAATAGTTGGACTATAATTAATACTCAAATCTACTTGAACTTTATTATCTAAATCAACAATACAATGATCGCCTAAAAATATGTAGGTTATTTTTTTAAATAATAAATTTTTTTATGACTTTCAAAAGAACATGGAAATACAACGTGAAAAATATTCTGCGCCAGTGCAAAATAATACCTCGGGTCTGTTTAAATACGTCTACTGCTCTCTTTTTATTCTCATAAAATTATTGTAGTTCACTGAGCTGTCTCATTTAATTTTTTCATTTCAAACATTTTTATCTTTTTTAATATAGTATACAGTCAAGTTAATTAATTAGCCATGTTTCCCTAATTTTTATCACTGTCTGTATACATTTTTTTATTTTACTTCATATTTATTTAACATACTCGTGATAACGAATCTTATTGCATATCACTAAAAAAGAAAGAAACAAGTAAGAACTATTTTCTAATTTAAAATTATAATATGTGTGCAATAACATGTTTGTAGTGTACTGTTTGTGTAACGTTACGTTTAATACAAATATTTACATATTTAAAAATAAAATAAAAACCATATTATAAAACGCAATAAATGTAAAAATAGTATTATCAACACTATTGATTAGTAAATAAATATTACGTTTATAATTTTTATTAAGTTATGGAAAATCTGTAAATTCTCAATCACAACGCAATAGATCAGTAGTTAATATACTTAAAAAAACGTTCTCCTGTTATTTTAAACTTTTAAAGCCGAGCCCAAATAAGAAATAAAATAGTACTTTTTCCAATGTGATAAGAGTAAATGTGGTGCCGTCGTTTTAAAAAAAATCGAAATTTAAAGTCTTTTTTAAATTATTTAATTTTTTTTTTATTTATTTAAAATGTAGTAAAGGTTTTTTTACCTTTTAAATAAATGTAGTAAAGTAAAATCCACTAAAATGTTCTAAATAAAACTATTCAAAATTCTTTTGTTTTTTCCTCATACATCTTTTAGTAAAATACATCCGAGGTTACAAAGAGAAGTGTAGATTATTTTCATTTATGCATTGGTAGAAATCAATTAAAAATCATTATAAGAAGAATCCATATTGCTCGTAAACTTAAATGTGATTTTCTAAAATGTTAAAAACGTATCTGTAATAAGAAAAAATATGTAAAGAAATTTTCTTTTATGATTACTGAAGAAAATTGCAGGAGGGTTATTAAAAATTTAATAATAATAATAATATAAATTTAGGAATTATTTCCTAGTAGTTTTTAATCTTTTCTGTACATTTATGTTTAAAATAAAATTTACTCTTGTAAGAACGAGAAAATATTAATTACGAAGCAAACAAAAACTGATTTAAAAGATTCAAAACGTTCAATTCTAAAAAGTAAATTATTACAAATACTGACAAAAATGTAAAGTACTGGATAATAAAAATTACATTAATGATATTATATAAATAATATTATAAATGAAGTTTTTGTATCATCTGCAGTTGAAATATGATCAAAAGAGTACTGACTTAAATGGAGTCCATTTATTTATTTTATGTTGGTTGCGTTAAGATATTTCTCATCCGGTTTGTATGACTTGTTACTGGAAGAGCGAGATACATTAATGGGGGCTCTAACACTGACAGCGCGTGGCTGCAAGTAAAGATAATGAGACTGTACCACCGAGCTTACTGGTAATAGCAAAGCACTTTCAGTTGTAAAGGGGGTTACGGGGAATGTCAGCAGTACATACAGTAGACGATGGAAAAGGGGAGGCTTAATCCATGTCTGCTCTTAGTAATTATTTCCTAATGGCCGTCATTTATAGTATATAGTGTAATTTCATATCTGTATCAGAATCCAACGGAAATATATGTGTGTATATATATATATGATATATAAATGTCGTATACTGCTTATATGCATGCTTATTTTTCCTTTTATAAAAAGAAAAAAGAAAAGAGTTGGAAAATATAGAATCATGCCTTCAGAAATTGCATAAAAAACTGTACACTTAAAATGTAAATAAATAATATTTATAATACTAATTGTTACATTTTTACCAATTAATAATTGAATTAAATTATTAATAATTGAAAATCTTTATTAATACTATCGGATAGAATTTTATAAAATTTATTAATGTGCTTTTATGATACCCCGATTTATTTTGAATTACAACTAAATAAATAACTTTTACAACTAAAAGCTTCAAAATCTGAATATTTTTAGCTGTTTCTTGGAGTTGTGATTTTTTAACATAGTCTAACCTCAATTTTTTCCTTTTTTATTCCTAAAACACAAATATAATTTTAGATAAATCGTTCGTATAAAGAAGTATAAATCGTTCCAAAGAATGAATCGTTGGTGCGTAGTGCGCAGCTTCCCGGCGCACCACGTGGTCCGCACTGCGCCAATAGGAGCTAAAATAAAAAATGTTAGTAAATACATCAAACAAATAAACAAACCAGCCACGCACCATCCTTTTTTATCCATTTATTAAAATATTTCTAAAATTGAAATTACAGTCGCCTTCAAATCTAAAAGTTATAAGTTAAGAAATTTATTAACCAGTAAGTTTTAACATAAATCACAAAACACGTGTCTTTGCTTTTGTCTTTGCTAAGTGTCTTTGCTTTTTCGAAGCTTCAATCAATCCGTGTATAGGCTAATAACATTAATTTTTGTTTTTAAAATGGTCCAGTGCAACTAAAATTATTGCTAACATGACTTAGTTTTTAAAATAAATAATTTTTTATTTTATTTCATAAATTGAAACTTTCGTCAGTATTACGATATCTTAATAATATTAAGTATTACCTTAATACTATTAACTAATTACCCTAGAAGAAAGATTTTTAAATCTGAGGTTCAATAATCCAGTACAATTGATGAAGATATAGGATAATAATTATTGTAGCATTATTAACAAATAACTGAAATCCTGGTTTACAGCTGGTTTAATTAATATTAGAATATCAATAATTAATTATGGTGTCTCTTCATTTCATTATCCAAAAGGTCAAGGTTCTGGTCACGATTACTATGATTTCTGGAGAAAAACCTCTTCAGATTCTTTTGGGCTTCATAAAATACTTTTTTTAAATAAAGTTTTTCTATTCTGTTCCGCAGAAAAAAATAAACTGTATTTTCAATTAATGATTTACGACAAGATTTGTGGCTTTACATATGTATTACTGGATTTTTATATTATGTCTTTTTATATTAAACTTTATATTAAACTCTTTTTAAACTTTATATTAAACTCTTTATATTAAACTTTTTTTTTATATTATGTCTGTTTCTAAAGATAAGTACTGAATTTAGTTGAAGAATTTGTGCAAGAGCTCATGTTATTTAGAAAGAAATAAGTTTTAGTAAAAGAAAATTCATTAACGTAATAAAAAACATGGAAATTCTAGGTGGAGGTACAAGGAATAACAAATTCCATTTGAAGTCCATAAATGTTCAAGTTGCTAATTTTAATCCAGTAATATATTAATTTTTATCTGCTTATATAATTTTTTGAAGAAAAATTACTGGCCACATTCTACTGGGCCAGCTCGAATCCCATCCTCTTCAGGATTCTACATTTGAGAAACATGTCTGGCCGGCCAGTTGTTGAGTAGTGCTTGATACCGCAGGTGGTATCCATATCTACATTGATGTGGAAGTAACATCAAAGAGCTCTCTGAGTCAGCCGTTTGAGATTGCTATTCACATGGAAGGTAGTAATCCTTATCGCTTTGGGGAGATAAGGTTTCAAACCCTTGACAGAGTTTGATTACCAAATTAAAGACAACAGAGCAGCAGGCTCTCAAGACGGGCGACGGTTGGTTTGTTAACAAAGTATTGTTTCACATTTTAACCTAAGCTATTAAACCCTGAATTTCTACGTCGCATCTCTATTACATTCAACTTTTCATCTAAGCAGCAATTTTGGAGTAATTCTACTCTGGGTCAAGTACGTTTGGTTTACTTTTCTCAATGAAGCTTTGGTGAATTAGCTGTTGTGATAGAGCTGGCTAATCTATAAACCCTGAAATAAGTTTCTCCGTTTGAATTTACATTATTGCACCGCGGTGATATTGATCAGTACGTTTCTTGGATGGATATGCTGTATTTGTACTGTAATACAGAATACCAGCCAGGGGATTACAGCAAAATATTCTTGCTTCTTGACCCACAATATTAGTTTATTATTACGTAGATGTTTTAAAATTTATTAAAGCAAAAACTGACGGAAAATAAATGTTTAGTTCTACTATGGATTTGATTGTAATTGGGCTAAACTGTAAGAGTGTTGAAGTATTACAACTAAGATTTTGTGGAGTGAACTTGATCTAATAAATCTGATGAGGGATAATTACGGATTGCTTGTTGCTCACACGCCATACTTTAGTTATATAAGTAGAAGTAGTAAGCTACACAAAAGTTTTCATCTGTTACAATACATCTTATACACTAACTACTTTAGTTTTTTCATGGTGCCAAACGTAAATATAGGTCAACATGGTTGTAAATGTAGTCTCTTTTATCAATTTATGAAAGGTATGTCACCCCCCACCAAATAAATGAAACTGACCTTGAATAACACATTTAATCTACGGATTTTTTTACAACAATAGCAACAGAGTTAAGTATCTAGAGTATTTTAATTTCGTTAATAATTCTTGTAAACAAATAAATTAGCTTGCGATAGGGTAATTACTTGTACGATAAGCGTAATCAATGCTAAAATAAAGGCATTCCTTCTAGTTTAAAATGATTCATAATTATATATTTAACACACGTAAATTACATAGTATACAAAAATTATAAATACAACGTATTATCACTTTTGAATCTGACATTGAGAAAGATTTATTATTAATAAATAAAATTATTAATTTAGGTTATCATCGCATTGGTAAGCATTTATACGGAGCAATATATGATTTCATTGTATTTGCGATTTTTATAATCAACATCTTTTCCGAGGGATATAGATAAACACTAACCACACACCAACAGTACTTATAATATCAAGGAATTATTTCTGGGGTAAAGGAGGGATTTCATTTCATAGTACTACATTTCTATGCTACTTTATTTTATGTAGGTTTTGTTTAATATTTGACAGTAGTACTTATTTGTAAGGATAAAATTTGGTGTAAGATAAATACATGCGTTAAGAAGTGAAAATACTCATTTATGTTTCACTATTTTCTTGATGATAATTTAATAGATAAATTATTAATAAAACGTAAAAATGTATTTAAATTTTTTTTTGTCTACCTGTTGCCATTTACAATCGATACCTCATAAGGGACCATAAGTAAATTTTAATCATGATAATCACGCGAAAAGACGTCCTGAATGAAACTCTCTTTAAAGCATACAAATTTTCAATACCTGATATGTAAGAAAAGCATTATATAGGTGGTTCAAGCAAAGTTCAATACTTAACACAGCACTAGAAATAAACCAGAGAGAGAAAAAGATAAATAAAAGTAAAAACAATGGCATTCATACCAATATATGAAATAACACTAACGATAAAACAAATATTCGCCGGTAAATAGAAATAGCTATAAATTGTAGATTATCAAAGTGACGTTACCTACACAGTGAGAGAGTCATTCTGTGTTCCCACTCTTACGTTCCTTCTCCAGGACACTCCTCTGGTTACATCTCCCAGGTCCAGCACATGAAAACGTTTCAGTCGTCCTATCCCTTAGCTGGATCCTATTTGTCCAGATAGGTTTAAGAATAACTTTATAGAATCTGAAGTTTATTTCACTGTGAGTTTCTACCCAGAAACCAGTTTAATTCCGAGTGCTTAATATTAATCTGTTTTCCCTTTTCTACCATTTGGCCCTTCCACGTAATTACATTAAAAAAAAGAAGATAATTCGTCCAAAATATTATAATATAGTGTAAAATAAAAAAAATGTTTAAAAAATATGTAAATATCTATTTCAGTATACAAATTATAAACAGAAGATCCGAAAAATTTATGTCAATAATAAACGATCGTTTACTAGTTATTAGATGTGAACAAATATAATTTATTTTTAAACTACAAATACTTTATTATAAATAACTTTATTATTATTATTATTATTATAATTAATTATACATTTTTTAATATTTTATTATTATTATTATTATTATTATTATTATTATTATTATTATTATTATTATTATTATTATTATTATTATTATTATTATTATTATTATTATTATTATTATTATTATTATTATTATTATTATTATTATTATTATTATTATTATTATTATTATTATTATTATTATTATTATTATTATTATTATTATTATTATTATTATTATTATTATTATTATTATTATTATTATTATTATTATTATTATTATTATTATTATTATTATTATTATTATTATTATTATTATTATTATTATTATTATTATTATTATTATTATTATTATTATTATTATTATTATTTTTTTTTTTTTTTTTTTTTTTTTTTTTTTTTTTGAGGTTTTTAGGGGCATCGACTACTTTGGTCATTAGCCCCGTCCCACTTCAAAAAAAAACAAAAAAAAGGTTCAAAATTTCACATTTTATTGTTCAAAAAATGATCAAAATTTTGCTTTTTCTTATAATTTCTGATTCAATTATATCACTTTCTAGGCTTTCCTTTCGGCCAACCCTTTTTACACCGCTTTTCCATTCTGCGAACGGCCTCGACTTCCGACGACAGAGTGTCTGAGGCTTCGGACATGGCATCGTCTTCTCTTTCTGACGCCAATGACGTTCGCCGGCTTACATCAGGTGATGAAAGCTTCAATGGTGCTGTGAGCATCGTTGCAATTGAGTCTAAACTTGCAACCGATGCACTTTCGGCGGCTGATGAACTCGATTCGATATCTAAGGCTGTGCTTGGGCCGGCTGATACAGATGCTCTCGCCACAGTTGTTCTCTGAGCTTTTGGGGCCTCTGTAGGTACGGTTTTAATGTCATCTGTGTCTGGTGCTTTTTCGATAGTTACTTGCACCTCCATTTTGGTTGACGCAGATTTTTCCTGTACTCTTGTCACAGTATCCTTAGCTATATGACTCGTCGTCGGGGTGATCTTTAGATCTTTGTCGAAAAAATCAAGATTTTTCTTCATTACGTCTATTGCTGGAGTTATAATCGAGGATTTTGCCGGTTTTTTAAACTGTGCTGTTATGGGTCTTCTGTCGGCGACGTCAGTCTGGGATTGAGCCTTCTCATGTTTACTTTGTTGTATCTGATGAGTCGACTCGATCTTGGAATCAATGATTCTTTCTATCACTGTCGCGAGACTTGGTGCCATCGTATTAAGCAACTGCTCCACGTTGATTTTAGGTGTGGGGGGAGCAGCAGCTGCTTCTGCGTATGAAGTCGATGGTCTAGGTGTACGTTGGTTTACAATCTTCTTCGCTTCAGGGTAGCTGACTTTTTGAAGCGTTTTAACCTCCTGAATGGCTGTTTCTGATTTGTATACTGGGCAGTTCCTGGATCGACAGTTATGGTGCCCTTTACAATTAATGCAGACTGGAGGGTCTTTACATGGATCACCCTCATGTATCTTCGATCCGCATATACAAATTTCCTGCGCTTCACATCTAGCGGCAGTGTGTCCGAAACGTTGACATCTAAAACATCTCATCGGCTGCGGAATAAATGCCCGTACATCAAGCCGATGGATGCCAGCTCGTACCTTTTCAGGAAGACTTGGCCTATTGAATGTCAATACATGAGAGGCCGAAGGAAGAATCTCACCATTTCGTTTCATAGTAAGTCTGCGACAATGTGTCACTCCCTGACTAGACATTTCCTGCACTATTTCTTCTTCAGTACAGTTAAGAAGATCACGGCAAACAACAACTCCTCTAGATGAATTAAGTGTACTATGCGGTTGGACCGTAACCGCAAATTCACCGATCTTCTTCAACGCCTGGACTTTCTGACTTTGCATGTCGTTTATAGTTTCGACATGTAATCCGTTAAACGTCTTACGGATGTCCTTGACAGGACCACCAGCACAATTTGTAATCTCTCTAGCAATTAAGAATGGACTTACCTTTTGGAAGTTACCATTCTCTTTTGTAATGACCAAAAATCTTGGTTTAGGAACATTATTACCAAACAAAGCTTTTCTCAAATCTTTACTGATTTTATCAGCATCTTTTCTAATTCTATCACTCTCTTTACTTTTTTTCCGCTTCGCTTGTGGCGAATCGGCGGTTTCTAAACGAGGGTGTTTACGTGCACCCTCTGCCACGTTTGAATGTTCAATGTTCATGAACAGTGAATCCCTTCTGTAGCAAGGCTAGCCGCCGGGGTACACCCCCACTCCAGGGCTACTAACCTTGGAGGTCCGATCCGGTACTCCGGTGGAACCGGCATATGTCCTGGCAGAGAGCGGATGCGCAGTCTCTGCACTGACTCCAGGCCCCTACACACCGAAGCTTTCAGGGCTCCCATGCTCCGAACATGGGCACCTTAACTACATGCTTGCCATCGCAGGGGGCATGTGGACAACGGAAGGGTCTCCGTTACACCTGCAATAACATTGACCCTGGCCGCCACATCGCCAGCTCTAAGAATGGTATGAATCCATTTCCAAAATCATATGTTACTCCATTTCCTGCAGGTAGCCAAAAATCCAGTCCGTTTAGCGACCTGAAGTTGGAACCAGGTCAAACTTATCAATGCATAACCGAGGAATTTACTCGGAACCCCGTTAGCCAGCTATATGTGATGTACAAAGGTACAGCTGTTGCCGCCCTGGACGTGGAACGTAGATGTTGTGTTCCGGACGTGGGGATTATCTACCTCAGGGCATTATTATTATTATTATTATTATTATTATTATTATTATTATTATTATTATTATTATTATTATTATTATTATTATTATTATTATTATTATTATTATTATTATTATTATTATTATTATTATTATTATTATTATTATTATTATTATTATTATTATTATTATTATTATTATTATTATTATTATTATTATTATTATTATTATTATTATTATTATTATTATTATTATTATTATTATTATTATTATTATTATTATTATTATTATTATTATTATTATTATTATTATTATTATTATTATTATTATTATTATTATTATTATTATTATTATTATTATTATTATTATTATTATTATTATTATTATTATTATTATTATTATTATTATTATTATTATTATTATTATTATTATTATTATTATTATTATTATTATTATTATTATTATTATTATTATTATTATTATTATTATTATTATTATTATTATTATTATTATTATTATTATTATTATTATTATTATTATTATTATTATTATTATTATTATTATTATTATTATTATTATTATTATTATTATTATTATTATTATTATTATTATTATTATTATTATTATTATTATTATTATTATTATTATTATTATTATTATTATTATTATTATTATTATTATTATTATTATTATTATTATTATTATTATTATTATTATTATTATTATTATTATTATTATTATTATTATTATTATTATTATTATTATTATTATTATTATTATTATTATTATTATTATTATTATTATTATTATTATTATTATTATTATTATTATTATTATTATTATTATTATTATTATTATTATTATTATTATTATTATTATTATTATTATTATTATTATTATTATTATTATTATTATTATTATTATTATTATTATTATTATTATTATTATTATTATTATTATTATTATTATTATTATTATTATTATTATTATTATTATTATTATTATTATTATTATTATTATTATTATTATTATTATTATTATTATTATTATTATTATTATTATTATTATTATTATTATTATTATTATTATTATTATTATTATTATTATTATTATTATTATTATTATTATTATTATTATTATTATTATTATTATTATTATTATTATTATTATTATTATTATTATTATTATTATTATTATTATTATTATTATTATTATTATTATTATTATTATTATTATTATTATTATTATTATTATTATTATTATTATTATTATTATTATTATTATTATTATTATTATTATTATTATTATTATTATTATTATTATTATTATTATTATTATTATTATTATTATTATTATTATTATTATTATTATTATTATTATTATTATTATTATTATTATTATTATTATTATTATTATTATTATTATTATTATTATTATTATTATTATTATTATTATTATTATTATTATTATTATTATTATTATTATTATTATTATTATTATTATTATTATTATTATTATTATTATTATTATTATTATTATTATTATTATTATTATTATTATTATTATTATTATTATTATTATTATTATTATTATTATTATTATTATTATTATTTTTTTTTTTTTTTTTTTTTTTTTTTGAGGTTTTTTTTGGGGCATCGACTACTTTGGTCATTAGCCCCATCCCACTTCAAAAAAAAAAAAAATAAAAAAAGGTTCAAAATTTCACAAAATGATCAAAATTTTGCTTTTCCTTATAATTTTTGATCCAGTTATACTACTTCCTAGGCTTTCCTTTCGGCCAACCTTTTTTACACCGCTTTTCCATTCTGCGAACGGCCTCAACTTCCGACGACAGAGTGTCTGAGGCTTCGGACATGGCTTCGTCTTCTCTTTCTGACGCCAATGACGTTCGCCGGCTTACATCTGGTGATGAAAGCTTCAATGGTGCTGTGAGCATCGTTGCAATTGAGTCTAAACTTGCAACCGATGCACTTTCGGCGGCTGATGAACTCGATTCGATATCTAAGGCTGTGCTTGGGCCGGCTGATACAGATGCTCTCGCCACAGTTGTTCTCTGAGCTTTTGGGGCCTCTGTAGGTACGGTTTTAATATCGTCTGTGTCTGGTGCTTTTTCGATAGTTACTTGCACCTCCATTTTGGTTGACGCAGACTTTTCCTGTACTCTTTTCACAGTGTCCTTAGCTATATGACTCGTCGTCGGGGTGATCTTTAGATCTTTGTCGAATAAATCAAGATTTTTCTTCATTACGTCTATTGCTGGAGTTATAATCGAGGATTTTGCCGGTTTTTTAAACTGCGCTGGTGCGGGTCTTCTGTCGGCGACGTCAGTCCGGGATTGAGCCTTCTCATGTTTACTTTGTTGTATCTGTTGAGTAGACTCGATCTTGGAATCAATGATTCTTTCTATTATTGTCGCGAGACTTGGCGCCATCGTATTAAGCAACTGCTCCACGTTGATTTTAGGTGTGGGGGGAGCAGCAGCTGCTTCTGCGTATGAAGTCGATGGTCTAGGTGTACGTAGGTTAACAATCTTCTTCGCTTCAGGGTAGCTGACTTTTTGAAGCGTTTTAACCTCCTGAATGGCTGTTTCTGATTTGTATACTGGGCAGTTCCTGGATCGACAGTTATGATGCCCTTTACAATTAATGCAGACTGGAGGGTCTTTACATGGATCACCCTCATGTATCTTCGATCCGCATATACAAATTTCCTGCGCTTCACATCTAGCGGCAGTGTGTCCGAAACGTTGACATCTAAAACATCTCATCGGCTGCGGAATAAATGCCCGTACATCAAGCCGATGGATGCCAGCTCGTACCTTTTCAGGAAGACTTGGCCTATTGAATGTCAATACATGAGAGGCCGAAGGAAGAATCTCACCGTTTCGTCTCATAGAAAGTCTGCGACAATGTGTCACTCCCTGGCTAGACATTTCCTGCACTATTTCTTCTTCAGTACAGTTAAGAAGATCACGGCAAACAACAACTCCTCTAGATGAATTAAGTGTACTATGCGGTTGGACAGTAACCGCAAATTCACCGATCTTCTTCAACGCCTGGACTTTCTGACTTTGCATGTCGTTTATAGTTTCGACATGTAATCCATTAAACGTCTTACGGATATCCTTGACAGGACCACCAGCACAATTTGTAATCTCTCTAGCAATTAAGAATGGACTTACCTTGTGGAAGTTACCATTCTCTTTTGTAATGACCAAAAATCTTGGTTTGGGAAGACTATTACCAAACAAAGCTTTTCTCAAATCTTTACTGATTTTATCAGCATCTTTTCTTAACTTATCACTCTCCTTGCTTTTTTTCCGCTTCGCTTGTGGCGAATCGGCGGTTTCTAAACGAGGGTGTTTACGTGCACCCTCTGCCACGTTTAAATGTTCAATGTTCATGAACAAGTAATCCCTTCTGTAGTAAGGCTAGCCGCCGGGGTACACCCCCACTCCAGGGCTACCAACCCTGGAGGTCCGTTCCGGTACTCCGGTGGAACCGGCATATGTCCTGGCAGAGAGCGGATGCGCAGTCTCTGCACTGACTCCAGGCCCCTACACACCGAAGCTTTCAGGGCTCCCATGCTCCGAACATGGGCACCTTAACTACATGCTTGCCATCGCAGGGGGCATGTGGACAACGGAAGGGTCTCCGTTACACCTGCAATAACATTGACCCTGGCCGCCACATCGCCAGCTCTAAGAATGGTATGAATCCATTTCCAAAATCATATGTTACTCCATTTCCTGCAGGTAGCCAAAAATCCAGTCCGTTTAGTGACCTGAAGTTGGAACCAGGTCAAACTCAACAATGCATAACCGAGGAATTTACTCGGAACCCCGTTAGCCAGCTATATGCGATGTACAAAGGTACAGCTGTTGCCGCCCTGGACGTGGAACATAGATGTTGTGTTCCGGACGTGGGGATTATCTACCTCAGGGCATTATTATTATTATTATTATTATTATTATTATTATTATTATTATTATTATTATTATTAATTATTATTATTATTATTATTATTATTATTATTATTATTATTATTATTATTATTATTATTATTATTATTATTATTATTATTATTATTATTATTACAAATAACTTTATTATGAATACTTTTATAACTCTAGATAATTTATTTTGTAAACTACGTTTTAAATTCATGTAATACGTAGTTTACATAACGTCAACTGTTCACAAAACTTCTAATTTAATAATAACATTTTGAATATACATAAAAAACAATGCAATATAACAAGAATGATATACAAATAATTAAATAAACAAAGTATTTCAAATTTTATCTCTAAAATAAATTAAGTTATGAAAATGTAGCAGTAAAATGACATTAAATAATCCGTACAAATTGTTTAAAAATATTCAAAATATAATAAAATATTTATTGTGATATATTTCATAAATATTTATACCACACCTGAAATGTGAAGTAGTATTTGCATTATTGAAAAATATGAATATATAAAAAATTCATAACAAGCCCTGAGATTCAAAATTTGAAGCAGTACAATGACGACAATGCGCATGATCCACTAAATCAATTTCATTATACGACATGAACGTGACACCGCGGCACTGTCACTCACCACGATGTCGTAGAACACCTCTTGCCCAGTCAGCAGCCGATTTTATAACGCATTTGTATCTTTATTTTTTTTTTCTCTATGTAGTTCCTTTATATATTTTTTCTGATTAAATAAAAATTTAGAGAGCTTTAAAAATAATTTTTCAGCTAAGATTTATTTGCCACAAATTAAAAATTCATTTATTTTCTTAAACATGGTTTCCGCTGATATATTTTAATAAAATAAAAAATAATTGAAGATTTTACTACCACCATAACAGCAAAAAAAGTACAGTCACGACTGTTTGAATATCAACAGTATACTCAGTATACTGACATTCAAACAATCATCACTGTGTATTCATTTTAATTTTTGACTTATGTTTTTAATCTCCTGATGATGGTTTGCAAAAACCGAAAAACCTTGAGAATATATATCTCTTTTGTTGTTAAATTGGTTATAACATTTTTAAATATTTTTTATTTTAACTCATTAATACTTCAGTAAAATTACAATTATTATCGCGCGCGCACACACACAAACACACACCATTCTGACTTTTTTTGTATTTCTCAATGTTTTGAGATCCATAATATGAACAATTTTTTATATTATGTGTGATGGTGTCTAAATGTTTGATTTGGTTTACATTTCAAAAACGGTTTAACCTATGATTTTAATATTTGTTATGGTAGTATACATATTACAAAATTAGTTGTGTTATATTTTGGGATATCTAATATGGATTATGGTAAATACAACTAAACTTAATTTGAATTTTACTTGTGAATGTTTTTTTAGAAATATATACCATGCATATTTTTCGGGTGAACCTTTTTTTTTTTTCTTTAAAAAACACATCTTCGCTAAAAATGGGAGTTTTGTAAATTTTAAAAAACTCTTAATATTAATTAAACCTAAATTTCTTTTCTATAATTTTTTGACAATCTGCACTGTTGTGTCGATCTATCAATTTGAAAAAAATTTCTGTTACTTATTTTTTAAATATTTTAAGAGAACAAATGTCAACTTTTAGTGCAGGGAGGGAATAAACTGAGAATACATTTTTGCCAAAACGGTCAATTTGAGTTTTCTAACTACCTCTTTTATTGCTGTAACTAAATAATGTAGAATATTATTGTTTTTCTTTCAGAGAAAGATCGTAAGGGTAAATGTAATTTTTCAATTTATCTCAAAATTGTAATTCCAAGGTCTAAGCAAATGCAAAGAGTGTTTATTAACATCGTTGACATATTTTTCTTTACTGGAATTTCTTATAACACTGTTAATAAACTAGAAATATTATAATTCAGTTTTATTTTTATTGTATTTCATTACAGAACAGACGTTATATAAATGTATATAAAAGTGGAAGAACAGCAACAAAAACCTTTTAATGAGAGTAAAATACTATACCTTCAATATCATTACTTCTAAGTTTGATGAAACTATTTTATCTCAGCTAATCCTGCAGGTGAAAACAGACTTTGTTTTACGTAAAAAAAAAGTGATAAAAATATCTGTTAATGGATTGTAGTTTATCTGACATAAAATATAATATATTTTCCTTTGTGTAGTAATTTTGTATTGAAAAAAATAATAATTTGAGAATTTTATCCAGATGTGTACTATTTTGGTTATATTGTAATTTTAAAACAGTGGATCTCCTTTCTTTAATAAGTATCAAACTCTCACTCTTTCTTAGTGACATTGAGTACATAACAATTTGGAAAAAGTGAAAACAGTGATCAAAAGCCATCTAGTCCAATCCAAAAAATTCAAAACTGTTTGAAAGAATTCACTCTTGGAAACAGTAATATTTAAAAAACGGCACAGCTGTGACGTAAGAGCCAGACCTTTTTGTACTCATGTATTTTCTTTTCTATCATATTAAACGTCGTAATTTCCTGTATCAAAGTATGAGAGTTATGAAAAAAAAATTCACATGCTTTTCAATAATATTAATAATCGACATTTTATGGTTATTTTTACTTTCCTTGCATATTTTTCTTCTTTATTTACGTTGTCTCTGAGCTCAGTTCAATATATTTTGAAATGTAATTTAGTGTGTGTTTTTTTTATAACAATTGTTTTCATAAAAATTAAAATAAACACTACATTGTGCGCATAAGCGAGCAGACCCTTTGTTTGGTCGTTGTTAATTAGAAAAATAAAACTATTGTGGGTATTGTGTACAACACACAATAATAATTCCTAACTTTTTCTTTTTCTTTCCAACTTGCACTGAACAAAATTAGAGACAATTTTTGTATAATCAAATTAGTGTTTTTATCTAGTTTTTAATTTAGAGTAAACTTCTCGTTCATATAGAATATGAGTTTTATCTTATAAACAAAATTATTGAAAAACACACCAAAAAAAGCTTAAAGAGATTTAAAAAAAAATATATCATGATTTAAAATTAGAGATTTATCTTTAATTTAATATGCTGCATGATATACTGTACGGTGGACATGGAATTATTTTCTTAAGACATTGCTTAACCTAAAAAAATCTTCACAGTTCTATGTAATTACCGTTGCACTAATAGGGATCTGAAGTTCATAAAATTTTCTTCTTTCTCTTTCTTAATTTCAACTATCATAATTACCCTTTGTATAAAGTATTGATGTAGTCTGACTAAGATAAAAAAAAATTAAGGTTTGTCGTATTTAATATTTCTGGTTATTTTTAATAACATATTTTTGCTCTATTTTACTTCTAACACACAATGAAAACAAAACATTTACATCTCAATATTCCGAAAAAATAACTTTTCAATGAAATAAATATTTATTTATTGATAATTATGTAATAAATGTAATAATTAGTGCTATAAATTTAACGATAAATACGTTATTTACTGTTTTATAACATAATACATTTATTTAAAATATTTGGCTACTAAATATTACCAAAACAATTTATTTTGAAACGGATTCTCTTTCACGTGATTGTTAACATCATTAAGAGCATAGGGTAAAATATACAGGCAGTTCAATGAAGCGTTATTGACAATTTGATAATAGCTTGGTGTAACCAAACAGTATAAAATAACGAACCTATATTTTAGGGATAATTAAATCAATAGTAGAGGCTAAACCATAATGTTTGACAAACAACGTAACACGGTTCATTGAAAGAAAAATATTTATGTATATAAACCAATTTTATGAAGATATATTATAAAAAAATAAATAAATAAAAACCAAAACAAGATGAGAAGTTTTATAAATGGTATAAATTATAACTATTTATTTTATTATCTTAAATATGTCTATACAGAATAATCGATTTCTCCTACTCCTAGACAAAAATTACATTGTGGACATAGTTTGAACATTTTAATTTTTTTTTCTTCTCCGGGCCGGATCCTGCAGTTAAATATTACACAGCCCAAGGGAGAGTCCTTTACTCTAAAGGGCCTCCATGTTCGCCGGTCAGATCTTACTTTGCCCCCGCCTCAAACGCCCAGAGTAGGCTCTTCCAGGCCCGGCTATGCCGTCCCTAGATCCCCACTCCGGGAGCCGGAATTCGGTCTTTATGCCAATGCCTCTAACGGGGACAACCAGAGTGGGGCATCCCCATCGGGACTCGGTCTTTCTCGCTCGGGGGTGCAAGAGTCCTCATGCCTCATTTCTACCGCCCACTCGTGCAAGAACGTGTAAACTGTAGCTCCGCAGAGGGATGGCCCTCATCCTCGAGCCCCCTGATCCTTCTCCTGAAGAACCCTCGCCACGAAGCCTGCGATGGCATCAAAACTCTTGGAGACTGATAGGGATGATAATCTCCACGCTGAGCGGTCCGGTAATTGCCGAGCAAGGTAAGCGGTATTCATCCCACTGCGGGCAACAGAACACCACGTGTTCTGGGGTATCCGAGTCGCCACAGTAAGGGTCATCCGTACTCCTACTACCACGCAGATAGGCGCGGAACATTTGTAATTATGATTTATTTACCTAACGGACTGTGTGCCAAGTCATGTTAAATACATACAACTATGAGTCCTCATTGACATGTTACGAAACATTTTCAGAGTTATAGTTGGAAAGGCTTTCTCCACCACTGTTAATCAATTCTTAATTTTCTGCATATAACCGATGAAATATATAAATAGTTTTGATGATTCCTCACAATGAGGAGTCAGGTGTGATTAGAACGGAGTTTTGTGTCAAGTTGTTTCTATCGAGTTGGTGATACTTTTGAATCACAATCAATCTCCATCGTTGCGGAAACTGTTTATTTAGGAAATCGTTTACAATGAATGTACTCGAAGATGTTCGTGTAATGCCTATGTATTGCGTAAAAACGTATTCGACTTCAGCTAGGAGGCAATCGCAAAATCTGATCATTGGTGAAAGAGGTTTTAAGGGAGTTAGTAGCTTCAAATAACTGGGGATTTTAGTTGATAATAAGCTAAGATGATCAGTACGGTAAAAGTAAGAATAAAAATTACAAATAAAGCATACATTGCCAAATTACAAACTGTAAAAAGCAAGTTAATAAGGATATTACGTATTATAAATATGTAAAAATACACAAAAATATAATATGAATAGTAATTACTTACCGATCTGAGATATGAATGTTTAAATGAAGTGACATTAATACATAAAAAAATTTTTAAAGAAGGATATTAAGTAAGTATAAACTGTGAATAAGAACTGATCATGGAGAATATGTAACAAGGAGTAAATAGGTCACAGACTGCTATGGCTGGGACATGAGTGATGGGGTAATGCCCAAAATGATATTGAGTGAAAATATGTATGTGATAAAATAAGGGGTAGATAAAGATTTGAAGGTAACGGATATGACGGAAAAGGAGGAATGGGTAGTAATATTTTCAAGAATTAGCCCGAGAAGAAGAAATCTCAACAAAAAGAAGAAGAAGTAGAAGACCCTCCTCAACAACGAGAGATCCGAAAATAATAACAAGAAGAAACACTTATTACTTATTTTTAAAATTACGTATTATGTACTTACATTATAATTTTACATAGAAATTTTTACATAAAGTTTGTGTGAACTTCTATTAATATTGTCGCATGTTCGTGGCTCGATCAGGATATTGAGAGACTCAAAATTGAAAATGTTTACATAATTACAATTTACTGGTTTAAAAACATAAGTAAAGCAAGACAAATCAATAATAATGACAATAGTAGTAATAATAATAAGGGGCAGTAATAAACAACTCACAATAATAATTAGAATAATGACAATAATAAATAAACAAATAATGATGGTAGTAATCACAACCCCAACAATAACCAGAATAATAATAATAAATAACGATATTAATAATAATAAAAATAATAATAATAATAAGAATTTAAAGTAATTGTCAGGATTTATTCACAGGTAGATAAATAATGAAAACCAGAATCAGTCCCATTCATAACAGACATCAGCATGACCGAAAATCTTAACAACTTTAACCACCAGTCTTGTATTGACAACAATCGTACAATAAATAAGATAATTATAAAGTTCTTTAACTGCAAACCCTTTTGCTGTTCACAAATAAAACTACCCAACAGTTTATGAATTAAATTTAGTTATACAATTTTGGATGTCTGTTTTATTTTATATAACTGTGGCTTTATATATTGGATCAGTCTCATTGATAAAGCTATTTCTCATTTCTGATTACTTTGCGTGAGTAAATATTGCAGGTATTAGAATGCAATAGCTCTAGCTTAGTGCTTAGTCTGTTTAATTTCTGGAATTAGCGCAGTATGTCTAATAACTTTAGCGGCATCAGTTGGGTAAAGCATGGTTTTCTATATCAACATTCCAACATAAATTTACAAAAAAAAAAAAAAAAAGAAATTAATTTTTTTGAGAATAGTGATATACAATTTTCCCATACCTTTTTTTTTAAATAGTTTATTTAGTTTAAAAAGAGAAAATAAATTTCGATAAAATTTGATGAGACAGAACGTCTATGATCAGCAGCAACTTCATTTTGTGATTGTGGAATGTCTTCATCTTCTGGATAAAGAGAATTTATAAGGGAAGAAAATCTTATCTCGAAGTATGTAATTAATTGTTATAAATTAAGCCTGATAAAGTAATTCGTAAAAACATTTGTAAGGTGCAGAATTTATTCTGAGATTTTCAAAAAAACAGTAGACGTACTTACACGACTCGATCAATTTGAAGAAGTAATCTAATTTTATATCCTTTTTCGTTTCTAAGATTTTAAGATTTACTAAGGAATATCGTAAATAACGAAGGTTAATTAATATATAAAATAATACCCATAGAAATGTGTTTATTACCCATGAGAAACAAATCTATACATGGGTTTAATCTCTTCTTACATCTGCAGGCGCTATTATTAACTCTACTGCGTTCGTTAAAACTTTATATTAGTTACGATACTTTATTTACTACTTACTTTATTACTACTTACTGTGTGTAAATAGTTCAGTATGTTCTATCCAATTCAAAGCTTATTTTTACTCGTATTAAAACTATATATAAAACATAATTCTTGTCAATACAAAATTTGATATAAATAATCGTCGCATAAAGCTTTATGTAATGACGATATAAAAACAAAATATATAGAAAAATATAATTATTATTATTATTAGAATTACTATTAATTATTTTCTTTTTTAAATATGATTTTAAGTATGCATTTTACACATATATTATTGACAAAAAAAAAGATTTTTTATTTTGTTAAAAAAAAAATTATTTATTTTTTGATAAAAAAAATTGAAAACTTTGCTGTAATAATAATGATAATATTAATGTGATGAAAGGCAAACAAAATGTCGTGTTATGAATCTAAGGAATAACTGAACTCAATTTTATTCTACGCAAGTACATAGCAGTGGCTTGGAATAAACTTAATAGTAAAATATGCGTACTCAGGGCGAGACTTAACTATTGGGCGGGTGACGGGCCTGCTACTGAGTGAGGGTTCCTCAATGTGCGAATAAGGTTTCCCAAATAAGCTGCCCCAGCTTTCGACTGAAAAATGTAAATACATTAAATTCACTGGAAAACGTGTATTGCAGCCAGTAGATATACGAATTGGAGACTATAATATTGAGGAAGTAACAGTATTAAAATATCTTGGAGTCATCTTACAGAAAAACTGCAGATTTACTGAGCAGGTACTAAGTGTCTGTCAGAGTGCAGAGAAACTGACTAAATGCCTAAATATAATTTTGTCAAAGCAGAGCGCTCCTCGGGCATCAAAAAGAAGAGTTTTAGCGACAACCGTAGTGTCAACAATGATGTATGCCGTGCCGGCATGGAGTTGTGCTCTCACTATTAGCAGAAATAGAGACAGGTTGAAGAGAGCACACGGGGGGATACTACTGGGAGTAGTATCTGCCTATAGAACTGTTTCTTACGAGGCCCTCTGTGTGCTCTCGGGAATGTTACCGATTGACCTTATCGCCAGATATAGAACTGACAGGTTTTTAGGGAGAGCAGAAAATGAAGTCAGGGAAAAAATACATAGAATCTGGCAGGAGAGATGGGCGGACGCTGGAGTGGCTGGATGGACAAGAACCTTAATTCCAGAATTAACAGGATGGATAAACAGGTGGCATGGAGAAACTGACTATTGGATCACCCAGTTCCTGACGGGACATGGGTGTTTCAATAGTTATCTCCATAAGGTGGGAAGAAGGAATGAACCCACGTGCATGTACTGCGAACAGGACGATGATTCTAAGCATACGTTTTTAGTATGTAATAATAAATGGATAAGACTAAGACACGACGCGGCTATTCATGAAAAAACGCCGAAGGAAACCATGGATTTCATGCTCAGCAGTAAGGAGAACTGGAGGAAGGTCGCTGATTATATAAAGACAGTACTAAAACAGAAGAATGAAGATGAAAGAAGTATGGGTTTCTAGTATGTTAGGTTGGGTGGGCAGCCTCAGCGGTGAGAGCCAGCATGCTTAGGAGTGCTGGTTTCAATGATCCGCTGAGGAATCCTTGGAGTGTGCTGTAGGGACAAGAGAGTATTATGAAAGATCCGGGGGTCACGACTTGTAGGTATGATGTAATTCCATAGAGGACATAATAGAGAATAAAAAATGTCAAAAGAGCCACCGATAGGCCTGACCTGCCATGCCGGTATATAGCCGGTAGGCGGGGAGGGCCTATTAGAGTAACGGACACTCCCCTGGGTAGCGTAATACCATCAAGTCGGTCCTGCCCAGGGGAGTAGAGAAAAAAAAAATTAAAAAAAATAAAAATAAGCTGCCCCGGGCCGAGGCGGCAGTATACTCATCATTTGGTAGGATTAATTTTACAGCGGGGTTATTCTGTCAAATCCCATAGATATATATCCAAAGAGATGGTACTGTGACGTGACGAGAGAGTGCCGCCATTAAATAAGTACTGCCGAGGGCACATGGTCAACCGTCTCAAAGACGTTAAGTAGTAAATTCCCAACGGTAGAAAGGGTGCAAGACCCTAGAAAGATAACCCGAAGGAAAATTAAGGGTGGACAATGCTCTTTGAGCCGTAGGGAAGGAAGGCTTCTTATCTTTGAGAAGGGAATATTACATAAATACCCTGATCCCGCAGGTTGGGGGCTGGACGGCAGGGTGGTTTCCTGCCCACGGAAAAAATACGTAATCGCAGTCATAAAGATAATCTCGGACGTAAGAACGGATTACAAGGGAACCAAACCGAGAAAGTCAGAAATAAAAACGATTTGGAATAAAGTATACGTTAAAATTAGTAGTACAGAATGTTAGAGGTTTGAATTGAAAAGAGGATCAGTTAAATAGAGAACTGAAAATGTAAAACGTCAATGAGTTGTGATATATGAAACAAAGAAAAAAACTACAGGGGTCAAATGATTCAGTAAACTATTCTCATGTGCATATTGGAGTTGGATTAAAGGAATGAGCAAGCAAGAATATAATGATGAAATTGATAATAACTGGATGGATAGAAAAGTATCAAATACGGAATTTAAGGATAATAGGGATTATTTATGCTTTAGAAGAAGGGAAGAAGAAGGAGAAAGAAATGTTTTATGGCTTCTTCAAAAGACCGTGAAGCATAAACAAGCATAAACAAGATCATTCAATTATGGCAGGGGATTTTAATGCACGCATGGAAAATCAGCCCATTTCATACATCCTGGGCGTATATGAGGAATATGGTCTAAACGATTGTAAAAAAATTCTGAAATTTGCAATTTATTGTCGCGTGTTCGCGATTCAACAAGGATATTGATATTGATAGCACACGTAAAAATTTCTTCCAAATACATTTTATTACTCATAAATAATTTAAACAAAATAGCAAATTCAAATTAAATACAAAATTAATTTAATAACAATTAAATGTTTAATACCAAAATACATTTATGATTTACTATGCGCTTTGTAATAACTAATAGAAACTAATATTGAGTTAACCATAAGATAACAATCGAAAGCCTACAATTTATTCAATTTACTTTATGCAAATATTATTCACTTTTACTGTTTTCAAAAGAACTACCCTACACTTTATAAATGGATAGAACATTGTCAATTTCACTCATGTACTTAAATAGCTACCAGATTCTTGTTTTCACCTACTGTCCAAAATGGAATATTCGTGACACACTTCACTAGTTTGTGACAAAACACTCCGAATTCTTCCACACACTGTAATCCCTTTTATCGCTAACTGAACTGAACTCGAACTTTAAATTGTTCTCCGCTGGTTCTCGGGAGTATTATATCTCCAGATCTGCAGTAACGGTGTATTCTGTCAAATCCCAATTCCCGACCGGTCATTTCCATTTTTCAAGCCTAATAATTTGCAACTTATACGCTTTTCTATAAGTTCTTTTCTAGGAAGAATCCCTTTGTTGTTTCTTCTAGATTCTTCTTTGTTCATTGTCTCTCTCTTTCTTCTTTATGAAAGCTTCTTTACCCATTTCAATGTAATGGATTGAAGATTACCAACTTTATTTCAAGAAAAGAGATATTCATAAATACACTTGCAGTGCCAGATGATACCGATCAACTATAGAATATGTGTTAGTGATTAGCCAATTTGGTCCATTAGTCCAGGATTCTATAAAGAAATTCTATAGAGAAAGAGATTCTGTATAGAATATGACATTCTATAGATGTTGGAACGACCATTTTTGTTGGTAACTGAAATAATCATTTTAGCTCCTTGGCGGAAGATAAGAATGAATCAGAAGCTGGAAGAAAAACAGGTGTTTAAAGTACATTTACTTCAAGATGAAGGAATTACAGATCTGATTCAATACATAGAAGCCTAAAAAATAAGGTAAGAAGGGAGACAGAATTAAAATTTTATAAGATGAGTGCTGTACATGCATTGATGTATGGAAGTGAAACCTGGGTTTTGGGTAAAAAGGGAGAGATTAGAATCTAAGCAACAGAGATGGGGTTTTTAAGAGCTGTGAAAGGTTGTACAAGATTAGACAGTTACAATTAGAGAAGATCTGCAAATAGAATCTTTGAATTGGAGAATTAAAAATTACAAGGAAAAGTGGAAAGATTATGTGGAGAGGGTGCCATCACTGAGAATTCCTGCAAAAATTATGAAATACAATCCTGTTGGGAAGAGAAGTATAGGTCAACCGAAGAGGATATGGAATGACTATAGGATGAATTGTGACTATTAGGTCCGGAACCGGCTTAGATCCCTATGGCATGCAAGAATAAGGAAAAACAGAAGCTATACATCGTTCTACGTTTCAAAATGAATTATTAACATTTACATCAGGTCGAATCAAAATCTATGTAATATATAAATACATTTATGTATATGTATGCGTATATATATATGCGCACACCCGCGTGTGTGTGTAAAATTCAAATGTATGTGGCACTTCCAGTTTAATATTTCTTCGTGCATCTAATAATAAAGAAATGAGAATACCATCGGCCACATGCATACAAAACTGTTATTACACTATTTGTGGAACCTTCCCTTATATATATATGTATATATATAAAATATACGTTAGGTAAGGTCCCTCTATTTAAAATATCGCACCTAATGCACTACGTGACCTATTTTTCAGTCCATTACCTCAACGAGTTTCTTATCTAACGATGTAACCGGCTTATCGCTCTACCTTAATTCACAAAGCAGATTTCACTGTTATACGTCGTGTAGGTTGCTAAATTTAATTTCTAACCAAAGCTTTGTGGTTACTGAAATGAATTCTAAAGTTTGAATAAATTTCTTTCACGGACACTAGTTCAATCTGACTTTGTTTTTCAAATGCAATTAAGCCAATAATACCTTTTAGAAATAATAGTCTTTTAGAAAAAGTGACAAAGATTTCGAATTTATTCTATAATAATTATGAAAGTGAAGATTATTTTATTTTTAACATAACATTTGTATTATATCGTGAATGGATGACGTAAAACAAGTATGATAAAATATGTTCTGTTATGTACAATAATATTGATACTGTGTAATGCGAAAAGCGTTTAATTATTTTACTTTAATAAACAATGTCATTTACATTTCAAATATTTTTTTTAATAAATAAATAACGCTTTTATAAAAAAAAAATATTAATGATGTAAACTGATCATTATAAAAATTAAGTTAAGCAAATGATTTAAAAAATAATTAAATAAGGAAAAAAAATATGAAGAGAAACTTAATTAAAAAGAAAAAATATAATTTATACATTAAATTAATTTAACTTAATTAATTTATACATTTACGTTTAAGTGAATAATAATAACCACGCAAACCTAAAACTAAAAATTGTTTAACTTTATGTTTTTGAGAACAGAACGTTGAACTACGGAAGATACAGTACTTCCAGATCTTCTTTGTTACTTTTATAATTCTAAGTACCGCTCTGAGAAATCTACATAATGTAATGCAAATCCAGAATGCGACGCCATTTTCTCAGCCTTAAGAATACTACGCTGCAAATGATATGAGATTGTTAACGTTACGAAGTAAAGCTGCCACCAGAGTTATGCTTTTACCGTTTTTGGTATCCTCTTATACATTTTTAATGTAAAATTTAATATAAATAGACCATATATTGTAAGGAATTATCGTTTTATTTTTCCTTTACTTTTGTAAACACAAAAACCGAGTGTGTATGACAGTAAGGGTAGAAAATCTCCCTTGGAAAAGGAAAATTAAACAGATTATGGGTCCTAGATTGTAAACTTAATTTCCGTTTCGTTGCTTCAATGTATTTCTTCCCACTTCTCCTTTTCTACACGACTTATTCTTCTTCCTTCCAGGGCGTCCTTGAATATATTTTGTCATTAACAAAAACATTCTTCAGCTAGCGGAAACATTTCGTCCTTACCCTCCGTTCCGACCGTAAGTACAACTAAACACACTCGTTTGCAGATCAGAGCTATTTTTACTAACGCTTTTCAAACAAAAAAAACCTCATAATTTGCTTTAAAATAATATTTAAGGATATAACCAATTTTTACTGAATACTGAAATTAATGTAGGCATAAACGACTGTTTATTTATTTAAGCAAACGATTTTACTTCATGAATAATAAAATTATTACATGTCTCATAGACTACCTACTTAAATTCTTCTCTGTAGAGTAGAGTGAATTTTATGATGTGAAAAAGGAACTGTTTCACATCAACAGCCAACAGAATGTAGGATTTTGTCAGTTATAATGTAGGGAGTAGGAGGGTATTTTAACTGAAAAACGTTAAGGGAACATATAACGATTTAACGTAACAAAGCTTTTAGCGTATTTACTCCAAAGATAACGTATTATCAGAGATGAAAGGGGTTCTTTCATTTATGGTATTAGGCTATGTTTTAGAAACAATAATAATTTATATTCTTTACTGAAGTAGAAAAAATAAATTACTTGTTCATACGAATATTTGTTTAACATTTCTTCTTGAAATATCAAATCCTTTTCAAAATTAATGTGAAAACCCCTGATATCCTGTAAGCTAATTAGTATAAGTCTTTATATATTTAATTAGTACAAATAAAATATTTTTTATATTTAGTCTTCAAAAATTATGTTAATTCAGACCTTTTTTTTTTTAAATTAGTGTAGACATTAAAAACGACTCTACGTTTTGTATTCCTGAATATTAAACTGTTGTTAATGTATGACTAATGTTTTAGCTAAATTAAAACACTTCGCATATTTCCCAATATATATTTTCTATGCTGAATATTTTCAATAACAGGAAACATGTTTCACAACCTAATGTTTTAGAAAAAAGTAAGAATAAATGGACTGCTTTTAAGATAATAAAAATAATAAAGTTCTCAGTGCAGCCTTTGAATGAAATAGTTATAAATATTAAAGATAAAATTGGACTGAACAGTCTTAAAATATCAGAAATATGCATATTTTCTAGTACATGGAAATATAAACATTTAATACAAGAAATACAGGACGTAGAAAAAAACGATGGATGTCGGAATAGGCTATATGAAAAATGAAGACCAAAAATAAACAAATATTTTGATGAGTAACCTTTTGCTCCACCAGCTATATTTTTATAATATGAGAGCTATATTGTTTAAAACAATAATCATAGACATCACTTAATTATGTTAGTTTGACAAATACCGTTAGAATTGATGATTTACTAATGTTAAAAATTTTACAATTCCTAGGGTTATATAATTAAAGAATTATATTATATACACTTCATTTACATTCATACACATCATCCTCATAGGTAACCTTATGGTGCGTGTGTGTATATATATATATATATATATATTAAGCCCTCAAGGGCATGAATGATTTTTATTTAAACATTTTA